>NC_061115.1:219375890-219424541 GCF_002878395.1 Capsicum annuum | reverse complement strand
TACTCTACCCTCCCAATACCTCACTTGTGGGATTGCACTGGATTTGTTGTTGTTGAACCTTGATTCCTTCCAAATCTTGTATTTCCCCCAAAGAAGACATTATTTCCTTCTAAATTTCTGCTGTCTTGAGTGCTAGATTTTTTATCAACTACAAACCCGAGGTTTGAAGTGATCAAAAGTTGTGTGTTTTTTGTTTGATCTTTTCATTTTTTCTGGGAGGATGCTTCCAAGAAGAGGAGCGTTGGAGTAACTGGTAAAGTTGCTGCCATGGGACCAGGAGGTCACGTGTTCAAGCCTCGGAAACAACGTCTAGTAGAAATGCAAGGTAAGGCTGCGTACAATACACCCTTATGGTGGGGCCCTTCCCCGGACCCTGAGTACAGCGGGAACGATAGTGCACCGGGCTGCCCTTTTTAGAGGATGTTTCCATGCAAGAGGTTTGGGATTTTACGGAAAACTAATCTGATCTTTTGCGTTGTATTACTCATCCTTTCTTGGAGCTTCATTACTCTTTGCGCGAATAACATCTGTAGTTCTGGGAGTTTGAAACTCATGCTTGCGGTCTCCAGAAGGACTAAAGAACACGCGGTTCATCAGTACTTAAACATGCTAAGTGCAGGTTTGCTACTTTAATCCTCTGCAAGAATTTGTTTAATCACTTTATGTATTTAGTTCGTGGTGCTTTTTGCAATTATCATCAGGTCTTTTCGTAGCAGGTTCAGAGTTCCAAATTACTTTCATTTCAGAACTCAAGCTTGGAGGTAAAAGCGAGGATATGTATGTACATCTGTAAAATAGATACAATATAAAGCTATGTTGCTCGGACTCTTCAAAAATGTCAATGGGTGGGTGTCAGATACTCCACAAATAGTGCATTTTGGAGAATCTTACACATGACAAAAAGACTACTGTTTTTGAAGAGTAACACATTTAATGATAATAATGGACTAACATAATCTCTCTTCTTTATTTTTTTCCCTTTTCGTGGAAGATCATCTTCCTAAAATGAGCGGTACATCCAATAATTACTAAAATGATCTCTTTTTCTTTTCGGGGAAAAAGGATATCATGTTAATCATTTAGATATTTGCTCCATTCGGATAGACTAGTAGGTGCAAGAGGGTGTCCTTTGAAGGATTGATGAGAAACTCTTGCTTGAAGCTTGCATGCAGGAAAGTCTGTCACCGATTTATAGCCAAAATCGACTTCAATCAGGACTAGGTTCTATGATCCGAGCCAAGAGGAAGAGAGAAAAAAGAACTAGACGACGGCAATTCAATGATCTATAGGACTTAATATCAGTATCAAACCAAGGAAGCAGTCAAAGTGAACAAGATGAGTCCTTCCAAATGGAACGGTAAATACCATATCTTCATTAGATCAATGATTCATTACGTTGATAGTAATATTCCATTCGGTATTTATTTGCCTATTGCAGTTGAGCACTACTATTTACTTGTGTTTCTATATGTCGTCTCATACTACAACCACAACTAATCCAGTGTATTCCCGTAAGTCGGGGATCTGGGAGCGTAGGTTGTACAGAGACCTTACCCTACCTTTCTTGTTTCATGTCCACATTTAAAAGGAAAAAAAAAAAAAGACGTTTTCCCCCGCACTTGAATTAATAAATATCACGTAAATCACTTTGCTAGCTCTAGAAAAGTGCCAGATTTGACCATGAGGGTAGCTTTATGGCATGCATAAATATTGCAGTAACGCTTCCTTTCTCTTGTATCCATTTGAAATATTCTCTATTAAATACTGAAAGGTTCTTGTAACCAATGAAGAAACAAGGAAACGTGTAAATTGCTTAATCTTTCTGTTCCAAATGTGGATAGAACTGACCATTACACACACACAGAGAAACATAGAACCTTCAAATTATGGCTAGATTTATTTGGTCACTGCTACAAGAAAGGAACGAGGAGCAGTGACCTTTTCTTCACTATTTTCTGCTTTTTTTTTGTTTTTTTGTAAAAGAAAGTGATTTTTAATGCCTTGACATCTGAATGGTGAAGCAAGAATAACTTGCTTCTGATTACTTCCAAAGAAAAGTACAGAGGAGGTCATTCGCGCACGCGCTCACACACACGCAAAAGCAATAGATTCAGTTCAACTAGCTGAATTTATCTTAGACGCGGGTCCGTTACTGCCGATGCATTTTGTTCTCTCTTGAAGGCATCATGTTAAGGCATTCTTGAACTGATTCTTCTCATAAACCTGTTTAATCACCTCAACAACTTCATTCATCTCTTCCTTTCTCAGCAGTCTTATATTCTCACCAAGACTCGTCGCCTTCCTCCGCAAATCCTCATTTGTTGGGCACATTTATATATTATGCTTGTGCACGTTCAAAGTTGAAGGACACAGATGCCAGCTGTGGCCAAGTTAAAGGGCACATTTATATATTATGCCTTTTTGAAAAATAGGTACTAAAGAGGACTTTATGTATTTTCTCATTTATTGGCCCTGGCCTACTAATCAGTGTATGCATACAGATGTGGAAGCACATTAAAGATTCTGTTCAATAAGGTCATCTAACACAGGTTTTTCACTTAAATTATCTTACCTAGTTTGTAGTTTCATTATCGATCCTAAGCCGGGGGTCTATTGGAAACAGCCTCTCTACTTCATTTGTGGTAGTGGTAGTGGTATGGTCTGTGTACACTCTACCCTCCCCAGACCCCACTATGTGGAAATACACTGGGTATGTTGTTGTTGTAGTTTTTAGTTTCATGAATGGTATAGCTTGCATATGCTTGTTTTAAATTGTTTGAATAACTTGTTTCTGACTATGTTTGTTGCATGTATATTTCGTTACTATCAATGCAAATATATTTTAAAACGACATAAATATAAACAGAACATGTTGAAACATCTGGATATGTTGTCGCACTGCAACTATACACGTGTCCGCATGAAGCTTAGCCACGTAATGTTCCTCCAAAATTTTGAAAAGAAAGAGATGCATGTCTGAGAAAAACGGTGCATTTATTCAGGTATCTCAGTGTACTAACCAGTGCATGCATACAGGTGTGACAGCACATTAAAATATGCATAATACATAAATGTGCCTTTTAACTTTGCCTTAGCTGATATCTATGCTCTCCAACTTTGAGCGTGTAAGTAGGTACTTAAACTATCATGAAATTGAATAAGTAGGCACACACATCCTATGTGACATGTCACCCGAATCGCCACGTAGGATGTGTGTCCACTTGTTCAACTTTCTACAATTCCCACTCCTTGTTTGAGATAGAAATTGCCAAAATAACAAAACCACTGCACTTGGAAAGGCAAAGTCTTATTGTTGGGATATTGAGACTAGATTCAACCCATGTTGCATTATATCATACACTAACACATCAGGCTTTTGATCATTCAGGATCTGGTAAAATTGTGGTTTTTCATCATGATTGCTTTGTGTGGTAATGAGGAGGAGGAAGTTCAAGACAAGTCTGGTAACTGGAATTCCACTAGCTGAATTGAATTAAGAGTATTTCTGTGGAACTCTTTTCAAGCTTATATAAATGTGAGTTGAACACAAGTCAAATGGAGAAGCCGCTACCTGATTGTGCAATATTTTTTGTGTGTGTGATTGTTTGTGCCGTGGCGCTAAATTTATTACTAGTAGGTTAGCACATTGAAGTTTAGATATTTGAAAACTATATAACAAATACTATATGTTGCAATTTTTCTCATATCAATACGTGAAATGTGAGTTTAAGTTCATGTAGTTTGACTCTCGAAAAGCAAGACATGCCAAGCACTCGTGACAGAGGGAAACTTAGAACCCTCAAATAAGGGCTAGATCTATTTAGTCACTGCTACAAGAAAGTTGCAGAAACCAGGAACAGTGACCTTATCTTCATTATTTCCTGCTTTGTTTTTGTTTTCTGCAAAAGAAAGCAGATGAGCCGGGGGTCTACTGGAAACAGCCTCTCTACTTCTCTGGAGGTAGTGGTGGTATGGACTGCGTACATTTCACCCTCCCTAGACCCCACTATGTGGGAATACACTGGGTTTGTTGTTGTTGTTGTTGTAAAAGAAAGCAGATATTAATGGCCTAACATCTGAATCAGTGAAACAAAAGAGAAACACAAGTGAGTTTATTCATATCACCATAAGATGACATATGCAGATACTGCTTAAAACCACACACACACACAAGTACAAAGGAGGTCATTCACGCACACACACACACACACAAAAGCAATAGATTCAGTTCAACTAGTTGAATTTATTCTAGACCTGCCTCTGTTACTGCTGATGCATTTTGTTATATCTTGAATGAATCATGTTAAGGCATTCTTGGACTGATTCTTCTCATAAACCTGTTTTATCACCTCAGCAACTTTGTCCGCCTCTTCGTCTCTTAGCAATCTTATATTCTCACCAAGACTCTTCACCTTCCCCCTCAAATCTTCCCCAATTTTTCCACCGCAAATCACATTTTTAAGAGTCTCGGCTATATTAACTCTATGAAGCTTCCCATTTCCGTCTCTCGCCATCTCCACGGCAATTCCTTTCTCCACAACCATTCTAGCATTGACAGACTGATCTGAGCAGAAGTTCATAGGCAAAGCTATGATTGGAACACCAAACATTATGCTTTCGAGTGTGGAATTCCAACCACAATGAGTTACAAATGCTCCAATACTCGGGTGCTTTAGAATTCTTGCCTGTGGAGCCCATCCTTCAACTATCCTTCCTCTTTCTCCGATTCTTTCACGAAAACCTCGAGGAAGTGCCTCTTCGAGGTTAACTACTTGTTCTCCTCCTTGATACCTTACAACCCATACGAAATGAACATCGCTAAGCTCTAACCCGTAAGCTAGCTCTTCTATTTCTTTCTTTTTCAGAATACACTCACTCCCAAACGAGACGTAAACAGTTGAATGCTCGTTCTTCTTCCCGAGCCATTTAGTGAGTTCTGTTTCCTCCATATCTTCAACATCTTGAAATTGAATTGCCACTCCAGTAGGCAGGATGTTTGTATGGCCTATTTCAGAAAGATAGTCCATGTACTTTCCATCTATTGCTCTAGAGCTATTCAACAGCATGATTCTCTCACCTTCTTCTTCTTCCTCCACTTTATTCACAATGTAGCGCTCTATCTCCTTCTCGTAATCCTTGAGATAGAGAGCTGGGAAAGGGAACTCCGCTCCTGGTTTGATAAAGCGATGACCATAGTAACAAGAACTAGCTCCACTTTCAGCGCAAAATTTTATCGCTGGGATGTTGAGACTAGATGCAACCTTTACCGCCCACGGTAGCAGGACATCAAATATTAACACATGGGGTTTTTGATCTTTCAGGATTTGGTAAAACTGTGGTTCTGACATCGCGAGGGCGTTAAAGAGCACTGGTCCAAGATGGACTGGGAGGCCATTTGTCGTGTGGTATTGCGGAGGAAGTTCTGGCAAGTCTGGTAAGTGAAGTTCCACTAGGTGAATTGAACAAGAGTACTTGTGTGGGATCTTTTTCTTGATCAAACTAAGAGTAATGGGAGTTGAACACAATTCAATGGAGAAGCCTCTGTCTGTGAGACTCTTGGCTACCTCAATGATAGGTGTGAAGTGGCCATATGCTAAGTGTGGAAACATTAGAACTCTCAGATTTGGTGAATGTTCCACAGCCATGTTGACTTGCTGTGTTACTTTTTTTTTTTTTTTTTGGGTGTGTGTGTGTGTGAGTGATTAGGTAAGTGAAGCTCTTTATAGAATGATTAAAGGCATTGGTCGGCAAGTAAACACTTCTTTGAATACGCATATCCAGACATCTTAACTCGTTTCCGTTGTGTTAGTTGAACAGTCTTGTTTATGATCATTTTGCCACCTTTCAAAATTGATGATTCATATCGTTGTGGAGTGTGCTTTTATGTTTTTTTGTTTGTTATACTGTTATATCCTAAGCCGGGGGTCTATCGAAAATAACCTCTCTACTTCATCTGAGGTAGTGGTACGAGCACTCTAATCATCTCAGTGTGGAGTGTGCTTTTATGTTTTTGTTTGTTATACTGTTATATCCTGAGCCGGGGGTCTATCGGAAACAACCTCTCTACTTCATCTAAGGTAGCGGTATGGACTGCATACACTTTACCCTCTCCAGATCCTGATCCCACTTTTTGGGAATACACTGGGTATGTTGTTTGCTTAGATCTAAATTAAGGTGTCTAGATATACACTCTTAAAGTTGGAGTGTTCTCGTAAGCTGATGACAAGTTTGAATGTATATATATATGTAATACGTATTATGGCATCTTTTTAAGTCATCGATAGATTCTTAAAGTTGTTCAAATATTTTACTTAGACACCTCAACTACGACTGTTACTGATGGTACACAAAAGACAACTAGCTAAATAAATTTCAACCCTTAATAATACAAAAATCTAATCAACAAAAAGAAAAAGGAGAAAATTTCCCAACCCCCACATAAAATGACAAATCAAAAAAATAATATTTAAGAAAAAGATGGTGGGACTTGCTTTTCTTTTATTTTTTAATCAAAAAACTAATAATTAAGAAAAAGTTAGTGGGACTTGCTTTTCTTTTTTTTTAATAAAAAAAATAATAATTAAGAATTTTTTTTTTGAATTAAAAAATGAATAAATTATTTTTGATTATACACTTAGTGCCAAAAGTCAATAGGTAGGTATTAGTTTTAGTTAAGGTATCTATGTAAAATATTCGAACAACTTTTAGTGAACTTTCAATAACTTAAATTTATTGTATTTATATTTTTACTGATCATTTTTGACATATCAAGAAAAAATAATTTTTTTTCTATTTTATCCTTAGTATTAATTATTTTTTTTCTAAATTAATTTCAACATACAATGTAAACATCACTTAATAAGGGTACTACGATAAAATAGTCATTTTACTAATTATTTTTCTTAATGAATGTGACAAGTAAAATTGAACGGAGAAAGTATTTATTTCAATTTAATTATCTCATTTATGAAATCAAGAAATATTATTATGTTATTTTAATATTACATCTATCATTAAATAACAACACAAAAATGTATATACTTAAATTTATATTTTTAAAATATAATTAATAACGCTAATTTGGCTCACGAATTTGACCACAAATAATTTGATTCGAGGGATTCCTTTCATTATAAAAAAATTAATTTTCTATCCTAAAATAAAATAAATAATTTGATTCATGTGTTATCTAGGGATTCCCTTCATCATAAAAGAATTAATTTTTTATCCTAAAATAAATAATTTGATTCTTGTGTTATCGAGGGATTCCCTCCATTTTAAATAAATAAATTTTGAACGTGAAAATTAATTAAAGCGTTACTTATAGGGCAGGCTGTTGAAAAATCTCATTATAGGGTAATTTTGAAATAATATTTTTAAACTTTGAAAAATCTCATAAATTTTGGAACATAAATAAAGCGTTAGAAATTTATTATTTTTGAACCTAAATGAGTATAAAAGCAAAATTTGTACAAATAAATAAAAGATCTTCCTTGTCAAAAATAAAAATAAAAAATTCTTTCCTTAATTTATGTCACGTCATTTGACTTGGTACAGTTTTAAAAAAAAAAAAAAAAGGCTTTCGAAATTTATTATCTAAAATAATGTAAAATATTTGTATAATCATAAAATCATTTCGTTTGAGGGTCACGAATAAATTTATTTTTTAAAATTTTCTCTAATAATAAAAAGATAATATTCTTTTTGTTGCGAAAAATAAAAGCACATCAACATACATAACATAAGCACAAAGTAAAATCTAGAGAGCGTAAAGTATAGAAAGACTTTACCCCTACCTGAAAAGTAAAGAGACAATTTCCGATAGATCTTTGGCTCGACAAAAAAAATCGAAAATAGTATAAAGCAATCCAAAAATATGCAACATATTTCTTCTATAAGGTGCACTAACACTCTTGTTATGTGTGGAGTTTAGAAAAGATTTGGACCACACGGACCGACGGACGTATAGTACACAACCTTATCCTGCATTTCTACCAGAGACTTTGAGTCTCGCAGTTTGAGCTCATGACCCGCTGGTCATGTGACAATAACTTTATCAGTTACGCCATGACTCCCCTTCGGCATGAATTGTCCTCTACTAACTAGGTACTCATGTAAGCTTTCTTACAAAAGAAGATCAAAAGAATGACTATAAGCTATGTTGTCCGGACTCTTCAAAAACGTTAACGGGTGCGTTCGTGTCCGATTTGCCAAACCTAGTGTATTTTTGGAGAATCCGACACGGGTGCAGCATCGAAAGTGGAGAGTCCGCAACAACTTAGACTATAAGTGCATTGATTTGAAGCCCTCAGTTAAGGCAACCACTTTGGCTGATATCTGGGGTTGCAACTTCGATATACCTTGTCGAATTTCCTGCAATCGACGAAAAACACTATATACTTAGGAGGGAAAAATTCACCATCATCTGGTGTTTACACCAAATCACTAACGTTGAGGCAGAGTCGACTACCTCAATAGTGTAGCGCGGTGAAAAATGGGTTAAAACGAGTGTTTTGTTCCTTATCCATTTTGCGTGCTCCATTATCTGCAATTCCGAAAGTTGCAGATACACGTATAGCTTGTCACTCGAGCCAAAGATAGAAGAGTTGTATTCAACGTCAGGACTAATATTATGTAAGAGTTTCGATGATTCAGACATACCTCGTATAAATGAGTATGACCGTGCTCTCGTGCATGCTCGACATTGCAGTTGTCATCCAAGAAAGTTGCCTGTCCAAGAAGAAAATAACTGCTGCATCAGAATGCTTCTTAATTGCATTGTCTTTTGACCTATGTTGCTCGGACTCTTCAAAAATGTCAACGGGTGGGTGTCGGATACTCCACAAATAGTGCATTTCGGAGAATCTGACACAGTTGTGGCAACAATTTTGGAGTGTCCGAGCAACAAAGCTTTTGAACTTTCTATTGTCACTAAGCCAATCAACATTACAAGGATAAACTAGCTTGCGTTTGACGGACTCACAGCTAAAGAACTATGACGTTAGAACTCGGGGATGATGGATCCGCCCCTTTACCCTTCTACGCTTACCAAAGTTAGTTTGCTTGGTGCAGGGCTCGAACCAGTGACTTAAGACACAAGTCCCTCAACGTTTGCCAGTTGAGCTGATCCGGAGAGGTAATAACAGTTTTTATCAAAGGCGCGCTAAGCCCTGAAGCGAGGCTCAAAACGTGTTGAGCGCTTCGCCGGGGATGATGGACCCGCCCCTTTACCCGTCTACGCTTACCGAAGTTAGTTTGCTTGAGGCAGGGGTCGAACCTGCGAGCCTGTGACTTAAGACACAAGTCCCTCAACCTTTACCAAATGATCTGATCCGGAGGGAATAACAGTTTTAGCAAAGGCGCGCTAAGCCCTGAAGCGAGGCTCAAAACGCGTTGAGTGCTTCACCTCGCTTAATGTGCGCTTCAGTGTCGTCATCAAGGTTCTAAGACATACTTTTCCTTTCCAATGAGCCTCTTCTGAAGAGGCAACACTAAACAACTGGTATTTCACTTTATCGTAATTTTTTTTTTCAGTTTCTTTGTTCAAATATTTGTCATACATTAAAGCCCACGTTTCATTTACGCTTAAAGCCCCAATGGACCTTAGATTACTTTTGCGCTTTTGCTTTTGATAAAACTAGCTGATAATCAGGTGTTAACTTTCAAATATGTGCAATTCTATAAAGAAAACTTTCATAACACCAGCTATACCTCGGTTATAAGAATTTTTGCCCGCAAAGCATCAGCGCTGCGAGGATCAAGATAAAAATCCGATGCTGTATCTCCTGTGAACGCTACTTCTGGACACAACACGCTATCTGTTATCTAACAAACGAACATTTTCATTAGAAAAAGAGAACAATTATAGTCACCGTTCATACCATAACGAGTTATGTAACAACGTATGAACCTGAACGCCCGATTTCTTCAGTTTCTCAATTTTTTTTCCCTCGAGATGAATGTATTGTTTCTTCAGCTTCTTTCGTACTGAATATATCACATAGCCCTGGAAAACCCGATAAAGAAATAATAAGTCGATAACTTGGAACTGCTAGTCTACAAAAAACGGACAATCCAGACAATTGATGCAAACAGACCTGGCTGGGAATAACATGATGAGTTCTAACTGGTCTTACTACGAGGTCATTCCGCATCTCATATGTTTCCCCTGAGTGGAAAGTTGCAAAAGGTTTTACATACGGAGATAGGAAAACTAAACGGAGAACAAAAGCATGTAAAGAAAACGAAATATTTACCTACATCCAAAGCAACGAGATCCACGTTGAGTTCTACCTGACTCATAGATCTATGAACATCAAGCAACTTCTCTACATCCTCTTTTATGGAAGGAGGCACAAAGACAGTCGGAGGCTTCAATCCATACAAGCCACGAGTGGCAATGTACATAGGAAGTCCACCCTGTATCAGAAGATATCGCAAAAGTCACTGCTGGCTTCAAAGTTCGAAACAAGCCATGGGAAGAAGTGTGCTTTTTGTACCAAGAATTGTGTAGGCCCATGGATTATTACGTAACAACAACAGCGACATAACCATGTAATCCCACAAGTGGGGTCTGAGGATGGTAGACTGTAAGCAAACCTTACCCGTACCTTGGGCGGTAGAGAGGTTGTTTACCGATAGACCCTTGGCATATAAATAACGGAAGTGAAGAAATCACATGGAAAAAAGAACAAATATCGTCTTTCTGAGAACATCCGTTACTCAAATCTTAGAATAAACAGACGAGAAACTTACAATGTGGTCGAGATGAGCGTGAGTGATAAACAAGAAGTTTTGATGAACAGCCCTTGAAGGACATCTCCCAATATCGAAAGCAGCCTTTAGTTGTGGCACAATAACACATGTCTCGTGCCCACCAATCGACTGTCCTTCAATTGAATAACCTTCAACATTTAACCCTTTCCGGTTTACCTCAGCCCTGGCTTTTCTATACTCTTCTTCCTCTATCGCTCGCTCAATGGCAGACAAGAAGCCAGTAGAGGAACTTTTGACAGCACATGGAGCTGGAAGACTGATGCGTGTTTGCGCTGAGAGACCATGGCTCGGTTTTTGAACATTGTTTTGAGCTTGGTGTGAGGTCGAATGGTAAAATGTCGAGAATGACGGTACTTTTGGGATTGTTGTGGCTAGTGAGATTTGCATTTTTTAATTGAAGAACACATACAGATGCACCCCGAACAAGAGAGAAGGGTCGAGATGGATTTCACGCTTTAATAGTTGGATTCCGACCCCTACATTTAAACATCATCCAGTTACACAACAGTTTCTGAATCCAAAAAACACCTAAATCTAACAACAGCAACAAAAAAACACAACATGACTAAGACACACGGTATTACGATATACATATTCAACCACGACCCAGTCCCAGACTAGTTGGAATACGCTATATGAATCCTTTGTGTCGATTCTACTTTATTCAGGTTCACTACAACACAAATGTACCCTGAACAAGAAAGAAGGGTCGAGATGGTTTTCGCGCTTCAATATTTGGATTACGACACCTACATTTAAACATGATCCAGCTAAATAACAGTCGCAAATCCAAAAACACCTAAACTTAACAACAAAAAAACACAACATGACTACGAGTCTTTATACATATTCAACTATAACTCAATCCCAGATTACCGCTATATGAAACCTGTGTCAGTTCTGCTCTATTCATGTTCCTTATAACACGAGATTAATCGACCTTTTATACAAATTAAGAGTTCTCTAAAGCTAGAAATTGTCAATCATATCAAAGTATTGAAAGAACAAAGAAGTTGCAAACGAAATTATGTTAGCACAACAACAAAAAAAAAAAAAACCAGTGTATTCCCACATATTGGAGTCTGGGGAGGGTAAAATGTACGTAGTCCATACCACTACCTCCGAAGAAGTAGAGAGGTTGTTTCCGATAGACCCCCGGCTCAAGACAAAGGACAGTAAACAAAGTCGTAATAAAACATGAAACAAGATAGAATAACAGAAATAAGACACCCACAAAATAACACTATGTACTAACAAACCAAAGGCACCCACCACACCCAAACCCTCCTAACTAGAAGCAGTTATGTTAGCACATACTCCAATATATCGCGAGAAATTTGCTAATGTGCTTTCTACACTTACTTAACAGCAACAACAAAAACAACAACAATATACCCAATGTAATCCCAAAAGTAGAGTCTTGGGAGGCTAGGATGTACGCTAGGATGTACGCTGACTTTACCTCTACCTTTATTGGACAGAGAGGTTGTTTCAGATAGATCTTCGGCTCAAAAGAAATGTAACCGACACATGAAAGTAAGAAAGAAAAAGCCTTTCTACACCTAACTAGACCCTTCAAATTTACATGTGGTAAATTACTTCTAAAAGAAACTTCCACTTTTCCTAAATAACTTTAATCCAATTTACTAACATTATACCTTCAAAGAGTTGCTTCTTAAAATCTTCAACAACCCTTTTACCATTAAATTCTCAATCTCTACACTTCTACATATTCAATCATCCCAAAAAACTCGTCAAGTTTCACTTAGAGTCAATTTGACTAATGACTAACTGAACATGTCAAAACTAAAATTTAGATATTTCAGTATTATACAAAAAGTACTATAAGTTGCAATTCTTCTTATATTAATACGGATGAAAAAATGCATCTTAAAAATGTTGGTCAAAGTTGACACAGTTTAAATCTCCCAAAGCGAAAAGTAACAAGTATTTTGAGACCGAGGAAATATTTGTAATTTTCAGTACTTCCTCCGTTTCAATTTGTCTGTCCTACTTTTTGTTCAAAAAAGAATTGACTTTTTACTTTTGTGACAACCTAAGCTACGTGGACTCTTCACTTTTGATGTCGCACTCATGTCGGATTCTCCAAAAATACACTATTTGGCAAACCCGAGAAGCAGCCGTTTGACATTTTTGAAGAGTCCGAGCAACATAGGTGAGTGACAAATCTTTAATTTCAACTTCACACATGAGGAAGTATTCTTTTACTATAAAAAGTTATAATTTTTAGTAACCCCTCCGTTTCAATTTGTTTGTCCTACTTTTCGTTCAAAAAAGAATTGACTTTTTTTTACTTTTGTGACAATTCTTTAATTTCAACTTTACGCATGACATGTTTAAGGCTAAAAGATTAAAATACATTTTGATACACTCTTCTATTTTCTTAAATTTTGTGCCAAGATAAAATCAGACAAACAAATTGAAATAGAGTGAGTAATACTCTTTTATGCTGTTTCATATACAAAATCTATTTCAAAAAGATTAGGAAATGTTCACATAAAAATTACATCAGCCATTAGGAAATAAAAGCTGGGCAAACAACAAAAATCCCGATAGTTTGAAGCTTAATTACACAAAATCCCAACATTTTGCATAATAACTGAAAATCTCGATTTTAGGTCTGTCGAGATACATAATTAGCTCCCAATACATTCAACTAAGATACACAATTAGCGCCCAATACATTTTTTTTCGACTTTGGGTCTGTCGAGATACATAATTAGCTCCCGATACCTTCAACTAAGATACACAATTAGCTCCCAATACATTTTTTTTTCGACTTTAGGTCTGTCGAGATACATAATTAGCTCCCGATACATTCAACTAAGATACACAATTAGCTCCCAATACATTTTTTTTCAACTAAGTCTATCGAGATACATAATTAGCTCCCAATATATTCAACTAAGATACATAATTAGTAGAGATTTTTATAATTACGGGTAAAAATTTGCAATGTTTATGTTACTTTTCCATACACATTTTTTTTAGCAAAAAAGTTTTTTTTTTACAAAATAGAAGTACAAAATTATAGGGTAATAAATAAATTCTTTAAAGTAAATGAAAATAAAATTATAATAATTTGGATTTATACCTTTAATAAATTTGCTGCCGGTGCCGGGAAGAGCAAGTATTTTTCAAGGTGAAATTTTTGTAAAAACAGTAGAGAGAGAAAGAAGAGAGAGAGAGAGGAGAGATAAGGTTTTAAAAATGAACTACTTTTTAAAAATTTATTATATTTATTGTTACTCCCTCCCTCTATATTTACTTATTTATTTGTTTTTAATTATTTTATCTTTGATATTAAATACAATATATCATCGCTCACTGTATTTTTTAAAGTAGTAAGAAAATTTATTATATTTAAAAGATAGTATACTAATCTCATTCATTTATTTATTACTTCGTTCTTTTTATTTTATGTGGCGTACTTTGACTGTACATAGAGTTTAACAAATGTGAAAAAATTTGGTGATGCATATCGTATTGTCTTTTATTAAAAAAATATACTATTACTATTTTTAATTAAATGGGGTCCCAAAAGTAGAATTATGTTTTTAAATATTAGCAAATAAGAAAATGTGATATTCTTTTTGGGACGTACGGAAAAGAAAATGGCGACACATAAAATGGGATAGAATGAGTATGATTTTCGATTTTTTAAGAAACGTCTTTAAGTATATTATACTAATATTTTACTCGTGTAGAACTATTCAAGGAAAACTCTACCAATTCGAATTCAGATTAATCGAATTTCAATATAAACATTGAACACGTCATGAGAAACAACAATAACATACCTAGTGTATGCAGTTTACCCCGTATTTTGAAGGTAAGATAGAGACGTTGTTCTCTATAGATCCTCAGTTCAAAGATAAAAATAATTAGAAAAAGATGAAACGAAACAATAAGCAAAAATTGATAGTAACAACAGATAGTGACAGAAACAAAACTACGACAAAATACTACTTTAACTGATGTATTCGGAAACAACAACAACAACAACAAACAACATCTACCTCGGATAAAGTAGAGAGACTGTTTTCGATAAACCCCCGGCTAAGGACATACTGTACTATTATTTAATTAAGTGAGATTAATAAGGATAAAGTGAAATTGTGTCTTTAAATAGTTATTAAATAAGTAAAATTACATTTTTTCTGGGACGGACTAAAAAGAAAATGACGATACATAAAACGGGATGAAGTGAGTATGATTTTTGAATTTTTAAGAAACGTCTTAATTATATCATATCAATATTTTACACATGTAGAAATATTCAAGGAAAACTCTACCACCTCGAACTCATATTAATCGAGCTTCAATATAAACGTTGAACACGTCATCAGAAACAACAACAATAACATACCTAGTGTATGCAATTCACACCCGTACTTTGGAGGTCAGGTTCTTAATAGACTCTCGACTCAAGACAAAAACAGTTTTAAAAAAAGACGAAATGAAACAATAAGTAAAAATTGATAGTAACAACAGATAGTAACAGAAAGAAAACTACCACAAAATATTACTTCAACTAATATATTCAAAAATAAAAACAACAACAACAACAACATATCTAGTGTATTCACACAAAAACAAAACTGCCACGAAATACTACTTCAACTGACGTATTCGAAAATTACAACAACAATAACAGCAACAATATCTCTAGTGTATTCACACAAAAACAAAACTACCACAAAATACTACTTCAACTGATGTAATCGAAAATAACAACAACAACAACAACAACAACATCTCCAGTGTATTCACACAAAAACAAAACTACCACAAAATACTACTTGTATTCGAAAACGACAACAACAATATATCCAGTGTATTCACACAAAAACAAAACTACCACAAAATACTACTTCAACTGATGTATTCGAAAATAACAACAACAACATCTCCAGTGTATTCACACAAAAACAAAACTACCAGAAAATACTACTTGTATTCGAAAACAACAACATATCCAGTGTATTCTCACAAAGTGGGCTCTGGAGAGGGTCAAGTGTACGCAGTACATCTCAGGTAAAGTAGAGAGACTGTTTCCGATAAACCTCCAACTCAGGACATATCCTAAAACAACAAACATCACCAAAACTCGACGAAAACGAAACTACAATTTTTTTTTAAAAAAATAATAATAACAAATTCAACTTGCTTTCTTAATTTCCAAAAGCTACCCTTACCAGAAACTCATGCCAACGCACTAAAAAAAAAAACAAATGAAGTACACCTAAAGCAAAATCGAGAATTCCAACTACTCCCTTTTAAGCTTCTCAAAAATGTCTAAAGTGGATAAAGTTCAAATCTTTACTCAATTCTTTATCTTACTATGTTAATTAATCTTGTTTATGTGCTATTTTATTCACTTCATTTTTTTGCAGCAGCTGAACTTTGAGCTTCAAGATCAGAGGTACTGAATCTTGATGTTCATTAAAGACATTTTTTTTTATGTACGAACTGTTAGATTTAGTCATATTTCCTATGTGGAGTTTAGTTTTTTTGCTTAACAACAACTCTTAAGAGCAAAATCCCAGTAAAAATTGTTTTTTTTTTTCAAGGTGGATAAAGTTCAAATTTTTATTCAATTTTGTCTTACTATGTTAACTAAGATTTTTTTTTTTTGTTGCTGGTTTATGCACTTCATTTTTTTGTTGCAGGGATTTGTTTGTTTTATTATCTAGCGGTGTCTTATTTCTTTTTATTATCCAGCGGTGTGTTATTCCATTTTATTGTTTATTTTTATGTTTTTTGTTCGTTATAGTAGGGTGTGAAAAACCGAACCGACCGATAAACCAAATCGATAAAAATGTTATTGGTTTATTGTTATTGGGTTAACGATTTTTTTAATGGTTTTATAAAAAAAAAATTTATTGCATTATTGGTTCGGTTCGATTTTTTCTTATTGGGTTATTGGGTAAACCAATAACCCAATAATATATATATATATATTATACAAATTCTTAATTTCTCCTAACAACATTTAGTTCTAACTTGAAGATTCTTGTAAATTAAAACACATCATGTAGGATTTTTAGTTGCAACTAAGATTCGCTTTTTTTTCATGTTAGTTACTACTATTTCTATTTTATGAGTATTTTCTTATCGTTTAAACCGAAAATCGAACCGTTAAGGACTAAAAATCGATAAATCGTAAACCGATAAAAAATATCTTATTGGTTTAGCACATTTAAAAACCGATAAACCGAATCGATAATATATAAAATCGAACCGAACTGACCGATGCACACCCCTACGTTATAGTGTTATCTGTCCTGAGCCGGGGGTCTATCGAAAAGACGAAAACAGCCTGTCTACTTCATCTGAGGTAGTGGTATGGACTGCATATACTTTACCCTCCCAGACCCCACTTTGTGGGAATACACTAGGTATACTAGGTATACTGTTGTTGGATTTTGAGCTTCTTTTGCAATATGACAATTCAATGGTACTGAATGTTTATATGCTTTAAAACTATGTTGCTTGGACTCTTCAAAAGTATCATCGGGTGCGTGTCGGATCCTTTAAAAGTATTGCATTTTTGGAGGATCCGACACGGGTGCGGCAACATTTTTGGAGAGTCCGAGCAACTTAGCTTTAAAAGACATTTCTTTATGTATGAACTTTCAGATTTAGACATATTTCCTATATGGAGTTTAGTTTTGTTTGCTTTAAATCTCAGGTAAAAATGATTTCTTTTTCAAGATGAAGTAAGTTCAATTTTTTATCCAATTGTCTTACTATATTACCAAGAGATCACGGATTCAAGCCTTGGAAACAGCCTCTGGCAGAAATGCAAGGTAAGGCTGCGTATAATACACCCTTGTGGTGGGGTCCTTCCCCGGACCCTGCGCATAACGGGAATTTTAGCGCACCGGGCTGCCCTTTTTCTGTTTTTGTCTTACTATGTTAACTAATCATTCTTGTTTTCAACTTTTTTCTGAAAAAATCTTGGTGTTTTTTTTTTTTTATTCTGTCTGTTCGTTGTGCTGTTTTATTCACTTCATTTTTTGCAAGAGTTGAATATGACAAGTAACGGGATACAAGACCAAGATCAGAGGTACTGAATCTTTATGTGTGTATATATATATGTTGGCACTTATGAACTGTTAGATTTTAGGCATATTTCCTATCTGGGATTTAGCTTTGATTGTTTCTACCACAGCTATTTACAGCAAAACCGAGTAAAGATTGTATTTTTACTCTGTTACAACAACAACAACGTACCCAATGTAACCCGACAAGTAGGGTCTGGGGAGGGTAAGATGTAAGGTCCATCCCGCAAGTGTGGTCTAGAGAGGGTAAGATGTACGCAGACCTTAGCTCTTCCCTGGTGGGGTAGAGAGGTTGTTTCCGATAGCTCCCTCGGCTAGTAAGTAGAAGAAGAAAAAGAATGTTTTGTTTCATTAAGATGGGGATTGGGATATGTGATGTGGTTAACTTGTTTGGGACTGAGGCATAGTTGTCGTATGAAGTAATATCACTTTCCAGAAGTATAAGGCTCTATATGAGATGAAGCACTAGAATGCTTACTTTCGAATGGATATAGAAGAAAGAAGAGAGGAATCCGCAGAAGGAGGGAGAGCGGAATGGTGAGGAGCGAATTATCAATGTCTCGAGGTATATAAATCTCATTGAGTTCTTGAAAAGATCCGAACCGTAGTGATGTTGCTTCTTAAAACTTCTTCTCTCAGATCCTGCTTTCATGTTCATTCCAATGGATTTTTCAAAATCATATGCTGTCGGATAGTTTATGAGCTTTTGTCGATCAAGTAGGATATTATTTTCTAATGAATCTTAATATTTGTGTGTTTTCATGATCAGGAAAATTGTTGGCATGGAAGATTCTAGCATGACAATTGAATTTCTCCGGGCTCGATTATTGGCTGAAAGGTCCGTCTCGCAAACAGCGAAGCAGAGAGCTGATGAACTAGCAGAGAGGGTCAGTAGTTAAATTAACAGTGCATAAACACCAAATGTTTAATCTTTCTTCCCTTCTCAGTTCACCATGAGCTTAGTCTATTTTACCGACATCTAATAGATCTTTCGCCGTTCTAGTAAAGTTTAGTAATGGATGTATTATAGGTCTTGGAACTGGAAGAGCAGCTAAAGATTGTGTCGTTACAAAGAAAGAAAGCTGAGAAGGCCACAGCAGCTGTACTTTCCATCTTAGAGAACGAAGGAATATCTGATGTATCGGAGGAATTCGATTCAGGCTCTGATCAGGAAGCAATATGCTCCGATACTAAAGGTGTTGAGTCCGCTGACAATAGAAACGAGCGAAAGCCAACTCCGTTAAATGTGAAAGAGAGAGAAAATGACGCAGACATCTCAAGCTCCGAGCTCGTGTCTTCTCCATCAACTGGTAGAAGTCTGTCATGGAAAAGTGGTAAACTTTCTGTGCAGCAGTCTTTTGACAGGAAGAAATATACTGATTCTCCCTGGAGGTGGTCGGGTAGTTTCACGTCAAATGGGACTTCTTCGCCACAACGGGCTGGAAAATCATGTCGACGGATAAGGCACAGTAACACCAAGTAAGTTCTTTAATGAATTCACTTGATTAGAGTTTTACATACCATGATGCTCATATCTTTTGCTACAGAAGTCTTGGTTGAGTGACGGGGTCACATTTAGCTCGAATTTATTCTGCAGGAACTTCAGGAACGTAAAATTCTGAATACCGAACCTCGATATTCTTGACCTGTTCTTTTTGTTTCTGTTCATGCCTACTCCATTGCATTATACCGTCTGCTTTTTCGAAGGAAGTGTCTTTTTTGGGATATTGCTGTGAGGGTAGGCCGGAAAAAGGGCAGTTTCAATCTAAGTTGTGCGGACTCTTCACTTTCGATGCTGCACCCGTGTCAAATTCTTCGAAAATACACTAATTTTGGCGAATCCGACATGCACCCATTGACATTTTTGAAGAGTCCGAGCAACATAGGTTTCAATTATGATTATGCTATGTCAATTCCTGATACATATTTCACAAGTATCATGCATATCTCCCTGTGCATTCAGATCGCTACGTCACTCTAATCGTTTTCCTCTTTATAATCCTTCGCGTTTTAACATCATTTCTTTTGTGAACTAGATTGTCCACTGACGAATTACAAAGTACCTCTGGTGAATGCCCCCCTGAGCATCTTCCTTCTTCTGCAAATAGCGGGCATCCATCCTTAACGGACAGTGCTGGCAATAATGACGTGAAAGATCAACTTCACTTTCCTACTTCAGAGATGTTGCAAAATCAAAGGAAAGCGGATGAGTGTGATGAAGACATGGAAAGAGCGTTACAACATAAGGCCCAACTTATAGGGCAGTTTGAAGCCGAGGAAAAAGCTCAACAAGAATGGGAAGAGAAGTACAGAGAGAATAACAGCTATGCACAGGTATATATATATGAATTTTTTGCTCCAGTACATGCATATTATTGACTACTTGATCTGTGCAAAGAAACTGATGTTGCAGGTTGTCGTTGGACTAATATACTCAAGAACATAGCCGTTTAATAATGATGGAACTCCCGATTAATTTATTCGAATTGAATTATTGTCTAGTGCTATAATGGTTTTGCTGGTGTTATACAAAGATAATGGAAATGCTACTGATATGTTACAGTCATCTGTTCATGTTGGGGCGTAGTCGTTGACAGAGATTTGTCATTTACTTGTGTTTAATCATGTGAGCTTCTGAAGCTCGGATAAAGGAGAAGGATTGCGATTGGTTGGCCCGCGTGAAAATGCTATAACCGTGATGCTTCTCTGTATGGAACACGAGATCCATATAGCTCATCTTGAATAGTCTGCGATTGAGGTGTAGTTGGTTGGTTGATCACATATTTGATATTTCTTAACTTGGCACTGTTAATTTTGCTTCTATTTGTTGTCTTGATGCATTTCACTCGTGAAGATACTGCATAGATCTGCTAGATGTCACGCAGACAATTCATTTCGGTTGTGTTTCATAAACTTCTCAGGATTCACGTAAGCCTGGGAATTACTCAGACGTGACTGAAGAAAGAGATGACATGAATTTGCAAGATCGTGCTAACAAATTCCAGGAAGCAGATATTCCCTCCACCGATGGAGTTACAGACAATGTTCTATCCACTCCGCAAATTGATACAGGCTGCAGGAAGGATCAGGCTGAATCCCCAGCATCAGAGTTTGCATGTTCAAAGTCTAACGGGAGTTGTCCAGAAAATCATGGCTCGTCACCTGCTTATAGTCGCCATCAGTTTCCATCTGCTAATGATTCCCCTATACACCCCGTTGAAAATACTATCAAATCCTCTGGAGGTAGCAGTTCACAAGCAGGACAGGCTTTTGAAGGGGCTTATGAACAAGCCTTGGTTTCTCGTGATGCTTCAGATAACGTAGGACCTATCCTGGGAGCGCTTGAACAAGCTAAATTTTCGCTTAACCAACAGATCAACTTCTCACCAGTAGCAAAAGGCGGATCTCCAATAGAACATTCTGTTCCGGTAGCTAGAATTGAGGACAGATTAGTCATTCCACCTGGATTCCCTGGCCTTTTTCGACTACCAACAGATTTTCAACTCGAAGCAACTACAACAGCGAACTACCAAGGTTTTCCGTCGAGGTTCAATTCAGCGGACCATTCTCATGAAACTGGCTCATTCCAAGAGGTCAATTCTGAACAACCTTCACAGAGGCCTATCTGTGAAAACACCTTAGACACAGGTCTACCATATTCCACTGGATTCGACTACCTTAATCCTCCCTCGAGTTTTGGTCTTCCATTTTCTAGTAAAGCAACATACCCCACCTATCCGTTTCAAAGCAATACAGCAACTACTACGTCTCAATCCCAAAGTCCGCTAGTGCCAAACTTATCCTCAGGTGAAGAAGTATTCTTAAGATCCCTTCCAATGAATGAGACAGGTATACCCCCATCGCTTCCTACCTCGCATTACGATGCTCATCTGAGATCGAACATGTATAGATGACTTGTATTGCTCAAAAGCACTACATTTTATTAAGCGATAGCCTCGGCCGATATGGTTTCTAAGGTCAGTGTGAGAGGTGTACTCATGTATCTATGATATTTGAGGCTGCTGTTGTATTTAGATGTGTGTTTTGTAAAGTCTTCTGCAATCAATAAAATTTGTCAGCAATTAGCTTTTTTTTTTGTATTTTTGCATCTTTTTAAATTTTCTCACCTTTCACTTCAGCCGGGAGGAGTAACTGGTAAAGTTGCTGTCATTTGATCAGGAGGTCACGGGTTCAAGTCATGAAAACAGCCTCTGACAGAAATGCAAGGTAAGGGCGCGTACAATACCCCCTTGTGGTGGGTCCCTTCCCCGGACACCGCGCATAGCGATAGCTTTAGTGCACCGGGCTGTCCTTTTTCACTTCAGCTGGGGTTGGTAATGAAATATCCTATCAGGTCTTCGTATCTTTTTTCCCGAGTAGTGTCTGGATCAACTTGCACACATCTTAGCTATTCACGAAGTACCTGCTACCTCCCACCACTACAGGTGTCGAGCAATTATTGATGAGAAGAAATCATCTAGTGTTTGTACATCCGTTGAGAGATTTGAACCTGAGACCCTATCGATCTCATTCCATTTTAGCGACCACTAGGCTACACTCATAGAGTTTTTGCATCCGCTGAGATTGAACCTTAGACCTTATCGATTTCATTCCATTTTATTGACCACTAGGCTATACTCTTCATTTTTCTCCAAAATGAAGGGAAAACTAAACCGTGTGATTATGAATGAGAGGTTTATCGCCATATCATTGCATGCAAGGGGAGCTCGTTCAATTTGTAAATTGGCTCCCGGGTCATGATTTCAACAGACCGATGAAGAGAATCCCTTGAGTTGAACATTCCACTCGCGGCTCACCACTCCTCGTCCCTCGAGGTCAAGGATGCGGTAGAACCGTCATTCTAGGATTTGCAATCCAATGCATTTCCATTATGTTACCTAACCAAATATGTCACCTCAAATACCAGCCATCATGAGTTGCTTCATAAAATGACCAAGTCAATTTATTTTTCTTTGGTTTCCGATCCGGTGTCCGGTACCCGCATTTGAGCTCGGCTAATCCAGATTCGCGCCGCGTAGGACCCATTCGAGGGAAGCGCTCCCTACCAAAGATTTTTTCATACCCAGAGCTCGAACCCGAGACCTCTGGTTAAGGGAGGAGCAGCCCCATCCGCTGCACCACATCCTTGGTGGTGACCAAGTCAAATTAAGTGTCTTTGATAGAATTTTCTTAATTAGAACATCCCAGCCAGCCTGTTTACTCTTGACCAAGAGAACTACACCACTATATAAACACAATTGTCATATGAAAGGCAATAGAAAGATTCGATTCTGACTTCATAGAGCCGGTGTTGTTGTTGCCTGCGCGTGAAGTCGGATCTTGGATTGAATATGGTTCTAGAGTTCTTCAAAGACCTCTACACAAAAACTGGAGATTTATTCAAGAATATTATTTCTGATCACAACAAAGATCAAGAAGATGAAACTCATAAGATTGTTGACTCAGAAGATGAATCATTGAAGTTGAAGAATAGAGAAATTGATGAATCTCAATTTAAGAATGAGAGGTTTAAGGTGAAAACCCCACAAGTTAAATCAACAGGAGTTGGTACAAAGACTTCTTAGTTCCAAATGTTGCTCGGACTCTTCAGAAATGTCATCGGGTGCGTGCTGGATCCTTCAAAAGTAGTGCATTTTTGGAAGATCTAGCACGGGTGCGGCAGCTTGTTTGGAGAGTCCAAGAAACTTGGGTTCCAAATAGATGTTTGAACATGTAAAAGCTTATTTCTTTGTTCTTTTTTGGGGGGTGTATATCATTGTGTTATAAGATCAATATATGCTTTTTGTGTAATCATGTGTACTAGTTATATATATGTGAATTGTGATATACAAAATCGAGTTTTCGGAACATTTGATGCATAAATGCCTAATGAGTTATTGCACCCGAAGGGGTACGTGGTGGTCAATGAAGTGAGTTGAGAATCATGAGGTCTCGGGGTTCAAATCTCAAATAGAGGCAAAAACAGGTCGTTTTAGACGATATGTGTTTACATAAGCATAGCTCAATAGCAAAACAAAACCAAATTTGACAACATAACCACCAAGTGTAGTCCCACAAATTGTAAGGTCTGGGGAGCGTAGAGTGTACATAGACTTTACCCCTACCTTAATAGTCGAAAGCAGTCCAACAAAAGAAGCAATCGGTGTACAAGAAACCAACAGTTAGTAACAAAAACAATAGATAGTAACAGAACAGAAACTACAAGAGATCATTAGACAGACATATGCCAATACCTAAGTTGCTCGGACTCTCCAAAAAAGTTGCCGCACCCACGTCAGATCCTTCAAAAATACAATATTTTTGGAGTATCCGACACGCACCTGTCAACATGTTTGAAGAGTCCGAGCAACATAGGCCAATACCTCTGCTCTTTAATCATTATAAGGATGATCTTGGGAGAACACTCTCCACATTCTAACATTATGCATTAGTTGCCAAAATCAACTATAATTAAATGAAAAAGAAGAAGATACAGTAAACCTATGTTGCTCGGACTCTTCAAAAATATCATCGGGTGCATGCCGTGTAGTGCATTTTGGAGGATCCGAAACAGGTGCGGCAACATTTTTGGAGAGTCCAAGCAACTTAGCAGTAAACATAGGATTCTGCTATGTTATATTCAGCAAACATATTTTTTCCTACTGCAACTACTGGCATGCTATTCACTCTCCTCATCGCTATCGACCAAGGAAACACGATTCATATTCTTTTCTAGAGGAGGAAGTCCAACGTCGGAATCATTAGAAGAATTTTCACCTTCGCTATGAGATCCCGAGTCTTCTGCTTTTAGAGTTTGTGGAATATGTGATGTTTGCGCTGAAAGCCACTCGTTCTGAGCTGAAATGATATCAGCGCTCGTTTGACATTCTGAGTATGCCTTCAGAAGTTCCTTATTGAGGGACAAGAACGCGTGACCCCATTTGAACTTGCTGAGTAATAGATTTCCAGTTTCCTCCTCGCCGCATATAATTAAACCTGCTGCTAAGGCCTCGACACATGAGAGCTCACACGGACGACCATAGTTTACTGGATTTGCTGCTACTAACCATGGTAAAAGACGAGGTGCAGGACAACGTAGTTTGGTGAAAGGTACATCATCCAAGCGCGCCCATGAGCAATCGACTACAGCCATTCCCCTTCGATCAATTAGACTACTATCTTCTCTTGAGATACACTGCGTTCCAGTGGGACTTAAACATATGCCACCGAATCCACTACCAACGCGCAGCTCTTTCAGCAATCCAAATCTTGCAAGTTTCCGTCCAGTGCACCTTTTAGCATCGCACTGACCAAAATCCCACATAGCAAGCTGAATTCTTGGGCCGGTAGGTTCCTCTTCTTCCACGACTTCTCCGGGTAAAGACTCTTCAACCTTGAAAGAATCATCAGGTTGACGGGTACGGCTGGATTGTCCTCGATGAGAGTGGTGATGGCTTTTAGATCGCCTTTGCTTGTTACCACCCATTTATAAGAACTCGCTAATGATTTGCTTGTACTTCTTTAACTACTGCTTAGATGGTGTTCTTTACTTAAACAACTGATCATCTGCATATTGTCAATGGTTCACTGAGGTAAATAGCTTGTAGAATAAAAGGCTCCTCTATGAAAATAATGCAAGAAAAATGAACAGGAAGCTATTGCAACTTTAGCGATGCAGCAACTAGTCGATACACCTTAGTTTCAGACAAGAACATACCCCGTGTATTGGGGTCTGAGCAGGGTAGAGAGTGTATGGGGACCTTACCCCTACCACTGGAGATAGAGAGGTTGTTTCCGAAAGACCCTCGGCTCAAGTAACACATAACAAGGCAGTTTGAAAAAGACGGTCCCACATCAATAAAGGGATGGGTAGTTGGTCTCGGGCAATACTCCCCTCATGAGCTAGCTTTTGGGTTGAATTAGGCCTAAGATCCATTTCTTTATCAAGGTATCAGAGGCAGACCCATCCCAATCTTTGTTCCCCGATGTTAGGCCCCCATATTATATTGTCCACGCTCCAGTTAACTATGTCTGGGCGTGCGGGGAGTATTATGAGTCTCACATCGGAAAAGGGATGGATATTTAGTCTCCTTATACGGACTTAGGTAATCCTCCGCTCATGAGCTAGCTTTTGGGTTGAGTTATGCCCAAGGTCCATTTCTTTATGAAAAATATAGAGGTATATATAAGAAGGCATAGAAAATAAGATAACAAATAATAGAGAAAGTGTAACGGCCCATACAAAGCAGAATAATTTGATAAATGAAGTACAAGACACGGTAGGTAGCAGTAATCGAAGAACAAGAAACTACTAGAATAATGCTAATACTATCTACCCACCAAGCCTACACTACAGAGAAGCGAAACAGCCCTCTACTACCTTTCCATATTCTCCTATCTAAGGTCATATCCTCGGTAAGATGAACGCCTTAGTTTCAAACATCAGCCAAAAAAAGTGAATTTTTTTTTTTTTTTTATATTATTTTTAAGATTACCAATCACCAGGGACAAAGAAAGAGATGGAACAAGATTGGCGATTGATCGAAAAAATGTAACATAAACTGAAGTACATGTATAATAACCCACAAATTTGCATTTGCAGGTTGAAAGCAGAATACTAACTGATCAGTTACAGTACAAAGCTAATTAAGCAATTGATAGTTGGAGATACCAAAACAACCTTCGCTTCATTCGACATTAATGTTAAAAGAGTAAAAAACAAGTCCCCAAAGGTGAACCTCTACGTATCAGCTTATTATACTCCCTTGATACAGATTGTTAGATTAATCAAACTATAAAAGTGATTCGTCTATCACTAGCCATACACATATAAATCATGGATAGATGAGACATCAGAAAAGAAAAATTTATTCTTTACGCTGCTATGTGGTTCGAAGAGACCCCCACGTGTCCCTCAAACAAATAGTGAACACATAGGGGTCGTTTGATATGGGGGATGGGATATAACAACGACAACAACAGCATACCCAGTAAAATCCCACAAGTAAGGTGGGGATGGGATAAACAAAGTTATCCAATTGATTGGGATATCCCATGGGATAACTTATTCCATCCTTATACTTTGGCGGGATAAATAATCCTGGGACTAACTAATACTCCTAACCAAACGCGGGATACAATAATACTGCATCTTATCCCGGGATAATTCTCCCTCATACCAAACAAGCCTAGTATACTACTAGTAAAATTTGAACTTTCTGATCAAAAGAAATGCGCAAAGCATATATCATCAAAGTTTTGAAAACCAAAATCTGGTTTGTCCACCTACAACCGAGATAAAAATAAATCTACGCAAAGAAAACATCAATTTAGATCTGTTCTGGATTAACATGAAACTACACTTTCCTAAAGTAAGAGCAGGAATCAATTTGAAGGCAACAACGATCTAGAACTATTCTACATCAACGTGAAAGTACTCTTTCCCAAAGTTTTTTTTTGAGGACTCTTTGCTAAAGTTAGAGCAGGAAAGGACGGCAAATCCACAGATTTACAAGCACTACCTTCGTTTGTCAGATACATTATAGCTCATTTTCTCTAATGTATGGATTTAACATTCCTTCCGTTTTTCCTATAGAGATATTTGAATCTTACTTTCTGAACATGTCAAAATCTGATTGTTGTAGGAGTAATATATTTTTGAACAACAGTCATTTGCTATTTTATACATGAGCTAAAAGGAGTCAGGAGATGAAGCATTTGAGTCTGCTATCTCCATTACCTATGTTGCTCGGACTCTTAAAAAATGTCATCATGTGTGTGTCGGATTCTTCAAAAGTAGTTCATTTTCAGAGGATCCGACATGAGTGTGCAGCAACATTTTTGGAGAGTCCGAGCAACTTAGTCCGTTAGCATCTTGATGGTCATATGGGCTCTATACTAGAAATTAGAAGTTAGCTTGTCTGAGATTTCACATGAGAAGCATTTTCTAGCGGAATTAATCGACGTGCGCAAAAGCTAGCCCGAATACCATAGATAGTTATCCAAAAAAATATCTTTTTGTGATTTTGTTGCATCTATTCTTGGTGGACAGAGTCAATTTGTACCGGTATCCTATATAACTAGTCAAGGTGCACCCAAACAATACAATTATCAAAAACAAGTCAACTCTTTTTATGATTTCTTCCCATCTGTTCTTGGTGAACGGAGTTACCTAGTACCTGTATGCTGACCCAAACACTACAATTATAATAAACAACTAACTTTCTTATCTTTTTTTTTTATCCGTTCTTGGTGGACAGAGTTACATGGTACCTATACCTAGTGGAATTAGTCGAGGTGCACGAAAGCTGACCTAAACACTAAAATTATAACAAACAACTTTCTTATGATTTCTTCCCATCTGTTCTTGGTGAACGAGTTACCTAGTACCTGTATCTCATGGAATAGTCGAGGTGCATGAAAGCTGATCCGAACACTACAGTTATAATAAACAACTAGCTTTTCTATGATTTCTTCCTTGGTAACAGAGTTACATCGTACCTGTATCTCATGGAATTAGTCGAGGTGCACGAAAGTTGACCTGAACACTACAGTTATAATAAACAACTAACTATTTTATGATTTCTTTCTATCTGTTCTTTGATGGTAGACAGAGTTACATGGTACCTGTATCTCATGGAATAGTCGAGGTGCATGAAAGCTGATCCGAACACTATAATTATAACAAACTAGCTTTTCTATGATTTCTTCCTTGGTAACAGAGTTACATGGTACCTGTATCTCATGGAATTAGTCGAGGTGCACGAAAGCTAACCCCAACACTACAGTTATAATAAACAACTAACTTTTTTATGATTTCTTTCTATCTGTTTTTGATAGATAGAGGTTACATGGTATCTGTACGAAAGCTAACCCGAACACCACGATTATAAAAAAAATATATCTTTTTTATATATACAGATACTGAATACCCTTTACTTCTATAAACAAGAATATTTAAACAATAAATTACGTGGTAGACACAGTTACGTGGTACCTGTACGAAAACTAAAGTTATAACAAACAACTACTCTGTTTCAAAAAGAATGACCTGGTTTGACTTGACACGAAGTTTAAAAAACAAAGAACAATGGTCTTAAATTAAAGATACGTCAAATGTACCAAAATATCCTTCGATCAATATTGTGAAAAGTTAAAATTAAAAAGTTGCCAAAAAAGGAAAAGGTCATGCTTTTTGAAACGGACTAAATTGGAAAGTAGATCATTTTTTTAAACGGAGGGAGTAACTTTTTTATGATTTCTTTCTGTCTATTTTTGATAGATAGAGGTTACATGATACATATACGAGAGTTGATCCGAACACCACAATTATAAAAAAAAATATATCTTTTTTTTTTTTTGGAAATTCTAGAAAAAATCGCAGCCGCTACAACCTCTGCCCTTCGAGTGACCACTTTGTACGCACGGGGTAAACCCCTCACTGTGCAATCACTCCTAAAACCGCAACAGCTAAACCCGTGCGATAAGAAAAATATATCTTTTTTATACATACAGATATTGAATACCCTTTACTTCTATAAACAGAAATTATTAAACAATAAATTCAGCAAGAAAATAGCAATAATAATCAAGAAAAACTTACAAGTACAGAAAGCAAAGCTGATGAAGAACAATTTTTTTTTTTTTTTTCTTTCAGCGACACAACCAGGGTTTTGAAAGGGGCTATAATGCATATAATAGCCCATTTTAGGACAGTTATTTAAGTTATAGCCCAAATTATATTAAAAAATTGTAAGTTTAGCCACTTTAGAATTAATTTCAGATTGTGACCAGAAAGTTGATATATTAATTGATTAGCCAGATTTTAATTTCCGGCATATATGATTGAAATTGAGATATTTAAAATTTGGGATAGTTTTTTAAGTTATAGCACAAATATACAAAATTTATAAAGTGATTATTTTGGGACTAATTTCAGACGTTGTAAAAGTTTGTGTATGATTGAAATTGAGATATTTAAAAAAGTAATAGCACAAATATACAAATTTATAAAGTGCTCGTTTTGGGACTTAATTCAAACATATATGACTGACGTTGTAAAAGTTTGTGTATGAAGTTATTATTATACAAATAGGCAATTCTAAAAATCACATAAATGACAAGACTATTCTCTTGTAATTTTATTCATAATTTAGAGGCGGTCGATCGTATCTATACAGAATAAGTTCTTTAGTTCTTAATTTTATGTAAATATAATTTAATTTTGAAATGTTCATAGATCTGAATGGGTATGTTATCGTTGATTTTAAAATATTTACAAAAATCATGAACTTATGATTAAAATCATTATTGCACATCAAAATAAAATAACAAATCACCAAATTGGAATTTTTTTTTCTCTCTTCAAAATTGGCTAGACCCCAACACTTTAATTATTGTCATATTATAGCAAATATTGTCCATTTTTCTCCATTTTATTTTTGCTCCAACATATCACTTTATTATCTATCCTTTTGATATAATATTTAATAATTAACACTAATTACATAAAAAAGTTATGCTCTTTTTTGAATATATCAAATTTGGATAGTGTGATTTATATCTGAAATTTACAATAAATTATATCAATTTATCATAGTTAAGTGGAAAAAAATGATCTGAAAACTCATGTCATGCATCTATTGATTCGATTTAAAGTATTGAGTGATAAATATCGATAAGTTTACTAGTAGCATTTATGTTTAACTTGCTCATTATACTTTTATTTCCTTTTTACTAGTAGAATGTACGTAGATTTTATTCATGTCTTCTGAAGACAAAGAGATTATTTCGATAAACTACGGACTCAAATAAAATATTTTAAAGCAAGTTTAGACAAAAATATAATAGTACAGAAGTAAATTGTGTAGAAAGAATAGTAACCATAACAAATAATATATACAATAATCTTTTATTCAATAAAAAAAGACTGGTGAATTAAGTGAATTAACAAGAATAGTAACCATAACAAATAATATATACAATAATCTTTTATTCAATAAAAAAAGACTTGTGAATTAAGTGAATTAACAAAACTTGTTCATTTTTTATTATCTTTTATTCAATAAAAAAAAAAACTCTAGGTTAGTGGTTGTTCACCTAATCATGTTGACTTTTGATAATGGAAGGTCCAAATCTTTTGTGAATTCCATAATTTTATACACTAAATTTAATATAATATATTAAGCGCTCGTTTGACTGAAAATAAGTTATTTTAAAATAATTTATAGAAATAAATTATCTCATAATTTTATTTCAACGACATATAAAATAAACTCATTCTAAAATTAATCTCGAAATTAGTTATCGTCTGACGAACCAAAGAGACTCAAAAAGGTATAAATTCACAACTAATGTTTATACCTTTACATAAATAAATTAATAAAATATGAATAAATATTTTTTAAAATAATCTCAAAAAAGCAAGTCCTAGTTGGAATAAAACAACAATAAGTTGCTAAAATTGTGGAACTTTATAGCTTCAAATGAAGATATACTTGGCATTATTGCAACCAAACACATCTTAGTGGAATACTTCCAATAATGAAATTATACATTTAATATTATCATGTAAATTATTTTATATCAATTATAAACAACTTTTTAAGCAATTATTAATTATTAGTAACATGAAAAACATGATAGTGACTTATTACAATAGCTAAAGCATATTAATAATGTAAGATTTTATTATATGAATAATAACAACGATAACATGTGAGATCTCATAAGTGAGGTTTAGAAAAGGTGAAATGTTCGCAAACGTTATTCCTATCTTGTTTATGAGATAGAGAGATTTATTATTTCACATAGATATTTGTCTTAAGAAAAAATCATTCAAAGTAGTCGAGAAAAAGAAGTAACAAAAATGTATGAGAAATAACAGATAGTAACATGACAGTAACTACAACATCATAATATGATAGTCGTAGTATAAGGAAAATAAAAGCAAATTAAAAAAAGGTAATTGAAGGATAATAAAACTACGTGATAACAAGAAAATACACTGCTACTTACTAGCCTTTTATCCTACTTAGCGTCCTCCCAAACTCGTATCTAAGGTTATGTTCTCGGCAAGATGAAAGTACGTCATGTTTCGATTTGCAGTTAGTCTCTCACACTACTACCGTTGGGCCTCTCACATATTCAAACCATCTTGATCTCGCTTCCTGAATTTTATCCTTCACGATGTTATTCCTATCTTATTCTGAATATCCTCATTTCCAACATATGTCTCCTAGCATACTCACACGTGAGCCTCTCACATGTCCAAACTATCTTAATCTCATTTCCTGCATTTTATCCTTCGCGAAGCTATTCCTATCTTGTTTCGGATATCCTCATTTCTAATATATATATATCTTCTAGTATGTTCACAGGTGATCCCAACATATTCATTACTCATAAAGATATAGTAGTATTATTTAATAACATATTATAATCTTTTATTATAATTTCAATTAAAAAAAGGTGAATAATTTTCATCACCAAACATCTGGTGATTTTGAATTCCAGCAGGACATTCTCTAATAATGTATGTACATATATTCATGCATTCAAACAGAAGGGGAATGAGACATCAGAGAAACAGTCAATATCTAGTAAAGATAGTATCTTTTGACAAGAAATTTTTATATTCTGTACAATAAACAATTTGGGTGTTTTTAAAAGTAAATTAGAAAGTGTGGGGGGAAGGTCAATATTCTTGGAAAAATTGAAAATAAAATAAAATTTATAAGGTTTTTCTTCAAGTGACAAAAAGGGGAGGGGGGATTCTGATTTTTATTGTGATGTTACAAGTTGGGGTATAGTAAAATTTGTTTTTAATGGTAGTAATAGAACAAGATTTGGAATTTTCTTGGAAAAAGTTGCTATCTTGGGAAAATTTTGCAAAAAAGTTGCTATCTTGGGAGAACTTTGGAAAAAATTGCAATCTTGGGAAAAATTTGCAATCTTGGGAAAATTTTGGAGAAAAGTTGCAATCTTGGGAAAATTTTGGAAAAATTTGCAATCTTGGGAATATTTTGCAAAAAAGTTGCAATCTTGGGAAAATTTTGGAGAAAAGTTGCAATCTTGGGAAAAATTTGGAAAAAAAGTTGCAATCTTGGGAAAATTTTGGAGAAAAGTTGCTATCTTGGGAATATTTTGGAAAAAAAGTTGCAATCTTGGGAAAATTTTGGAAAAGTTGCAATCTTGGAAAAAATTGGGAAAGAAGATGACATCATCAGCTGTAAATTTGGTGATGACAGTGATTGGGTTTACAGTGAGTACAATATTCATAGTATTTGTGTGTACAAGGTTAATTTGTGCAAGAATTCAGTACTTGGCTTGGAGGAGGTCTTCTGCATATACTTCTAGATCTGATCTTAGCATTGTAAGTACTTTTGACTTTATAGGTTTCAGAATTTGATATTCCTTTGAAATTTTAGTGTTTTGAAGGGAGCGTTGAAGTAACTGGTAAAGTTGTTTCCATGTGACGTGGAGGTCATGCGTTCAAGTGGTGGAAATAGCCTCTTGTAGAAATGCAGGGTAAGGTTGCGAATAATAGACCTTTATGCTTTAGTGCCCCGGGCTGCTCTTTTTTTTAAAATTTTTAGTGATTTGAAGGGAGTCCCGAAGTAATTGGTAAAGTTGTTTCCATGTGACGTGGAAGTCATGCGTTCAAGTCATGGAAATAGCCTCTTGCAGAAATGCAGGGTAAGGTTGCGTACGATAGACCTTTATGCTTTAGTGCACCGGGCTGCTCTTTTTTTTATTTTAAATTTTAGTGATTTGTCACATATGTTTATGTTTCGTGTCGAAAATACTGGTTTAGTTGAGTGTGACCCTTGCTTGCCAAGGTTGGAGGAGTTAGGGTCACAAAGTGGTGGAGTCAGGTTTTTCACTAAGGAAAAGTTCGACCTTGTATATATAAAAATAATTTTCAAGTGAAGAGAGTTTGGATGAAATGAACCCCCTTACATCCCCTAGCTCCGCCGATGGCCTCACACAGACCTTAGTAGATGGGAGATGCTCTTTCCTTAGTGGGCGTTTGTCCACGAAAATTGTGAGTATTATGAAAAAAAGTAGTTTTTGTTTTCAAAGTGATTAATGATATTTGAAAGTTGGGAAGTTGTGTTTGTCCATTAATACGAATTGGAGTTGTTTTTGGATTTCTGTGAGTAATTCAACATTTTTTGGTGTTTGAAGAATTCGACTTCGAATTGAATCGTGGTGGAATTTTATGGCCAAACGTGAGTTCAACTCCGGTAAAAAGTAAAAAATTTCATGGCCAAACTCCCCCTTAGTTTGCTACTATTTTTTTAGGAGAACTAAATTTGAGATGGGGTAGCAAGTATCTAATCATGGCTGTAGTTTTTGATTGGTTTAGTAGTATAGGTGGTACGTAAATCATGTAGATCACTTGGGTCTGTGACGTTTAGTTTGTTAGGTTTGTGGACTTCTTGGATTCTTTTACGGCTGCTTGTCAAATTCTTTGATTTGAAACCTTTCAAACTTCAACTTGTCTAAAAACTGTTTGGTGTTTTGTGGTTGTAGGTCCTATTTCCTGGCGTCACGTCCTTTGCCGATAAGCTAGCTATATTAAACTTGAATTAGTTCAATAGCTTACTATATATAGTACGTATTGAGTTCCTCTTTATATTCGACACTAGTAGTGGCTCTGTCTTTATATTGGCGATTGATCTTTGTGAAAATAGCTGGAGAATTTTCTGGCGTAACTGGTAAAGTTGCTGCCACGGGACCAGGACATCACGGGTTCAAGCCGTGGAAGCAGCCTCTTGCAGATATGCAAGGTAAAGGCTGTGTACGTAGACCCTTGTAGTCTGGTCCTTCCCCCGACCGTGCACATAGCGGGAGCTTTAGTGCACCGGGCTGCCACTTTTACTCTAAAGCTGAATGATTTTTCATGCGAATCGCTTGTTCGGCTTTTCTTAAACAATAGTTTCTGTTTATCTTGAATAGTTGGAGCGTGGTTTACATGGTCTGGAGCCTCTTGCTGTTGCCAACTTCCCCACGAAGAAGTACAGCGATGCATTTTTTACCTTTGCAGAAGATACTCAGTGAGTTGAATCCTTTTTTCCCAACTCATATTTTGAACTAGCTTACATAAGCGACACTCGTTTCTAGTTGGTTGTTTTTGACTTCTTCATGAAATGGACTATTTGAATTGTAGATTCCAGAAAGCGAATTTATTTTTGATGAAAAAGGATCGAAAAGATTGATCGTTATAGTATGACTATGGATATGTTTTTGGATTACGTCAACATTGATAACTTATGAAGTCCATGTGAATTAAATCTTAATATGACAGTTAGAAACTTTCGAAAGTTTAAGCCAATAATATTGGGGAGGACTGATGAGCGGGACTGGAACACACTGAACATCTGAAGCATGACTTTATTTTGAAATTTTGAGAAGTTTTATCATTTTCATTTGAATCGTGGTATAAATTGAACGAACTCTAGAAATGAAGAAAGAATTGGCTGCTTAGAGCAACATAGTTTTGTGTGCTAACAAGAGACAGTTGACGTCCATTTGTAAATTGTCCTAGTTTGGTGTGTGTTTGAACAGATAGTTACAAACAAGCTCAGTAAGATTTGTCGGAGAGGCCACCAACTGCACTGAATCTTTAGTAAGGTGGTGTTGGTTTTTTAGGAAGACAGAGTCGTAAAGATATTTTTATTACCTGCTCATAGCCGATTTATCATTTAGAGATGGAATCTATTAGAATGGGTTACGAGTCTCACCTTGGTTAGCGAACAAACTAGTCGTCTCCTTATATGGACTTGGGCAATCCTTCCTCCCTCATGAGCTAGCCTTTGTGGTTGAGTTAGGCCCAAGTGTCACGTCGTTCATGGTATCAGAGCCAGGTACATCCCCGTTTGGGTCCCCACGTTATGTTGTCCACACTCTAGTTGATTGTCTGGGCGTGCCGGGGGGTGTTAGAGTGGGTTGGGGAGAAGATTGGTGGTTTCCTTATATGGACATGAGCTAACTTTTGGGAGCCCAAGAGTCATATCTTACCGAATCCAACGTCATTTTTAACTTCTTATCTGTTGTTCTTGTAAGTTCTTACTTTGTTGAACCACCTGGAGTAGTGGTCGTGGAGAATTGTGGTATTTCCACAGGCTCGTCAGTCTTTGCAGTGAATTTCTTTTTGTGGAATCGTGTCAAGATTCAATTCTGATTTCTGAATCTAACTGGATTACGTGAATTATTTGGACGACGCCGAGGGAAAACCAGGTGATCGAAAGGTCAAGAAAAAAGAGACTCTTTTGGTTAGGTGACTAATCCTAAGCTTTAGCCTGTGCCGATTTCCACCATTATACGAGAGAAACAGCAGTAGGCCTACAAGTGAATGAGCCAAATCAGGAGTAAAATATGATCAATTGGACACTATCTGCTAAGTTGAAACGTAAATATAGATTAGGTAGTAGACTAGATTGCGGTATGCAAAAAAATTGTTATAATCTTCAGAGGGACATGTTTGGAGGTGATGCTGATATTTTCATTCAGGAAGAACCGGTGGGCTAAGTTGCTTGGACTCTCCAAAAATGTTGCTGCAGCCGTGTCGGATTCTTCAAAAATATACTATTTTTGGAGGATCCGACAAGCACCCGTCGACATTTTTGAATAGTCCGAGCAACATAGCCGGTGGGAGGCTGTTCAGCTTAGAAATGTTCAAGCCAGCCTTCATTTACATTTCCCTTGTTAGATACGCCATTGCAGATACACCATCTTCTACTTTTTGATTGAAGGATCGATGAGAATCAAAGTAATGGGTTTCTGTTGTTCAATGAAAATAATGAACTATTTACAAATCGGGAAGGATGTGGGAATGAGCTGGCTTTTGCCAGGTCGTTGGTGTTCGCTAGTTCATACAAACTGTAAAGCAAAAGAAATTTGATACCATTTACATCAGTTGATGTTTGTCTATCTCAGTTTAACGATCATCAGAATAGTCGTTACACTCTGGTTGTGACTTTCCGACTAGTATGCACGCAACATTAGCAATATAATACATATCTTCTCGTGTGTTCAACAACATGTCAAAGAAAGGGAAGAGACAGGATTTGTTTCGAGATTACTAGAGGCGGTATGTGTTACTTTCTGGTTTATTTTGTCCGTTGAGTGTTCGAATTGGGGTCGTGTAAGAATCAAGTACTGTCATATATGCCTGAATGTCGTGCAGTTAGCATTATCTCTTATATTCCAGCGTGTGTGCGTTTTGAATATCGTGTTTGACACAATACAAGGTAAACATGTCCAACTTACATTCCGAGGTAGAGTATCATAGATACGGAGGATTCTTATGGCCGATTCCAACTCATTTGAGATTGAGGTTTAGTTAATTACTAATCGATAGTACATTATACAGCGGTGGAACAAATGTGGACGTAGCATGTATTTTCTCGATCCCATTGTGTGATCGGATTTAAACAGATACTGTTAAATGAGTTTGTTTTGAAATCGACAGATGTTGCTTATATTGTTTTGTTTATCGTGTTGGTCTGACTGGTCTTGTGTACTTCGCTGCCACAGATGCACAATTTGCCTTGCTGAGTATCGAAAGGAAGATACATTACGTATTTTGCCATCGTGCGGCCACTATTTCCACGCCACATGCATCGACATATGGTTTCAGCAGCAATCTACATGCCCAGTTTGTCGGATTTCCCTACGCGAGGCTGCTGAGAAAAAGTGCTTTATGCAGCCCTTGTTTAGTTCAGCTGTCCGATCTCAATACGCGATGGACTCTCTGGATGTCGATACAAACCAATGCTCGTCATCTGGGCCGAGGTTTTCTTCAAGGTGACACGACAACCAGAGAGCGAACCCCACTACAGCGAGCGCATCAAATGCATAAACGTTTACGCTGCAACAGTATAAACGTCTTAAATCGGCAGCGACAGAAAGGTATATTTACAATGTTGTGATAGCATTCATCATAGTATATAGACTCGATATGGTCCGGTCCTTCTCCGAACCCTACAAATAGCGGGTGCGTAGTGCACTAGACAGTCTGGATATGTACTTTCTTGTATACTTCACAGTAGGCTGATGTTCATAGCTTTTTTTGTAAATATAATTTAGTTTAAGTGGTAGCAGGGGCGGAGCTACTTGGACTCGAGGGGGTTCATTGGGTCGAAAAATTACACTGTATATATATATATATATGAAGTTTGTTTTCTCTCTCTCTCTATATATATATTAAATTGAACCCCCTTGACACGACGACCAAAAAACTTGATTCAGTGGCAAAGGGGTTGCAAACTTTCATGGGGCCTCATGGTCTTGTGTTCGAGACGCATGAACGATAGATTTTTAATTTTTTTTTTTTTTGCTTCCTGCATTTGAACCCCCTTGATAGAAATTGTGCCTCCGCCACTGGGTGGTAGTAGTCCTGTATACGGCGCGGAGGCGAAAGATCCAAAGTCCCTTTGTTGGATAATCACACTGAATATATAAGGTCAAAATCTTTGTTTATGTTTGTATAGTAGATGACGAACTCTCTTAATGAAAATCATGCCTCCGCCACTATCTGTATTACAACAAGATGTATATCACCCTTTTGTACTAGCACGATACTTTTATTACATAAAAATGAAGTTCACGTCAAAGGTGTCACATCAATTAAAAAGTCTGACAAAAATACGCTAAAATTTAGTTCGGCCTGTTCGGGGGTGATAGAACCTCCGTGAAGTTAGAGCATGTCGTAGCAAATTTAATCATAATTCAGGGGTACTAGATGCTTTACTCGTTTATTTTTGAAGACTTAAACAAACATTTATTACCAACAAAATCAAAACACAAAAGAAACACTTATTTAGTAATGGAGAGAGTACGTCAAAAAGAATTTCTTTCCCATTATGATTAGAAAATCGCGAGTTCAAACAATAAATTCTTACGGTTCAACCCTTCTTGAACCTCGTGTATAGTGAATATTTTAGTACACCGAGCTGCCTTTTGTCTTTTTTAATTTGTTAGAAGGGCCCTCTTGCATTTTAATCAAACTTAATTTTTGTCATAATTAATACTAACTACTAACAAGAAACCAAATAGTGGAAAAATAAATTTAAAAAAATACTTCGATGTCTTTATTTAATTCTTCTCAATTTATTATTAGTACTATTTTATAACAAGTCACAATTTCTATAAAACAATAAAATAACAAAATTAGACTTTAATAAGATTAAAAAAAGTCATAAAATATAAAATTCACCCCCCCCCCCCCAAAAAAAAAACAATCAAAATAAATAACAAAATACATTAAACTACTTACCACCCCACCACAACCACTTACATTCTCGACTTAATTTTAGCTCTTAAAGTATTTTTCATCACCACAGTAAATTCCGATTTTTCACTAAAATCAACCCTAGTATTTTCCGGGTAAACGGACCATTCGAATTCTTGAACCATTCGGGCCAACATCAGACTCACATGAACCGTAGCCATATTCAAACCGGGGCAAATCCTCCGGCCCATACCAAACGGTATCATTTTCACACCCGATACACCTGTTATATCCGCGTCCTCCTTACCCAGAAAAAACCTATCCGGGTCAAACTTCTCCGGATCGGACCATAACTTCGGGTCATCTGATATCCCGGGTAAGAAAATCTCCACATTTGCATCCGTAGGTATGTCATATCCACCTAATTTAGCTGGCTCGATTACCGCATGAGTCAATGACAAGTACGTAGGCGGATGCTTACGTAATAATTCTTTTATTACCGCGGTTAAATATGGCATATTCTCTATGTCCTTTTCATCAACCTTCTTTTCACCAACAACGTTTTTTATTTCTTCGTATAATCGCAATTGTATACTTGGATTTTCGATAATTCTTCCTATGGCCCACTCTATCGCCGTCCCCGTTGTGTCTGTCCCTCCGTTAAGAAACTCCGAACATAATGTAACAAGCTCTGAATTCGTCGGTGCTGAATTTCTACCTGTTTTAAATAAAAAAAATAGAATAAGAAAGGCGTGAAAATGATTTTTTAAAAAAGAAATATTGCATATATATGCTTATAGAAATATAAATAAGTGCATATAAATAAACAAATTCATGAAGTTTATGAAATCCGAATTCTAACCATTTAGAGTTATAACGAGATTCAAAATTTATAATTTATATATATCAAAATAAAATTTCCAAATAAATAAAGAGTTTAAATCCATCCTTATAACTTCTTACATAAAGCTTGCATTTATTGTTGAAAGAGAGTTATTCTAAATAATTATCTTATTTCATAAAATACATTTTAAATTTTAAATTTAAATTTAAATTCAAATTTTCGAATAAAATTGAAAATAGCAAAACTTTTATATCAAAACTCAAAACTCATTTTCACAATATTTAAGAAAGTTTTTATTTTTTTTTCTTGTTACATACAAAATTTATGATCTTAAATATGCCATCACATTTTTAGGATTACAAAAACATGTCATTAAAGATAAATTAAGAAGTTTAAAGATATATACAGTATTTTTTAAAGCAAGATAAATTAAAATGAAACAAAAACCAAACAACAACATATTTAGTATAATTCTACGAATGCAATCTAAGAAGAATAGTGCTTATATAATCTTATTCCTACCTTGTAAAGATAAAAAGATTGTTTCCGAAAGTCCCTCAACCAGCGGCGAACCCAGGATTTAAGGATCGTGGATGCTCGAGGGTTCAAACACATATATTGACGTTAAAGTTTTGCCTCGAAACTAAAACATCCAGTTATCTTGTTTGTTTATAGGGTGCTTTTCTGAATCTTATACCAATTTTTATATTTTTCTTATATAATTATATCTGATGTGTGTCGGATTTTCCGCCCCTTCCCTCGGACTCTCCTAAAATGTTGCTGCACCCGTGTCGGATACTTCAGAAATACACTATTTTTGAAGGATTATTTCTGAAGGATCCGACACACACCCGTAGACATTTTGGAAGATTCCCAACTTAGTATGAAATAAATAGTAGCAAGGAAACCATACTAGATCGAACAAGTAGCAGCAATAACAAATAATACGATAACCAGATCGAACAAGTAGCAGCAACAACAAATAATACGATAACCAGATCGAAAAAGTAGCAACAACAACAAATAATACGATAACTAGATCGAACAAGTAGCAACAACAACAAATAATACGATAACTAGATTGAATAAATAGTAGCAGCAACAACAAATAATACGATAACCAAATCGAACAAGTAGCCGCAACAACAAATAATACGATAACTAGATCGAACAAGTAGCAACAACAACAAATAATACGATAACCAGATCGAACAAGTAGCAGCAACAACAAATAATATGATAATCAGATCGAACAAGTAGCAGCAACAACAAATAATATGATAACCGAAACGAAAATGTACCTTCAACTTTGAGGTCAAAAAGTGTATCAAGGTACGAAAATGAAGCTGCAGTTGTATCAATATCTGGATTTTGTAAAATCTTTTTTCTTTTTTCAATAATTGGAACAATTGTTTCAATTTGTTTTTTTCTTACATCCTTGGCCCTTTTTCTTTGTTTAGAAAAAAACGGGCTTAATATTGGTAAATAATCATCCAATCTTGGGTCAAGTGTCATTAAAACGGCTTTCATCATTTGATCAATCGTCTCTATCGAATTTTCATCCATCTCGACCCCAAAACACATGGCCACGAGGATGCAGAAGACGGCATAACGGGCGTTTTTTAACACCCATACGTTGCCGTCATGTGCATCCGCCTCGGCCCGAATTTTCTCTATCATCTTATCCATAGCGCTTTTTCGTACAGCCCGAAACTCTTTTAGCTTTATTGAACTAAGCCCGTTTTGGACCATATTTTTCCGCAATGACCTCCAAACCGGCCCGTATACGGCCGCATTGACCGTAAATTTGTCGCAACTAAATATTGTCCTAGTAGGGTTTTCGCGAGGCCTGCTCGCGAAAATCTGACCTTTCTGAACCAATGCTTCGTGGACCAAGTCAGCATTGCTGACGATGATCAGGGTCCTTGTACCCATTTTTAGGGTGAAAATCGGACCGTACTTCTGACGATGTTCACGCACGTACTGGAAAAATGGTTTTCCAGAACGTGCGACCTGTAGTAGGTTACCTACTACCGGCCATCCCGGTGGACCGGGTGGTAATTTTAGTTTTTTTGATTGATTTTTTTTGGAGAACAAGAAAATTAAGCATGAAATAACAAAAGCTAAAATTGTGAAAATGAGATGATAATAAGGTGAAAGTGAAGAAGTTGAAAATGAATAATCCATTGGAACAAAAAAGATTTTTTTTTTCTCAATATTTTTTTTTTTGTGTATGTTTGATACAAAAATGAGAAATTTTTTGAGTATAAAAAGGAGAAGAAAGCTTGAAATTGTAGGTGGGGGGATAGGAGAATAATTAATAAGGCACATTTTCAACAAAAAAAAAAAACTATGGGTGTTAAATGCAAGTAAGACAATAATAATAGCATATTATATATTAATGATCGTCTCGAATGTATAAAATTCTTGTTTTTTTTTTTTTAATCAGAAGTATCATATTTAAGTCGGCAAAAATTAGTAAAAATCTAAATAGGACGCATTTGATTTTCTCTTTAATCGAAGCTCAATGTAAATACAGAAATCAAGTGGTCCATTTTTTTTAAAAAGGAATATGTAGTTATGTAAGTTAATAATATTGTGTGTGAAATTATTTACATAATTGATCAAATTATTTAAAATGTGGTTGCATGTATGTTTTATTATGTGATATGATTCGAATAGATATGGAGTTTATGAAATAAATGAAGATTTTTAAAATTTACGATCTTAAATCTGACGTAACATATTAAATCACTAGAAAAATAGGAATTAGTGACAAACAATTCTCGTTAATTATCAGAATTTCATTGATAATTCTTAGGGATAGATTTGCAATAAATTTCATATATACCAATATTTTTTTGTAATATAAAAATATATTATATTATTAATTATATATTTGACTTAAAATTCATTTCTACATATGGATGAAAAAGATGGGATGGGAAAACGGTGGAAAATGTACTATATGTTATTATTATGACTAAGATAGTTGGGAGTAAAGTATCCTTACAACTACCTCCTAATATTCATTAAATTTGGACAGAAAAAAATTAATTAAGACTTAGACAAAACAAAACAATACAGCATAAAAATGTTGACTTCAAATCAACATTTATATAACTGCATGCATGGTATTTTGTGCAAGAAAAGAAAGGATTTTGGTCAATATAACTTAGTGTAAAACATCTTGTATTCACTTAACTATGATCAAATTTGTTACGATATATTTTAATTTTGCATGAGTCCTATTACCCTCTAGAACTACATTTTAGTATATTTTTATCATTCTTTTTAGCTGACATGACATCTTTTGTCAACCTTTTTAGCTGACGTGGGTCCATTTTATATAATAAAGATGTCATGTCAGTACAAAAAGGAGACAAAAATATGCTAAAATTGAGTTCGGAAGAGGTTGGGGGTGGGGGTGGATAATAAGACCCCTGTGAAGTTAGAATTTGTCCTAACACAACTTTGATCATAGTAAAGGATTTTGGTCAATATAACTTAGAGTAGAACATCTAATATCCCCTAAACTATGATTAAATTTGTTACGGCACACTTTAAATTTACGGGGATCCTATTACCTCCTGAACTAAATTTTAGTGTATTTTTATCTTTCTTCTTAGATGAAGTGACATTTTTTGTCAACCTTTTTCGCTGACATAGGTCTCTTTTTATGTAATAAAAATGTCACGTCAGCACAAAAAGGTGATAAAAATACGCTAAAATTGAATTCAGGAGGGTAATATAGGACTCCTGTGAAGTTAGAGTTCGTCATAGCAATTTTGATTATAGTTTGAGGAGGTACTGGATACTTATCTCTATAACTTAACTTCATAGAGTCTGTATGAATGTGAAGAAATATAAATCGAGCACTTTGGTTGATTGTTGATCAACGAAAAAAGCTTAAGAATTTAACATATAATATGTAGAAAAATATACATATATTTTTTTTGGTTTAAATCACCCGGTGTCCTGTACCCGCTTTTTTAGGAGTCCGACTATATCCGGATTCGCCTCGCGTCGGGTCCCATTTGGGGGGGAGAGAGCTCCCAACAGAGTGTTTGTCCATACCCAGGGTCGAACCCTCGACCTCTGGGTAGGTTGGGGCAAGCCCCTTTCCGCTGCACCACCATTGCTATTGGTATGTAGAAAAATATTTATTCACACTCGATGTTCAACTACTAAATCGTGTGAACTTATTATAATTGAGTGATTTATTAAGACAAAAAAACATATTAATTGATCATAGTTAAGTGCTTGGAATAAATATCATGTGCGAATAAATTAAAGTTTTATCTATTATTTAATTTGCTCACATGTTTTTCGATTTTTATAGACAAAATATTAGACTTTCATCTAACGTTTGAATATTTTAAATAATTTTAAACCATGATCTAATATTTTCTTCAGTTTGTTCAAGTAGATTTTTTAGATTATCGTGATCTAAAAGGTCCATAAATTATGAGAAAAATAAAAATTCAAAAAAGGTTGTTTACTCCAATAATTTAAGATGTGTAATTTTTTATATTTCCATTCTTAGCCAATTTTACTTCTATTTACAGAAACAAAATGTTAATCTTGTCAATATTAATATAACATAATATGATGTTCATATAACTTCATTTTGTTGTTATAATGTCTGTCCTTTGCCTAACAAAAAGTTCAAATAATTGATTTTGCATTTAATAATAACCAATTTTATTGTTGTAAAATGTAAATTGCAACTTAACCTAGATCCTTGCTATATTATTTATAGTGGAAACTTTCATTAAAAATCAAATTAAGTAGTTATTTATTAATTAGTGTTCACTCTTCTATTATTTTCATAATTGAACAATAATACAAATACATTATTTCTTGAACTTTTCATTTATCAATAGTTAATTAGTATAGGCAATACTGTAACAATGACGGAATCGGGATTTCCCTTGTCTCGTCTAGCAACTCGTCGATTTAAAAATTTCAGAAATTATTCAATATCGGTCATTTTAAAGTAAAAAATTTAAATATAATTGATTTTCTTAATTTAACTCTCGAGAAATAAAATATTTTGATTAGGAAAATATTTATTAGAGTAATAACTACAGAGAAAAGAAAATTATACATACAATTAATACAAGAGATGGGAGGGTGAGGGCAATAAATATAAGTTCACAGCTGTTAACTGTTAAACAAAAATAAATAAATTAAGAGGTGGGTGGGGTGGGGCGGGGCGAGGGGTAGGGGTAGGGTGGGGGGCTGGAAAAATTAATGAAGCATGTGAAATTAGTTGCATCTCAAATAATAGACAGGTACATTTATACTCACATCACATGTGGTGGACAGTGTACTGTCTGAAAATTGAAATATTTATGTTTATATTAAATTATATAAATTTATAATAACTAAATAATTTAATAAAATAAAAATAATTCATGTTAATTAATCATTAAAAGATTATATGTACACATATATTATATGTTTATTAATTCAATAAATACAAGCTTCGAGTATTCTACAACAACAAATCCAGTGTATTCTCACACAGTGAGGTCTAAGGAGGGTAAGATGTACGCAGTTCATATCATTACCTCTGGAAAAGTAGCAAGGCTGTTTCCGATAGACTCCCGGCTCAAGACAATGAGTAATAAACAAATTCATAATAAAAACAGGAAACAAGATGGAACAACAGAAATAAGACACCCACAGAGTAATACCCTACGCTAACGAACCAAAGGCACCCCCACCCCGACGCTCCCCTAATAACTAACTACGACCCTCCCACATGCACTAGCCTTCTATCCTAATTCGCGTCCTCTAATGTCCTCAGTAAGCTGTAACTGCTCTATGTCACGTCTAATGATCTCTCTCCAATATTTCTTCGGTCTACCCCTACCCGGCCTGAAACCACCCAAAGCTAACCTCTCACATCTACGAACTGGGGCATCCGTGCCCCTCCTCATCACATGCCAGAACCATCTCAGCCGAACTTCCCGCATTTTGTCCTCCACCGAAGCCACACCAACCTTCTCTCGGACAGTCTCATTCCTAACCTTATCACCCCTAGTAAGCCCACACATCCAACGCAACATCCGCATCTCCGCCACCTTCAATTTTTGAATGGAAAGATAGCATGATCAAGTGCGTACTTTATAGAGAGATGGATTTTTTTTTTTCTTTTAACTAAAGATTTCGAGTTCAAAATATGATAATAGAGATACGCGATTTGGCGTGCCATTTATTTATTTTTGATAACACGTATCTTGTGTACTTGGCTTCTTCTTTTTACTTGATTGACTTTAATCCCTACCTTAATATCGAGTGTAAATACAATTTTTTCGACTTTCGGATGTGGAAATTCCCATTTTCGTTCTTTTTGGGATTTATCGTCTGGTCATATCATCGATCTCAAACAATTTACGCACACAAAATCCCTCTAACGAGTTCAATTTCGAACGATTTACACGAGCATAAGAAATCTATACTGATTCAATAATAACAATAATACATTCAACATAATTTCATACGCGAAATTTGAGGGCTAGACGTACACAACTTGGAGAGGTTGTTACGAATTGATCCTCGATAACCTTTCTTTTTTATTCGAACTAGAGATCGATAATGTGAACAAGATCACACAAACATTGTTAAGTATAATAATATACTAAATAATAAGTAGAAAAAAAAGTAAAAAATAAAAAATAATATGTCATAATTTGTGTCAGTAAATTCAGTGAGTAAGAGGTGCAAAGTGGTGGATTTAATAGGGCTCACACACCAAAAATCAAACAAAAAATTTTACCCTATCCCTTTTGTCCCTATCTTTAATTTTTTTTTTTTTTTTTTTTTTTTTATTAAAGGCAGAAGGGAGTTTGATCTCAAGATTCACTCATCGAGTAGAGATAAAAGTTAGCCTTAGTGATCTGAAGGTTTCGAGTGGAAGGGCCGTTGTTCAACGGATAACAGACTGATCTTCCCCAGAGCTCACATTGACGGGAAGGTTTGACACCTTGATGTTGGCTCTTCACCACTTGAGACTGTAGTATGTTCCAAGGGTTGGGCTGTATTTAATTCGTTATTTTACCTTTAGTTTCTCAACGAATTCATTGCGCATATATATTGAGTCGACGTCAGTGTCAGATCAAGATTTAGGAACTATGGATGTTTGGGAAGTTCGAACACATATATTGACACCTAAAATAACTTTAAGGTCCCGCTGGAAAGTCAAAGCATTCAACTATCTTTTTGGTTTTAAGAGTGCTTTTTTTCATCCTACATCAATATTTATAAATTTCTTATATAATTATATCTAATTTGTATCGAATCTAATAGGCGCGGGAGCACCAAATATTTGCACGTAGGTCCGCCCCTGTGAGTCGTGTATTCCACGATTTCGTAAAGTAATATATTAATATTACCAGTAATTGTACAAGTTATTGATGGTTAATTAATATGAATCGTCATATAGTAAATTATTCATCTAGATCAAAATGATTGAACATCGTCTAAACCTACTTTTATAATTTATTTAGATACATTGTAAACTTTTTCTTATTTATTTATTTTAAAATTTTGTTGAACTTGATGTATTGAAATTTAAGTTATTATTACTTTGCAACACGAAGACCGCATAGCGCAGTGGATTAGCGCGTTTGACTTCGGATCAAAAGGTCGTGGGTTCGACTCCCACTGTGGTCGATTAATTTATTTTATTTTGCGGATTCAACCAAACTCAGTACTAGGGTCAACTCGAAGCCAGAAAATGTGTTATTTTATTTTACGGATTCAACCAAACTCAGTACTAGGGTCAACTCGAAGCCCCGAACATGTGTATATAAACACACATTATTATCATTCCGGACCTATTGACTTTAATCATCATATGCACTTTTGGCTCCTGCATTCTTGTTATTATCATGCTCGTTTTGCGAACTCAACCGAACTCGGTACTAGAGTCAACGCTCCTGCATTCTTGTTATTATCATGCTCGTTTTGCGAACTCAACCGAACTCGGTACTAGAGTCAACTCGAAGCTTTGAACTATGTGTATATACACTAAGGGTGTCAAACGGGCCGGGCCACTTACAAAAACCGGCCCGGTTTGACCCGGCCCGATAAGCCCTAGGTTATTTTATTGATTTGGGCCCGGTTAACCTGGCCCGGACCAAGTCCGGTTAGGGCCCGACGGTTAACCGGCCCGACCCGGTTAAGTTTTTTTTTTTGAAATTGGATTTAAATATAACTTAGTTTTAATATATTATTAATTTACTGTCAAGTATTATTAATTTATATATGTGTATATATATCTTCTATAAACGTATATATTTAACTTATATATGTGTATATGTTTTATAAATTAATATATAACTATATAGATAATTATATATTGTAGTATATATATACTGTAGTATATTTTATTTAAAGTAGTACATATATATTGAATGATACGTATATATGTGTATATATCTTCTATAGACGTATATATGTTGTACAATGTAGATGTTACGAAGTTGTAGTGTATATGTTTTATAAATTAGTATATAACTATATATATAGTGTCTGTAAATATTGTAGGGTATATATATTGTAGTATATTTTATTTAAAGTTGTACATATATTGAATTGTACGTATATGTGTGTATATATCTTCTAAAGTAGTATATATTTAACGTATACGTGTGTATATATTTTATAAATTAGTATATAACTATATATATAGT
>NC_061115.1:219339787-219375790 GCF_002878395.1 Capsicum annuum | reverse complement strand
AGAGGGACGAAATTAGGTGTCTACAGTTGTGTGCTTTTATATTTTTTTTATTTGTTGTACTATTATCTATCCTGACCAGTCGAGGGTCTATCGAAAACAACCTCACGATCTACTTAATCTGAGATAGTAATATTGATTACATATACTTTATGGGAATACAGTGGGTATGTTTTCGTCGTGATAAGAAATAAAACAAGTGCGCAGAAAGCACACGCTTTCATTTGTTTAACTTGGTAAAGTAGAAGCCAACTGCTAATGCATATGAAATTTGGAATATATTAAAAAAAAAATTGGAATATATCATCATATTAAAAAATGATGTAAATCTTCATCTTCATTTTATTCTTTGAAATGCATGTTTCATCATTGAAATAATGTTGATATAATAGTATATATACAAAATAATTGTCTTTTCTTGATATATTAAAAGTTAGAGGTAAAAGTGAAAATCTATCTTTAAAAATAGTGAACAAGTAACATGAGCAGATGAAGTAAATGACTTGTCCACATCTATTTTAGGTATACTCATTTTCCGAAAAATTATACTTGTGATAAAAACATATTAAGTATAATTTTTGTACGAATATGTCAATCATTTAGTAAAAAGAAACAAATTAAACGTGGATGATGGTTCACATAAATTAGAGCAAAACATTTAATCTTGTGTATCAATAAATAGAAGAGGTTAGCGATATACAAATAATCATCAAAACAAATTAACATCCGTAAAGATGAAGACCATATTACTCTTTCTTTTCCTTGCAATAATATTCCTTCCCTTGTCAGCTCCCTTCAACCAACTATTGATAGGCGATGTAGTCGATACTAATGGCAAACCCCTCAACGCAAGCCATTAATAGGTACTGGATAACTCCGTCCAACAGCCCTATGGACGGTGGAGGTGTAAGCCTTGCTTTTCCTTGTGATCAACAACAAAAAACACTACTTGTCCTACATCAGTAGTGAAGATGGTTTCATGGTTTATTTTAAACCTAAACAGGAAAAGATTGTGGTGTCGTCTCCGGTAAACATCCAATTCTATTTAGATTATCCTTTGTGTTCGAACCTATCCGTGTGGAAGGTCGACAACCTTAATTCAAAACTTCCACACACCATAAGCACAGGTGCAAAGTTGGGAAATCCCAACGATGTGAGCAGTTGGTTCCAAATTATGCCTATAGGTGGTGTTCTGTATCATTGAAGATATTTGCGAAGACATTGCCGTCGTCCTACTCCTACAAGGTGGATATCATCGTTTGGTTGTCTCACAAGACAACCCAAAGCCCTTTCTGTTCAAACTGGATGATAGAATTGTAAAGGCAGCAGAAGCTAGCATGATCTCGTCATATTATGATGCCTACATCTATTACTCTATGTAATGTAATGTAATGTATAATGCATTTATGCAGGGACTTTGTCCCATAGCATGGATGCATGTAGTAAAACTTAATAATAAGGCCTTACTCATATTATTCCATTCTTCTTTTTCATTTTAGCAAAATAAAATGGTACACCTAATAATTTGAAATGAAATGAGTAAATGTCTCCGATCCTTAAGCGATAGAAGAAATACAACAAAAATGCATATAGTTAGTTAATCAACGAAAACATTAATTTACCACTGGAAAACTACAAAATATCGCAACGAAATGAGTCATAGTTAAGATCGAATTCAAGATAAAGTTAATTAGTTTTTTTTTTTGTTTTTTACTTTTAGTAATAGTCGTTCTTGAAAACTACAAATATCGCAATTATGACATGTAAATATTCATTAAAAATAAATTATATCTTAAGACGTAAACACGATAAATTATATCGCAATTTAACTTTTTTAAAGTACAGTTATGATATAACTCGATTAGACGAGACAAATTGTGTGTATTTTAACCCATATACATAGCAATGTTTTGTATATGAAAGAACATTAGGTATGTGTATAATGTGTTATCTTTATATTTTCAAGTTTTATTTTAACCCCATGCGATGTTGTTGATCAATTCTTTTGATTCGTGCAATCTTAAGCTAAATCTGTTTGTCACATTGTATACAACAATTTATTAATCATGCACTATATATAGGTTAGTTAAAATAACTTCATGATGTTGTTTATCAATTCTTTAGATTCATTTAATCAAAGTTATATCTGTTTGTCACATGATATGAAATTATTATTTTCAATTATCGTATTAATTATTATTATTATTCATTTTTGCATTATATTCAACGCTGTTGGGTTCGAAATCGAGAGGGAGTCATGTGGAAGCTATTACTTGCAAAGTATCGTGTTGATAATTCAGATGACAAAGAAAAACATACTAAAAAACATATTATTGATGTAATTTGGTCAAGTGACCTACATATTGGAAACTAATATCAAAAAAACATTAAAAACTATTGGGAGAAAATCTCCCCCTAAACGAGTCTCTTTAAACGACTACATTGTGGATGCTACTGTTTTATTGTATGAGAAGAGGCCCTTCTATTTATAGATGTCCAAAACCTTTCCTCCAATAAAGAGGTTAGCCAAATATGAAAAAGTTTTATATTTTCCTTTCAGGAAAAGTAAAAGTATTAATAGTTATTTTTATTTTCCTTACAAGAAAAAGTAAAACTTAAATTTGGTAAGAAAATCGGGGCAAAAATCCCAACAAATCTCCCCTTTTTGGCTTGATTTTCTTCACTTGATCCACCTTCTTCACATCACATGCATGAACTTTGTTCTTGATATAATCTTCATAACTGTTGCTTGCCATGGTTAAAAATAAGGTTTAAAATATGAAGGTTAAAAATTGATTTAAAAGTAATATTTTATTTCTATTTTTAAAGATGCAGCAACAGGAATATTGAAAATATGGTTGAAACTTGTTCTCCACATGTAGTTCGACCAAAATCCTCATTATCATCAAAATGATTGCAAATCGGTTTGAACCGTCGTGAACTTGTCTTCAACCTCGTTTTACCAAACCACTGGACCTTTGAATCGCAGTCTCTGATACCACTTGTTGGGTTCGAAATCGAGAGGGCGTCATGCGGAAGCTACTAGTTGCAAACTATCGTGGTGATAATTCAGACGACAAAGAAAAATATACTAAAAACATATTATTGATGTAATTTGGTCAAGTGACCTACATATTGAAAACTAATATAAAAACAACATTAAAAACTATTGGGAGATAATCTCTCCCTAAACGAGACTCTTTAAACGGCTACATTGTGGATGCTACTATGTTATTGTATGAGAAAGGGGTCTTCTATTTATAGATGTCCAAAACCTTTCCTCCAAGAAAGAGGTTAGTCAAATATGAAAAAGTTTTATATTTTCGTTTCAAGAAAAGTAAGAGTATTAATAGTTACTTTTATTTTCCTTACAAGAAAAAGCAAAACTTAAATTTGGTAAGAAAATCGGGGCAAAAATCTAACAAACGCCGCGTCTTCTCTATTGTATTTCTTTCTTGTCTATTTTGATATGCTTTAGTACTTGAGTCGAGAGTCTACTGGAAACAGTCTCTCTATCTTCATAAGTGGGCATAAAATTGCGTACATATTACCCTTTCAGTACTTCATTATAAAATTTTCTGAATATGTTATTATTGTTGTTGCATCATGGATGATGTTAAACACATTTATACATGATCTAAATGTAATTCTAATTGGAATATTTTATAAGGAGCTGAGGATATGTTCAATTGAAACATATCACAGTTCAAGTATCTAAATAAAATATTCTGATAAATTTAAGAGGTTGAATATGTATTAAATCTTTATTTAACACACATAATTAGACACAATACTACTTTTTCAACTTTTTTCAACTTTGACACACACAATTAGTACTATATCTACTTAATCAAATAACTGTTGGGTTCAAAATCGAGAGGGCGTCATGCAGAAGTTATTCGTTTGCAAACCATGGAGACGATAAATCAGACAACAAGGAGAACAATACTAAAAAGATATATTATTAATATGGTTTGGCCAAACGACCTACATATAAAAAACTTACATTATGGTAGTACTTTTATTTTTCTTCTAAAAAAAGTAAAACCTAATTTTAGTAAGAAAATTAGGGCAAAAGTCATAACAATAACAACAATAAATTCTACATCAACATTATAATTACATTCTTAATTAATCTTAAAGAAGGCCATCATAGGACTATACACAACTTCTTAAGCATTTGTACCAAAATGAAATATCTTAACAAGTTTAAAGAGTCTCAATATGTACCAATAGGGGTGGGCATGGTATGGTATAAACTGAATTATCATATCGTATCAAAATTTTTGATACCGTGATTTTAATATTATGATATCTGGCATGATACATGATATACATTTTAAATTCTTCTGATTTATGATACGGTATTCGGTATTTATAAATGACATACCGAAATATCGAAGTATAAAGTTACATAAATAACCTTAGAACCCTGATGTACTCCACCCGGGACAATCTTACAAGTGTTTCCTTGGATCACCATAGTCATAACATATATTCTCCTTGAGCTCAAGTTGACTGAGAAATATCTGAACGATCGGAAATGCCTGCCCTATATATAGGGTGGTGTCTGTCAATTTGATACGATACAAATTTGGTACGTACCAAAAACAAGCCAAAAATAGTCCACAAACAAAAGAAAATCCGAGAGCTCAACAAACACTAAATTTCAGTTCCAACAACATCAAGAAATAAGGTGTAAATGACACCAAAAGCACTAACAACAACAAGAGATAAACAACAATAACGAGAGGAACAACACTACAATAACAACAATCCAACGGCTACAAGATTACAAGAACAACAAGAACCAAACGGTTCACTAGACTACACAACTAGTACATTATATGTAAAGATAGGAAGTGAGACATACACTATTACAAGGTTAAGAACCCAAAGATTTATTAAATATAAGGACCCCTAAGACTACAATAGCAGAACCACACTCTTACGTGACACAAGAGGGATTCCACCGCTCAAGCACCAACGTTTTCAAGCAATACACAATCACAAGTGAATTCACACTTGTTCATGTCCTAGTTTAGGCCTAGAGACCCTCTCTCTCAAGAGATGTATTCTTTCAATAATATTCGACAAAAACTAATGAACTAAAACTCTATATTGTTCTATTTATAGTACTTTACAAATAAAAAGATAAAATGAAAAAAGGCCCTTTAATGACCAAGTAGGCAAATAGGCACCACGTTCATCTTCATGATCATGCTTGTATCATCCTCTCCATCTTGAGAAGAATTTAACTTCAAATTCATGGCACTAGCCAAATGAAAATGGCTTCAAAACAGTCCACAAAATAAGAAGAAATCGAGAACACAACAATTTCAAGTCTCGGCCAAGGTCTTCATTTTGCACCTTGGCTTACTCTCCATCTTGAGTTTTGCCTTCAATCTCATCTTACTCAATTGAGTTTAGACAAGAAGTTTCACTACAAAACAACAAACGGATTAGTTGTAAAAGAAAGGTCCTCACACTCTCTCTTTATTTCTTTATTCTCGGATTCCTCAAACTTAATCTCACAAGTGTTGTATGCTTGCTTGTACTCTGTGAGGTGTTGAGAGGTGAATTCCAATGTTTACAACGACTCCAAAATAAAAAAAAAATAAACAACGACATAAACACAAAGAACGGTTTCAAACCAACTCACAATCTAGTAAGTGGTTACTAGCTTGTAAGTTAGTATTGGAATCAACAAAATGAAACTAGAAGATCAAAGTTGAGCTTAAAATTTGTCGTGTGAACAGTAATTGGTGATGTATCACCCCCCAATTGGTCACGGGCCCACACAAGTTTTAATCACCATTCTTGGAATTTTTAGTCCTTATATTTTTGGAATGGGAGACAATTAGTATTTGGAGGGAAAAACACAAGTCTTGTAACTCTTTTCAAATTCAACTCAAAAAGGTGAGATTAGACTTGTACTAGGTTCCACAAAACAAGGCTCCTAGAAACAAGGAAAGTGGTTGAAAAAGTTTTTGTCAAGTCAGGAGTGATGTGAGCTAGTCCTTTCACCAACAAGTTTTCCAACTTTGTCTTCACCTTTTCTAGATCTATTAACTACTTTAAGTTGGTCAAGATAAGAGAAGTGATGAAGAACAACAAGAACACAACAACTTTTTAAGAACAACAATAACAACACCTTCAACGCCCACTCTAACCTCCACAACAAGTCCACAAATTTCAGTCTAGGTCTTTGTTCACAACACAACTTTAACAAGTTTTTAAGCTCAAATATAGATCTAGATACCTTTAGTGTTAGTGAATCAAGAAACAACAACACTTCTTTCTCTTTTTATTTTTTGATTTTTCTAGCAAGCCCGAGATTGATTTTGTTGGAACAAAATCAACCACAAGTTCTGATACCAAATGATACGATATAAATTTGGTACGTATCAAAAACAAGTCAAAAATAGTCCACAAACAAAGGGAAACCTGAGAGCTCAACAAACACTAAATCTCAATTCCAACAACATCAAGAAACAAGGTGTAAATGACACCAAAAGCACTAACAACAACAAGATATAAACAACAATAACGAGAGGAACAACACTACAATAACAATAATCCAACGGTTACAAGATTACAAGAACAACAAGAACCAAACAATTCACTAGACTACACAACTAGTACATGATATGTAAAGATAGGAAGTGAGACATACACTATTACAAGGTTAAGAACCCAAAGATTTATTAAATCTAAGGGCCCCTAAGACTTAAAATAGCAACACCACACTCTTATGTGACACAAGAGGGATTCCACCGCTCAAGCACCAATGTTTCCAAGCAATACACAACCACAAGTGAATCCACACTTGTTCATGTCCTAGTTTAGGCCTAGAGACCCTCTCTCTCAAGAGATGTGTTCTTTCAACAATATTCAACAAAAACTAATGAACCAAAACCCTATATTGTTCTATTTATAGTACTTTACAAATAAAAAGATAAAATGACAAAAAGGCCCTTTAATGACCAAGTAGGCAAATAGGCACCACGTTCATCTTCATGATCGTGCTTGTATCACAATCTGTGTGGACGGGTTTGCTAGATGGAAAACAATCTCCATATCCAGATGAGGTACCACTAAAACTTGTTGAACCACATGGTTCGACAACTAACTAGGGAAGTATGTCAAAAAGGCTCTTTTGAAAATTATTAATTAGCCATTTAGAAAAAAGTTCTTAAAAATTTGTCATATACTCTATTTAATCCACATCAGCACAAACTTTTCAAACTCAACAAATTCACCCACAAGTTTTGCAATACTACACTTTAACTCAATATTTTCAACTTAACAAATTCATCCACAAGTTTCTAATAATCCACTTCAACCCAATCCATCATCCACCATTATATAATAAAAAAATATCTAGGTTTCCAAAAACATTAAAAAAAAAATAATTCCAAAAGTTAAAAATAGAAGGTTGTTCTTTCCCTCCAAAAATCTCTAATTCCGACGTTATTTTCCGGCGAGCAGCACTAAATCAGTCTACAAATATCATAAGCTTGTCCATTACATCCATTGTTACCCCATTTGTTTGCTATCTTCTCAAACACACTTTCCACCATTGTTAAAAAACTTTAAATCACTCACATTACTCAAAAACTCTTTAGAAAGTACATTACAGTAGCTCAGGTGACTCCAAGTTCATTTCTCTATTCGATAAACCCAACGATCATTGATATTAGAAGCAATACTTTCAATTTCAAGTTTTTTTATGGATATTTTCCCAGTCATTGACCGTGCATACATTCCAACATAGACCCTCAGCATAATCTACCATCGACCAAAGCTTAATTCAAGTATGTCTATTGCAGAATTTGTTCAAGTTTCTGATAATTTCATGGGAGAATGGGTGGATACTCCCAAATGTTGAAAATGGAGATCTTTTACCAAGGTGACACTACCTATTGTTGTTCGCCTTTACAGTTCATATGACAAATTTATTGCAATCGTAATGCAAAGCGGGGATCTAGATTGCGCGTCGAGAGATATGGTGATTAATTATCTAATGCATTTGAGGGAAAAAGTGAATCCTACAATCATAAATAATGATGCACGTGTGTTGATGTACATGATGGATGTTGATGCAGATGGCTTTAGGCCTATTTTAAGGATAAATTTAGATAGAGGTCCTTCAAAGGACCGATGAATTTATCACCATCTCCACCTCGGCTCCTGACAGTCGATGACTATTTGAATGATTACGAGAACGATGACGATTATACAATTAATATGGAAGATGATTCTATGCATATGAAAGACGTTTCATCGAACTCGCAAGATGCGAAAGAAGACTGTGAAATGGGATCCCAACCAGGACATTCCTTTACCGACGGAATCAATCTCTATTATGATCAAACATTTGCCGACAAGAAAGAGCTCAAAATGCTACTAGATGGAGCAGCGGTAAGGCAGTCTTTTGATTATCGTACGGAGAAGAACTTCACCAATTGTTGAAGGGGAAATGTGTATGTAACGCCCCGTAAAATTCGTGCAATACATCGTCTCTTATTAGCATGGGCATGGGATAAGACAGCTTGAAAATATTCTAAGTGTAAAAGAGACTTAGTCTCATTTGTAGATCTGAACCTTCGAAAATCTCATTTTCAGTCCTCCCGACCTCCGTTTTTACATTTTTTTGTTGCATTGCGATGGGGCAAGCCTATAGAACATCTCGGGTGAGTTTCAAAATTTTTGGACATCGAAGGTGGAAAATAGCATGCGACGCATGGTCTGTTGCACGCCTGGGAATTTTTCAGCCTTTAAGTGTTATCTCATTAAAGGTATTTTAGGTATTTTCTTTTCCTTTTTCAGCCTGAACACGAAATTAAAGCCCTAGATCACCTCATTGTTGATATTTCTCTCAAGAACCACCAAGAACACTCTCTAGGGTTTCAAACTCATAACTCAAATATCTTAAGATTCAACCGTGGGTTTTCAAAACAAATTGAAGAATCGGAATCCCCGCAACGTAGGATTCAAGAAGTACCTATTATTTTCGCATATAGAGGTACGTGGGGTTATCCTAAAAATATCATGGGCTAGAAATTCATGTTTTAAAAATGGGGGTTTTGAAATTATGAATATAATCATGTTTTAAAGGTTTCAATAATATTGATTTGTTCGTTAGGCCTCTCCTCGAAGTGATTTGATACATTATATATGTACATGCATGTGTTTCGAAAAGCTCTTAACTTGAGAGCATGAATTATATGAAATTCCTCTCTTGATATGATTTTTTTTAGATTTTGATATGACGTAGATTGTTTGAAATCATCTTGAAAATCATGACATAAAATGTTTTGAAAATTGTTATGATTGGATATAATTTTGACTTGCAAGGAGAGGGTTGTTTATGTTGAAACATGATGAATATAACGGTTGGATGAAAAGAATGATGTGATACTGATAGCTTGCAAGTCGGGTATGATGATACCCTACAGAATATGATATGTGATTGAATTAAATGAAGTTTGAATGCATTGATTTTACATGAGATAGGTGGATTCCCGAAGAAGGCATTTGAGTGAAAGGGCTCATCGCTGGAAACCATGTTTGCCGATAAGGGAAAATTGGTACCCTGCTTTGTGATCTTGTGTACCTGATATATATTATCCCAATTTGGGACTATGGTTAGGAGCCCTGCTTTGTGATCAACAAATTTGTCCAATTTCTCGGGCTTAACTATCTTGGTCTTTTCCCTGATACCTGTCAAAGTGCATTCCCTGCCTTGATATTGGAACTTCATCGTAAGAGTTTGAAAGTTCATGAACAAGTCACCTAGGGGCTTGAGCCATTGCACTCCCAAAATGATTTCACATGAACCTAAGGGAATGAGAAGGAAGTTGTCCTCAAAAGAGGTAACCCCCATCAGCCAGTTGAACCCCTTACATGCCTCCACCGTTTGCCTAATCCCTCCATCATCCACATTGATCAGTTATGGGCTAACAGTCTGACTTAGAATACCCCATTTCTCGACTACCTCTTCTTCCATGAAATTGTGTGTGCTACCTGGATCAATGAGGATGTTGAGTGGGCCATGATCACAATAACATGTCACCCTCATGGTTTGTTAACCAGTTACTCCTTGTAAAGCTTGCAAGGATATTTCACAAACCTCCTTTTCTGCTTCTCATTCCTGCCCTGGTTCAGGTTCGGGATCCTTGCAATTATCCACCACCACTACCTCATAATCTTCATCTACCTCCAATAGATGGAGCCTGGTGGATGTCACACATTTGTGACCAGGTACGAACTTTTCATCATAGAAAAAACATAAGCCCTTCTGCCTCTTCTCACTTATTTTAGCCTGAGTCAGTCTTCTACTTCTCTCTCTATTGAAACTTACAGCTGGTTCCTTCTTTGACCCCATAATTCTGGCAGGAGCAGCACTATAACCCCTTTTTTGAAATGAACCCTCATCACTAGTCATGTGATTCCTTGATACTCTCACCTGAGCTTGAAACTGGGATTCAATGTTCTTAGCCAGCTGATATGCCTGAGGTAGTGTGAATGGCCTATGACTCTTCAAAACAAATCCAATATCCATTTTCAAACCAATGATGAACCCACTGATGGCATGCTTAGGCAAAATATTTAATCTAGCCATAATCCTATCGCGTTCTTTCATATATTCCTTCACAGTACCATGTTGCTTTACCAACTTAAACTCTGCCATGGGATTCTCGTATTTGCCCCCGAATCTATCCATTAACACATATATATACTCCTCCCAGGTTGGAAATAGAAGGTATAGCTTACTCTTAAGATAAGATAGGTGTCATTATATGGCTATGTCATCAAAATGCAGAGCAGCTACTCGAACCTTCTGCACTACGGGGGTATCATCATATGCAAAGAACTGGTCGGCCTTATACATCCAGGTTCGAAGGTTAGTACCATCAAAATGAGGGAACTCTACCTTAGTTAGACGAGTCAAGGATCCATTATGGTGGCTAGATGAAGGTGGATTTGCAGCATGATGAAATCTCCCTCCTCCTTAACCTATGGAAGGTATTTGTCCTGCATTAGTGAAAAATTGTTGACCTCTACTATAACCTTGTTGCTGGTAGTACTCACTTACTGGAGTTTGGAATTGTTGGGAATTTTGAACACCATAATGATAGCCTGGTGGATTCCCCGTAAAGACAGAGGTAGCCCATATCATAGGGTTTCCAGAGGGAGTGTAGATCTCGGCTTCCTTACTAATGGCATTCCCTTTACCTTGATCTCCTTTTTGGATCTCGTGTATGGACTTGCACAAGCTGTTAATGGCCTTCTCATATTGTTCCTCAATCTGATTCTGCCTTAGGAAAAAATTGGTCATCTCCATCGTCATTCGATCGAACATCTCTTTAAGCTCCTTCATCTCGTCAGACATGATTCCCACAGAGCTCAGGATAGTAGCTCTGATACCAAATGTTGTATAAATGAATTTGCAACAGGTAAAAATGCAATGGAACAGTGAAGACTAAAGGGAAAACAAGAAGAAAATTACTTGTAGGATAAGAAAAAGAGAAGATAAATTAAGCTAAAGAAATTTTTCATTCATATTATTTTTCTGAAACAGCTAGTACTATTAATAGGCCTTGGCCAAGCACCTTCTCTAACACATGGTACAAATTACAACTAAGCCACTTGGGGATTACAAAGAAATACATAACAAACCGAGAGGACTAAACGATAAACTTCCTTTCTAATTCTAACTAACTTTTTTTTCAGCCGTTGAGAATTGCAACAAGATTCCATTTAAAAGGCCGATTTTCTTAGGGATTTTACCGGTAAGAGCATTACTTGAGACACCGAATCCAGTGTTGTAGGAATACACTGACACAAGAAATCGCGTCTGTCCTTTGGTAACTATTTCTAACTGAGCACCGGTGAACTTGAGGGAGTAATAATAACCTAATATGGTCGTTTGATTTTGTGTTTTTGTCATCTTTTTCAGTCCTTCAAGATTCTCAGGAATCAGACCGAACAACTAGTTCCTGGACAAACTAATAAATTGTAGATTTTCCAACTTCATTACCCCTTCCGGTATAGATTCATTGAATGAGTTTGATGCAAGCACAAGGATACGGAGGTGGTGTAGGTCACCAATGAACTTTGGTATCCGCCCTTCAAATCTATTGCCTGCCAATTTCAGGATCTCTAGTTCTTGAAATTTCTCAAGAACTACTGGAAAATATCCTTCGAACTGATCCCCGTTGAGGTCAAGGTAACGGAGGCTTGTAATGCATTCAAGTTCTTCCGGAACACTTCCAGTGGGCTTGTTTTGTCCAAGATTAAGGTAAATCAGAGACTTGCAGTTCCCCAAACTGCGTGGAATGATGCCATACAGGCTGTTATTAGAGAGATCAAGAACCTGGAGAACATTAGTTGATTGTCAAAATGATTCAAGTACTGGACCATGAATTTTGTTTTCGGATAATGATATGGACCCGATTGCAGGAATTTCTCCTATCTGTGTATGAAATTGTTAAGTGATAAATCGATGACATTAACATTCTCGAGCTGAGTAGAGATAGGGCCTTGAAGTTTGTTTCTGGCTAAGTTTACTATTGATGGGAAAAGTAAAGATTTCATCTGAATCATTGGAGGTATATGTCACGACCCGAAATAGGGCATGGCCGTGATGAACATCCCGAACCATGAAGGCCCGGAACGTCCTTCTCTATCTGGTAATCATGCACAACATTTATATAATAAAAGAAGATGCGGAAACATAATCTACTACGGAAACATGGTCAATTCTGAATTCAACATAAGCGTGGAAACTGTAAATCAACTACATCTAAATAACATCTGATTCAGTCTGCGAAATCTCTACTACATGAAAATCTGACAACTGTCTGAAACTGGGACAAGGCCCCCAGTAGACCAAAACGATAATAAGTATCATAATCTGAAAAGGCAGGCCTTCTAGAATAGAGAAGGCTCACTAACTGGGCACTGCAACTCTGATAAAATCTACTGCCTTTTCTAGACCCCTAGACTAAACCTCAGAACCTGGAGGGAGGAGGGGGGTCAATACAGATGTACTGGTACACAAAGTAATTCAAAATAAAGCTTTTATATAAATAAAATAAGGAGAAATCAAATTGTCAAAACATCATGCATGACATAGTTCTAAAACACATGGGCATTATAAATCATTCGGGGCAATGCAGTTCTGTTCTTCGTATTAATTCTGAGCTAGATGGTACACCCCTACAATTCTAAAATCCCACGGGCTGTATGGAATCCTCCATTTAGTATATAGTAGGACCTTTAATTCTATATATACAAAGAGTTATGATCGATTGAAGTTGACCCATGTTTCGACGCTCACTAAAACTCGAACAATAGGAAAGCTTTCAACTTGACCTTAAGTTAGGGGACCTCTATGATCTCAATTCATGCTCAAATAGGTTACCATACTCCATAATTGATTAACATGCCAAATTTTCATAGGATTTAAGGCTTTTGGATCATCTACGCATAGAAATAACTTTTTTCGTTCTAGCCCGAAATACGGGGTGTTACATTATCTCCCCCTTGGGATCATTCGTCCTCGAATGATGGGTAGGAATGTTGAATCTTAAAGATATGGAATAACGCAGACATGATGTGTCTTTTAAGAAAAGATATAACTGATCTAAAACATTTAAAGAGCTAACTTGACTTTACTTGCTTTAAGGAGCTGATTCATGCTGAGAATTTAGGATTCCCTTGAAGCGATCATGATGAAATCATACATATTAAATTGAGAAATGATAACTTATGCAAGTACGAATCATAAGACAAATGGACTTAGATCGTATAAGGGTATTACACTGTCTGAGCGAACATACTTGGAAAATTTTGAAATTGTGTGCTGAACTCTTATGAACAGAGTCATGACTAAATTGCTGAATCTGAAACATGATGCTTGGACTGAACTGAATTTGCAATTTACATGGGGAATAGATTATCTCCTGGGATGGTCACAAGCATGAGACTTCGAATAGTAGGACTGGGCGAAAAGGTGAGAAATCACAGTAACTTGCTTGCCCGACTGTTAAACTGAATTGTTGGTTATACATGCGGAATTATACTGGAACCTATACTTAACTGGAGTATCTCTTCACCACTCTTTCTAAAGAAGTCATAGTAGTGTTAGGGAACAAAGAACCTTGGGCATGATTTACACGAGGCACCCAACCAAGGAATAACAACAATGACACTACTCTATAGCATGGAATAGAATTACCAGGCCCTAGGCCATGCAACTTCTTACTTTCAAGCTTAGCACACTTCTTGAGTATCCCTTAACTACACTATTCTCCTTAATTACCATACTCATTGATTCAAGTTATAATCCTCATAAATCTTTCTACAAATGTCTAAAGTGGCTTAAATCCTTTCACTGTGATCAAGCCTAACTTCAAATCACAAAATACAACATGCCATACCACGATACTAGTATAAACCATATGATTCAACCTTCTATATATCTTTTTAAAGATCACACCCTAAGAATAACGTGCTTTACCACTTCAATGACCAACCCTGAACTCTTACTATGGATTCGCTAGCGTATATTGCATTCCTCCACTTACATCCCAACATGTCATTCAAGCCTATCCTTATAACCACATACTTATAACCACATACGAACTTTAAGGCAACATTAATCAAGGCGTACTTCATATATTCTCTAAATCACCATCAATACAACTCCCACGCGCTACCCCAAGAACATACACACACAAATTTCCATTAACCATCACATGTATCAAAGGCTTTGCCCCAAATCTTACTTCATACTTATGGCCTCATCCAAAACAAGCATACAATGATCTTTCATCGACAAAAACCATTCGCTCATCACCACTATCATTACATAAGGAGTCACCAAAAGGTTAGAACATAAAACCTTGAAGCATGGAAGGATATTATATGAGACTTGACACTTAGCTGAGGCCTGAGGAATAATAAATCAACATCAGGGATTTATCAAAGTAAATCTGAATTGAGGGCATACTCGCCAATCATTTGGCGTAGAGCATGAGTTATGGAAACTGAGCACACTATAACACGTAAATACATGAGTCATGAGCTACATGACCTCAATTTGGAGTTCATAACATATGGAATGTGATTCCAACTACTGAATGAACTGAAACTCCTCTTTTTAGAAATGGAAGAGCACGTGATTCTCTATCATATACATGAACATGAACAATGATCATGGAATTGAAACGTGAGGCATGAGTAGGTATTGGGATAACTGAAAAATACTGAGATAAGAATGGGTTGAGTCTCACCCTCACTTTCTGACGTTCTATATCATACTATATTACTACAAGAATCTGAGAGCCTTACTTGGTTATTCATTCTATCATCTCCTCCTTAGCTTAAAGCCATCATCTTAAGTTTGAGAGATCCCATACTAGATTCTAACTGAACTACACTTACTACACTCTAGGGTCTGGAAAACGACAATACACGTAATTAATAGAACTTAACCCAAATGACTACACATGAAAGTGAGAAAACCCACTGCTAATATTACCTTCCGAGATACACTCTATCATTCTATAGTCTCAATAGTCATCATATAGTACTTGAAAACTTACCAACTTTGAATCTTAATGAGTATCCCCATAGTTGAAGTGCACACCATCTAGTGCTTCTACTCCTATTTCTATCAGCTCAGTCTTCAAAACTCAAACTTAGATTCTAACACTTAACATGGATATCCCCAAGCCTTTGATGAACCATACTACTTCCATCACAGTATATTAATATCGCGACTCCAAACTTATATCTCTATACTATAAGAATCAAGATCATATAAGAAGGCACCACACTATCAATCAAAACTCCTTAACTTGGCTATCTAGCACACGATATACCATATAACTAGTCTTTCTCCACCTAGGAACTCAGTAGTACCACTTGCCACACATAACATGTAATAGTCTTAGAAAATATCGCAACTCCATATCACCTTGGGCATACTTCTACCTCATACATACAACATCATACTTCATTATGAATCAAATAAACTTAAGCTCTTGCATACACTATTCAAACCTATTAGATCACTTCCATATAAATAGTACATTAATTAAGAAATCATCACATCCACCTTCATAGCCATCAACTGATCAAACTCAGTGTCTAGTGCTAAACATGATTTACAACCCAACCTTAAGCATAATTCTCACTTGGAAACCATGAAATAAACATCATGAAACACCGGTACACTAGAACTTCATAACAATAATAATCGATCATGATCTTACAGTTTTCCCTATCATAACTGATTAGCACGCACTATTTCAACACATCAAGCCTACTAATTTATTCCCACAAAACATACATCATTAATCTCATGCCACTATTCTTACATCCACATCCTACATTAAATTCAAGCCAATGGTCTAGCATCAATCATCTACCACCAATGAAGAAGGCAACATAATATACTAGTCCGTCAAATTTGAACATTCTATCCAAATACCTCAAAAATCTACTACATACCTTCTCACAAATAGTACTAGTTTATAACTACCAACAAAAAGAAGGTCAGGGGGGGAAATAAAGTATCATAATAGACATGATCAACCTTAATCTTATATTATAACCCCATACAATCTTATATACTTATACGGCTTTCTCACATCACACTTACTTACCCAAGCGTACATTTAGACTACCTTTAAATTCCACAAACAACCATGAGTCTATAGTTATAACTTACTAGCTCATCTAGCCATTTTCATACATCAAGCAAACAACAATTCACCTTAACTAATAACTCCTTCTCTACCTTCTATTAAACTAACACCCAAGGACGTATCACTTCATTACCATCTCAATCTCATACGAAAAGATTCGACCACACATATATCCAACCAACACAAGAACAAGAAGATAAATAACAAGTTGCTAATGAATTAAAATAGGCCTCTCACGGCTTTACTAGACTTTCAGTTTCAAAAACACAATGATAACAAGATTACAAGTGATAAAAACTTGACACACAATATCAATGATATAAAAAATACACATCTTACTCTGTATAAATAAAAAATCTGAGTCAAAAACTTCCCCCTCAGACTACCATACAATCCACACCTGCTACTAGCTACCACATTAGTCTATCACTATAAAAGGGTAAATTATCCTCAAACATCGGTTATTCAACTAAAATATTTATTTGCACAAAAGCTACCCTCACTCTAACTTCTAACTTTGTGACTTCACATCACCAACTTCTTGATCCAACATCACTACCAATAGGTCATGACACTGACACTTAACTTATACTACTACTCGGGTGGAAATACAGTTCCAACATCTTGCTACATCTCATTCCCTCTTAAGCATGACATTTGCAACATAATTTTTTTTTTGAAAAGGACTGAATACCCTTAATACTGCAGGCTGAGAAGCATGATTTCATCAGAACCAAAGTTCTCACTAGAATCAATACACTCTGAAGCACTAACAGACTCTTCTCAAGTCCTTGCACAATTTCAGAATCTTATATGGCTAAATAAAAAGGACCATACTATTTAAACTCTAAACTTCTGCACTTGATTCACCTCAACAATGAGACACATCTGAGCATATCAAAGTAAGGAAAGAATTGGGATAACTTTACTTTCATATGGGCGACACCATAGCATGAATTAGAATATGAAAAAGTAACATTCTGGCTTTATTGCACGAACTAGAATATGAAGAAAGAGGGACATTCCTAAACTCCTAGTAGCCTCCTGCTTATAAGTGTGGCGCGCTACACACCCATAAACAAGATGCTACCCGATGCGATTTCGCAATCACCCTGGGACCATGAACCATGCTCTGATACCAAGTTTGTCATGATCCAAAATAGGGCCTGGCCGTGACGAACATCCCAAACCATGAAGGCCCGAAACGTCCTTCTTTATCTGGTAATCAAGCACAACATTCATATAATAAAAGAAGATGCGAAAACATAATCTGCTATGGAAATATGGTCAATTCTGAATTCAACATAAGTGTGGAAACTGTAAATCAACTACATCTAAATAACATCTGACTCAGTCTGTGAAATCTCTACTACATGAAAATATGACAACTATATGAAACTGGGACAAGCCCCCCAGTAGACCAAAACGATGATAAGTGTCATAATCTTACAAGGCAGGCCTTCTGGAATAGAGAAGGCTCACCAAATGGGCACTGCAACTCTGTCTGATAAAATTTACTGCCTTTTCTAGACCCCTAGACTGAGCCTCAGAACCTGGAGGAAGGAGGGGGGGGTCAATACAGATGTACTGGTACGTAAAGTAATCCAAAATAAAGCTTTTATATAAATAAAATAAGGAGAGAGCAAATTGTCAAAACATCATGCATGAAATAGTTCTAAAACACATGGGCATCATAAATCATTATGGGCAATGCAGTTCTGTTCTTCGTATTAATTCTGAGCTAGGTGGTACACACCCCTACAATTCTAAAATCCCACGGGCTGTATGGAATCCTCCTTTTACTTGGCTGGGAAGCCCCCAACCCAAGTGTGCCGCAAGGGTTGGAGTTTCTATTCTGATACACCACACGGCACTAGGCCAGCGTAATCTAATATATCCGGATCAACAAATCACGGTTTCTGGCAATGAGTTGGTCTGAACTCATGCCTTCTTTGGGGAACCACATAAGCTCTCTTTATGCCCAATTTTATCCTGTTCTGAATCATGCATTTTTCTAGTTTCAACATGTGAAAAATCTGATTTCAAACGTGCACTTTATTCTGTTCTGAATTATCATGGCATAATCTGAATTGGTGTCGTCACACCAAGACTTACAAGTCCTATTTCTGAGCCATAATGCATCATGCATAATTCTTTCATTAAAACACAGTTCAAACCACCCAAACATGCAAACAATATAAAAGATTTCATGTTTCGAGAACACAAGTCAAAACTATGCTGAGATTGTTCAAGCATATGGTGGTCATGTGCTTTTGGCAAAATCATGCACTCTTTCATTATATGATTATTTTCAACATTTATCGATATGCACAACCCTCTCTTTCGAATTCAAAACCATAAATCAATTTGTAGCATTAATCAAGATATTTCATATCATGTTTTTCAAGATACATTCAAAACAATCCATATCATAAGAAAATTGGAAAAAATCATACCAAGAGAGGGATTCATGTGAGTCATGCTCTCAATTCATTCATAAATCATAAAACATATGCATACATATATATATATATATATAATTTCAAATCAATTTGGGGGAAGGTCAAATGACCAAAACAATACCGTCAAGATTTCTAAAAAATGAATGTATTCATAAATCTGAAAACCCCTTTCTTAAAATCATGATTTCTATACCCATGAGATTTTAGGAAAACCCCGCGTACCTCGATTATGGAGAATAATGAATGATTCTTGAAGCCTATGGTTTGGGGATTCCAAATCTTCAATCAATTTGAAAACCCATGGTTGAATCTTGATTTATTTGGGTTTTTAGTTTGAAATCCTTGGAAGTGTTCTTGAGAGAATTCGTGAGAATGTGGATGTACTTTGGAGAATTGGGGACTGAATTTCGTGTTTATGGCTGAATAAGGATGGAAAAGGACCATTTTGCCCCAAAAATGGAGTGTTTAAGTCACTTGGGTCATAATGTATGCGGTGCACACCTTATCACATAAGATAGGTTGTGCGGCACACACTTTATCGCACACATTAGGGTGTGCGTCACACCTTATGGCATAAGTTAGGGTGTGCGTCGCACACCTTATGCTGGGCGACACACTCCACTTTGCAAAGCCATAACTTCTTGCTCGGGTGTTGGATTTTGGTGAAATTGGTATCTTTGGAAAGATAATTCAAAGACCTTTCATTTGATACATATTATTCCCTCTAATTCTATATATACAAATAGTTATGGTCAATTGAAGTTGACCCATGTTTCGACGCTCACTAAAACTCGAACGATAGGAAAGCTTTCAACTTGACCTTGAGTTAGGGGACCTCTATGATCTCAATTCATGCTCAAATAGGTTCCCACACTCCATAATTGATTAACATGCCAAATTTGCATAGGATTTAAGGCTTTTGGATCATCTACGCATAGAAATGACGGTTTTCGTTCTAGCCTGAAATGCGGGGTGTTACAGTATAACTCCCTCGAAGTTATTCATCGATAAATCTAGTACAGATAGGGCTGGTAGATTGAACAACCAGTATGGTATGGCTCCTGATAGACTGTTGTTCGCCAAAAGTAAAATCACGAGGCTCGTCAGATTTGAAAAGAACTCTGGGATTTCTCCTCTCATTTTGCAAGATGTAAATTCCAAAAGCGTGGGCTGGAAAGTTTGCAGAATGGGTTGATGCTGAACATCGTTTTCCACTGACAATCCGTTAATTCCAAAAGAAAGCATACCCAATTTAGACTTCTGGATCAAAGACAGTGGCATATTACCATTCAGGTTATTATTCTGAACAGAAAGATACGAAAGCTTAGGAAGCTGAAGTATGCACGAGGGAACGCTTCCTGTTAGCTCGTTCCATTGTACGTTCAGGTAATCCAGTGAGAGGATTTGACAAATCAAAGTAGGAATATACCCTCGTAAACCATTCTGGATCAGAGATAAGTATCGAAGGCTTATCAAACTGGACAAGGATACAGGAAGTTGGCCTGTGATATTGTTGTCATTGAGCGTCAGCATTCTTAACTTCTTAAGTTTTGTAACTGAAGAAGGTATAGACCCTTGGATCGAGCATCCGTCAGCCTGGAAAAAAGTTAACGAAGTTGAGTTGCTTAAAGAAGGAGGAAGCGTTCCGCCTAAATGAGAGAAACTTATGTCGAGAAACTTCAACTTTGACAGATATCCATAGCTTATAAAAGATAAAAATGAGCCAACATCTAACTTCGGTTGTAATGTCAAGCTAACAGAAACAGAAGACAAATCGGGGACTAAATTAGCACACGATAGATCAAGAGACCGTAGAGATGTAAGGTTTGAGAATTGTGTACTGATGGAATCTTGAAACATGGCATTCGACAGATTGAGATAAGTCAACTTTGTTAAGTTCGATATCTCAACAGGTAACTTTGTGAACACGAAGTTGTTGAAACTCAGGTCGAGATATTGGATATGATCAAGAGTGAAGAGCAATGGATATACAGTACCTTTAAGGGAAAAATCGGACGTGTTGTTAGAATTTGAAACAACTTCCTTATTGACATTGATCATGACTTCATCCGGATGAGGATTCCGAAGATTGACAACTACAACACGACCTGAACTCGAGCACTTGATTCCTTTCCAACTGCAACAGTTTTCGCCTTTCCATGTAGATAACCGATTAGATGGATCAGTCAGCAAGGATTTGAAGCTCATTAGGGCTGCTCTTTCTCCATCATAGCAACCACCAACGAGCGAAAAACAGTAAAATAGAGTAGCAAATATAAGGAAAACTTTCTTTAACCACATGATTTCAAGATGATGAACAATATCCTAGATTGTCAGGTATTAAGGTTCATGGAGAAAAAGGCATTATTTGGTTTAGACTTATACTATTGAATTGAAAAAGATTGCATTCCACAGTCAATAACTTGAAGTATAATAATGCATAATTCACCAAGAGCTTGATTTAATTAAGAAAAAATGGACTGTGTTTGGTAAGTGTCTTCATTTCACTATTACTACCAAAAATTATCAAATTGTTTAAAAATAAGTGGGATGACTTTGACAAAGTCCTCTATCACATCATCTAGATTGAAAAATTGGCATGCCTTAAGTATAGATTTTGGATTTCATTAAGGAGAAATGAAGGGAATTAATAGGTGTTTTTGAAGAGGGGCTTTTGTGCTTTTCTTGTGGTTGAGGACTCGGATTAGGGTAGAGGGTTAGCGGGTAGGAGTTCGGCAGTTATAGTAGAGAAGACTTCTTTGTTTGTATGTGCGCCTGGAGTTTCTTGTTCGTTTTGTTTCGGTGATTTCTATGATTTTGGATAGATAGTTTATAGTAGTACCTTGTGGGTATCTTATTTGCTTTATTATCTAGCAGTGTGTTATCTCATTTTGTTGTGTGCTTTTATGTTTTTTGTTTGTTATACCGTTATATGTCTTGAGACGGAGGTCTATCGGAAACAACCTCTCTACCTCATATGAGGTAGTGGTATGGACTGCGTAATACGCTCGGTATGTTGTTGTTGTTGTTGTGTATGTAACTGCGTAAGATCATTATTTAAAAGTTGCTGATACAATAAGAACGCAACAGCAGATATCTGTGAATCGTCTGTGATTGCTCGTGTACTAGTATATGTGTGATTTTCCGCACTATATATATGAGGCTCATTTGACATACTTTACGATTTTAAGATATGTTTAGGCCATTGAGCCATATCTTTCACTTATTTAAAGTAACATTGTATGTTCATGACATAGACAGTTGGCCGGTCCTCGATGAAAGTTAGGCATTGGGTGCTGGCCGCGTGCACTTCCAGATTTGGCCTGTGACTTCTTCTGTGATACAAGTCAATTTTTCGTTACAAAACACCACGCGGATGCCAAAAGTAAGTAAAATCTGTTAGTATGACACACTTCTAAGTAGCCTACGTTCATTTATACAATGCGTTAAAGTACAGTTTAGTTAATTACGATACGTTAAGGATGTAAGTAAACTTTAAAAATGTACATCGAATATGTTTTATGTGAAAAGCTCAGTGTGTATGGAAGAAGTAACAAAGTCAAAAAAATAATTGAGACAGTTGTATTAATTTTCAAACATAGTTCTATTAATTTTTCAAACTTGCAAGAGATTTGGTAGATGAATTTGTCAAAGTCAGTCACATATTCTTCAAACAATTTGAAAATTGCTGGTACTAATATAGAAATTTACACCAAATAATGCTATTTTATTCATGAAGACATTATAAGAAGCAAGCATTTAACTTGTATTATAAAACATTAACACTTGAAATCATGTGGTTAAAGAAAGAGTTCCTTATATTTGCTACTCTATTTTACTGTTTTTGGCTCGTTGATGGTTGCTATGAAGGTGAAAGAGCAGCACTAATGAGCTTCAAATCGTTGCTGACTGATCCATCTAATCGGTTATATTCATGGAAAGGCAAAAATTGTTGCAGTTGGAAAGGAATCAAATGCTCGAGTTCAGGTCATGTTGTAGTTGTAGACCTCTGGAATCCTCATCCGATTGAAGTCAAGATCAATATCAATAAGGAAGTTGTTTCAAATTCTAAAAACACGTCCGATTTTGCCCTTAGAGGTACTATATCTCCATTGCTCTTCACACTTGATCGTATCCAACATCTCGACCTGAGTTACAACAACTTCATGTTCTCAAAGTACCTGCTGAGATATCGAACTTAACAAAGTTGACTTATCTCAATCTGTCGAATGCCATGTTTCAAGATTCCATCGCCATACAATTTACAAACCTTACATCACTAAGGTCTCTTGATCTTTCATGTGCTAACTTAGTACCTGATTATTCTTCTGTTTCTGTTAGCTTGACATTTCCACTGAAGTTGGATTTTAGCTCATCGTTGTTATCTTTTATAAGTTACGGTTATTTGTCTAGTCCAAATCTAAGGTGGTTGGAAGGACTCCAACGTCTAAGATATCTAGTGTTGACTGGTGTTGATCTATCGAAGGCGTCTGAATCAGTTCATTGGGCTAAACCAATATCAAGCCTTTCAAATCTCATGTCACTTCGTTTGTCCAACTGCAACATTTCAGGAAGAATTCCGATAGCGCAGTTTCTTAACCTTACTAATATTGCTAGTCTAGATATGAGCTCTAACGTTCTAAAATCCTCGATACCTGATCTGCTATCGAACATCACAACCCTCTCGGTTCTTGATTTTAGTAGAAATGATTTAAATGGTCATATCCCTTACCTTCCTCAACTCGAAGAACTTTCTGTTGCTAGCAATCCTGCTGTTACCATAGATCTTGTTTCAATGTTCGCAGTACCGTGGTCAAAGTTGACATTACTCGACATATGCTTCACACGGGTAGGTGGAACGATTCCTCCTTCCTTAAGTAACTCAACTTCGTTAACCTTTTTCCGAGCTCATGGATGCTCGATACAAGGGTCGATACCTTCTTCTATCACAAAACTTGAAAAGTTAAGTGTGCTGATGCTCAATGAAAACGATATCACAGGCCAAATTCCTGCATCCATGTCCAGTTTAACAACCCTTCAATACTTATCGCTGTTTCAGAACCAATTAGAAGGTAACATACCGATTTCGATTTGTCAAATCTCCTCCCTAGAGTACCTGAATTTAGAATGGAATGATCTAACAGGACGTCTTCCGTTGTGCATAATTCAGCTTCCTAAGCTTTCATTTCTTTATATTCAGAGGAATAGGCTGAATGGTAATATGCCATTTTCTTTGTTCCGAAAGTCTAGATTGGATGAAATTAGTTTAGGAACTAGCGGATTGTCAGTGGAAATCGATGATCCAGATCAAACCTTCGCGCAAACATTCCAGCCCAAGATTTTGGACTTCACATCTTGCAACATGAGAGGAGAAATCCCGGATTTCTTTTCAAATTTTACGAGCCTCGTGGTTCTGAATTTCGCTAACAACAGTCTATCTGGTGCCATACCACAGTGGTTGTTCAATCTTGCCGCTCTCTCTATACTAGCTTTGCCTATGAATAACTTCATCGTGTTTATACCTCCAATGATTCACCTGAAATCTTCTCTTTTCCCAACAATGATAAATTGAGCCAGAAACAAACTTCAAGGCCCGATCCCTACTCAGCTCGAGAATGTTAATGTCATCGATTTGACACTTAACAATTTCGTAGGCTCAATTCCATCACAGATAGGAGAAACTCCTGGTATCATGTCCATATCATTATCCGGAAACAAAATTCGCGGTTCCTTACCTGAATCATTTTGCCATGCATCTAACGTCCTCCAGGTTCTTGATCTGTCTAATAACAGCTTGTCAGGAACCATTCGACGTAATTTGGGGAACTGCAGGTCTCTCATTTACCTTAATCTTGGACAAAACAAGCTCACTGGAAGTGTTCCAGAAGAGCTCGAACACATTACAAGCCTTCGTTACCTTGACCTGAACGGGAATCAGTTCGAAGGATCTTTTCCAGCAGTGATTGAGAACTTCCAAGATTTGGAGATTCTGAACTTGGCAGGCAACAGATTTGAAGGGAAGATACCTAAGTTCATTGGTGATCTACGCAGCCTCCGTATCCTCGTGGTTGAATCAAACTCTTTCAATGAATCTATCCCCGAAGGGCTAATGAAGTTGGAAAATCTATAATATATTGGTTTGTCCAGGAACAATCTGTCCGGTCCCATTCCTGAGAATCTCGATGGCTTGAAAATGATGGCGAAAAGGCAAAATGAGGCAACCATCTTAGGTTATGTTTACTCACTCAAGTTCACCGGTGCTCAGCTAGAAATAGTCACCAAAGGACAGACGCATTGGCTTGAGTCGGTGTATTCCTACGACACTGGATTCGACCTCTCGAGCAATGTTCTTACAGGTAAAATCCCTGAAAAGATTGGCCTTTTGAGTGGAATACCATTTCTGAATATCTCACGTAACAATCTTTCCAGAACGATCCCAAAGACTATCGGTGAAATGATTTCACTCGAGTCGTTGGATCTCAGTAACAACCATTTCACAGGTGAAATTCCAGTGACATTGACATTGTTAGATTTTCTTCAACATCTCAACATGTCTTCCAACAATTTGAGTGGAAAAATTCCAAGAAATCCACATTTTGACACTTTGTATCAAGATGGAACAACATATATTGGGAACAAATACTTATGTGGTGCTCCCGATGGGATGGATTGCAGCAACCGTACAACTTCTATTACCGAAAAAATAGAAGAAAAATACGATCAAGAAAATTTCCTGTTTGTTTTAGTTATATATATACATATCATGGTTTACAGTTTACTATTTTCAACACAATTTTGTCTACTACCCTCCAATACCTGTTCCTCCAGTTGTCATCTATCAAATATAACAGCAGAAATACGCCGGATATTCCTGTTACAAAGCCCGAGAATATTACACCAATAAAAAGGACATTTTCTTGGTTGTATCTGTTCTCCATTGTTTCAGTGGTAGAGGGTCCAATTTTACTGCAGTTCATCCCATCAGGAGAACCACATAAGTATCTGTTTCCGATATATGCTGTTCCGTCTGGATGTAGTGTGTCAAAATGTGGATTGGTAGGAATCCGTCCGCTCAAATTGTTATAAGACAAGTTGAGATACGCGAGAAAATCCAACGTTGCCAATGTCACTGGAATTTCACCTGTTAATTGGTTGTAACTGAGATCCAATGACTCGAGTGAAATCATCTCGCCAATAGTTTTGGGATCAGCCCGGTAAGATTATTATGTGAGAGATTCAGGAATGGAATTCCATTTAAAAGGCCGATTTTCTCAGGGATTTTACCGGTAAGAGCATTGCTTGAGACATCGAATCCAGTGTTGTAGGAATACACTGACACAAGAAATCGCATCTGTCCTTTGGTGACTATTTCTAACAGAGCACCGGTGAACTGGAGTAATAATAACCTAAGATGGTTGTCTGGTTTTGTGTTTTCGTCATCTTTTTCAATCCTTCATGCTTCTCAGGAATCGGACCGGACAGTTTGTTCCTGGACAAACTAATAATTGTAGATTTTCCAACTTCATTACCCCTTCCGGTATAGATTCATTGAATGAGCTTGATGCAAGCACTAGGATACGAAGGTGGTTTAGGTCACCGATGAACTTTGGTATCCTTCCTTTAAATCTGTTGCCGGCCAAATTCAGGATCTCCAGTTCTTGAAACTTCTCAATCACTGTCGGAAAAGAACCTTCAAACTCATTTCCATTCAGGTCAAGGCAACGAAGGCTTGTAACACGTTCAAGTTCTTCTGGAACACTTCCAGTGAGCTTGTTTTGTCCAAGACTAAGGTAAATCAGAGACTTGCAGCTCCCTAAACTGCGTGGAATGATGCCCGAAAAGCTATTATTAGAGAGATCAAGAACCTGGAGAACATTAATTGATTGGCAAAATGATTCAGGTATTGGACCGTGAATTTTGTTTCCGGATAGTGCTATGGACCTGATTGCTGGAATTTCTCCCATCTGTGCTGGAATTGAGCCTACGAAATTGTTAAGTGATAAATCGATGACATTAACATTCTCGAGCTGAGTAGGGATATGCCCTTGAAGTTTTTTTCTGGCTAAGTTTACTATTGATGGGAAAAGTGAAGATTTCATCTGAATCGTTGGAGGTATAACTCCCTCGAAGTTATTCATCGGTAAATCTAGTGCAGATAGGGCTGGTAGATTGAACAACCAGTACAGTATGGCTCCTGATAGACTTTTGTTCACCAAAATTAAGATCACGATGCTCGTCAGATCCAATCTAGACTTCTGGAGCAAAGACAGCGGCACATTACCATTCAGGTTATTCTTATTAACAGAAAGATACAAAAGCTTAGGAAGCTGAAGTATGCACCAGGGAACCATTCTATATTCCGGTACTCGAGTGAGAGGATTTGACAAATCGAAGTAGGAATATACCCTCGTAAACCACTCTGGATCAGAGATAAGTATCGAAGGCTTATCAAACTGGACATGGATACAGGAAGTTGGCCTGTGATATTGTTGTCATTGAGCGTCAGCATTCTTAACTTCTTAAGTTTTGTAACTGAAGAAGGTATAGACCCTTGGATCGAGCATCCATCAGCTTGGAAAAAAGTTAACGAAGTTGAGTTGCTTAAAGAAGGAGGAAGCGTTCCGCCTACATGAGTGAAACTTTTGTCGAGAAACTTCAACTTCGACCACGTGGCTGAAAACATCGAAACAAGATCTATGGTCATAGCAGGATTGTTAGAATCATAAAGTTGTTCGAGTTGAGGAAGGTAAGGGATATGACCATCTAAATCGTTGTCACTAATATCAAGAACCGAGAGGGTTGTGAGGTTCGAAAACATATCAGGTATCGTGGATGTTAGAATGTAAAGGTTAAGTAACTGCCCTATCAGAATTCTTCCTGAAATGTTGCAGTTGGATAATCAAAGTAATATGGGATTTGAAAGGCTCGATACCGGTTCAGCCCAATGAAATGATTCCGAGGCCTTTGATAGATCTACACCTGTCATTACGAGATATCTGAGATTTCGGAGTCCTTCTAACCACCTTAGATTTGGACTAGACAGAAAAAGATAAAAATGTGCCAACATCTAACTTTGGTTGTAATGTCGTGCTAACAAATACATAAGAAAAATCAGGTACTAAATTGGCGCACGATAGATCAAGAGACCGTAGAGATGTCAGGTTCGAGAACTGCATGTCGATGGAATCTTGAAACATGGCATTCGACAGGTTGAGATAAGTCAACTTTGTTAAGTTCGATATCTCAACAGGTAACTTTGAGAACACGAAGTTGTTGAAACTCAGGTCGAGATGTTGGATATGGTCGAGACTGAACAACAGCGGAGATATAGCACCTTTAAGCGCAAAATCAAACGCGTTGTTAGAATTTGAAATGACTTGATTATTGATACTGATCATGACTTCATCCGGATGAGGATTCCGGAGATTGACAACTACAACACGACCTGAACTCAAGCATTCGATTCCTTTCCAACTGCAACAGTTTTCGCCTTTCCATGAAGCTAACCGATTAGATGGATCAGTCAGCAAGGATTTGAAGCTCATTAGAGCTACTCTTTCACCTTCATAGCAACCACCAACGAGCAAAAAACGGTAAAATAGAGTAGCAAATATACAGAAAACTTTCTTTAACCACATGATTTCAAGATGATGAACAATATCCTAGATTGTCAAATATTAAGATTCATAGGGTTGGTTTAAGCTTAACAAAAAAGGGTTTCCCGGTGCACTAAAGCTACCGCTATGCGCGGTCTCCGGGGAAGGGCCCCACCACAAGGGTGTATCGTACGCAGCCTTACCTTGCATTTATGCCAGAGGCTGTTTCCAAGGCTTGAACCCGTGACCTCCTGGTCACATGGCAGAAACTTTACCAGTTGAATTGAAAAAGATTGCATTCCATAGTCAATAACTTGAATTATAATAATGCAAAATTCTCCAAAAAGTTCGTTTAATTAAGAAAAAATGAACCAACAATTATCAAATTGTTTAAAAATAAGTTGAATGACTTTGACAAAGTCCTCTATCACATCATCTAGGTTTGAAAAATTGGCATGCCTATTTGAGTATATATCATTCTATATGTCATTTGTGTTGAAAACCTAAGTTGCTCGGACTCTTCAAAAATGTTGTCGCACTCGTGTCGAATCCTTTAAATCATTATACATGCCATTGGTGTTGAAAACCTAAGTTGCTCGGACTCTCCAAAAATACAAAAAGCAATAGCTACACACTTGTAAAAGTTTGCATGGGAGTGACCAAGCATAGTTTTCAACTAAGTTTCTCAGACTCTCCAAGAATGTCGTCGCACCCGTGTCGGATCTTTCAAAAATACGCTATTTTTGTCCCACCCGTAGATATTTTTGAAGAGTCCGAGCAACTTAGTTGAAAACTATGCTTGGTCACTTCCATGCAAACTTTTACAAGTGTGTAGGTATTGCTTTTTGTGACACTAGTTTCTGGGCACGTGCATTGCACGTGTTGTTTATCGAGGTCAAGATGATTGGTTATATAAGATTTATATCTTAGTGTGTTGAAACTGTCAATGAAGAGGATGAAAATGACATGAGGCTAGAGCCCGAATTGCAATAGAAACAAAAAAGACTAGGTAATTCTACGTGATTTCTTTCCATCTGCTAAGTCTTATTGAGCAAAGTTACTCGATATATGTATTGGTAGAAAGTAGCATATACTCGATGGAATAAGTGAGATTCGCTAACATGTATTCGATGGAATAGTTCATGAAAACAATGGGAGGTTAGGAGTCAAATCGCAATAGAGATAAAAACGACTAGGTAATTTCTAAGTGATTTCTTCAAAGCACCTACGTGTTGATAGGCCTCATATCTCTTTGTTGGTGTGAGGTGACATGTGACATGTACTCAATGAAACAGTTGAAATCCAGTAAAGTACTTGGTGGAATAATTGAGATCCGCACAACCTGATTCAGAAACCGCCATCCATCATCAAAGAAAAAAGAGATAACCATCCAGTACCCTCTCAAACTATGGCAGAAGTTGCTACGACACACTCCAACTTCACAGGAGTCCTATTACCCCTTAACTCAATTTTAACGTATTTTTGTCACCTTTTGTGCTGACGTGACATCTTTATTATGTAAAATAGAGTCCACATCAGCTAAAAAGGTTGGCAAAAGGTGTCACGTCAGCACAAAAGGATGACCAAAATACGCTAAAATTGAGTTCAAGGGTAATAGGACCTCGTGAAAATGGCGTGTGTCGTAGCAAATTTGACCATATTACGGGAATATTAGATGCTTTACTCAGAGAAAAAAATCAACAAGAATCAAGAAAACATGCTAATTACATTTTACATGGCTATACTATATATAAAATTCCTAATTAAACTCTTTGCATTTTCCCAAAATAATGGTCCCAAAGGGTCCACACAATGTAGATATTTTCAAAAGAGTTTGTTTGCCACATACAAAAAAGATAAGATTTTAATTTTTAGCTTCTATACCAACCTTTAAAATGTTTATTTCATTTTAGCAAAATAACTTTATCATCTCCATGGCATTAACTATTGGAAATTGTACTAATTCTTTTTCAAGATTTTATGTGCAAGCAATTGATAATACCAAAGAAATTAAAGTAACAACAAAAAAAGAAACAAGGCAAGGAAGAAGAGGGCTTCTATTTTCAACAATTGTTGCAATTGTTCAAGTCAATGATTCTCAAAATGAGCTTCTTAAGAGTATGTTTTCTTGATTTCACATTCTTCCTTTACATTTCAATTTCAATTTGTGTGTCTGATTTTCATTTGGCACGAAGTTCAAGAAAGTGTAAAAAGTTTTTTTACGTTTCAATTTGTTTGTCTGATTTTCATTTGGCATGAAGTTCAAGAAAGTGTAAAAAGTTTTTTGAATCTTGTGGAGATAAGCATTCAGTACCTCCCCGAACCATGGTCAAATTTGCTACGACACACTCCAACTTCACAGGAGTCCTATTACCCCTCTAAACTCAATTTGAGCGTATTTCTGTCACTCTTTGTGCTGACATCAGAGGCGGAGCCAGGATTTCAACTGAGGGGTTCAATATTCAAAGAAAACTTAGTCGAAGGGGTTCAACACCTACCATAACCACATAAAAAATAATTTTAATTATGTATAAATAGTACTCATATTTTTCCGTCGAAGGGGGTTCGGCCGAACCCCCTAAAGGAGGCTAGCTCCGCCTCCGGTTGACATAACACTTTTATTACATAAAATGGGGCCCATATCAAAGGTGACGTGCCATGTCAGCTAAAAAGAATGTCAAAAATACGCTAAAATTTAGTTCGTGGGTCATCTGAAGTTGAAGTGTGTCGTAGCAAATTTGGTTATAGTTCAGAGGCACCCGATGCTTTACTCGATCTTGTGATCTTAGGCTAAAGATACGTAGAATATAACAAGCACCTAAGGGTGTGGCCTAGTGGGTAGTGGTAGGTGTTTCATGGAATTAGTCGAGGTGCGCGCAAGCTCGCCCGGACACCATGATTATCAAATAAAGACTGTAACAAAATGTCGTTAAATCTTGTGGTCTTTAATATATCAGGTAGAAAGTTTGAAATTAAAAAATTAACAAAAAAGGTAAAGACATTCTATGTTTTAAGAGTATGTTTTCTGGATTTCACATTCTTTCTTTACTACTTTCTCCGTTTCAATTTATTTTTATGGTTTTGACTTGACACGCAGTTCAAAAAAGTAAAATAAGATTGTTGGCTCTTTTGATCTTAAACTAAAGATACACAGCATGTAACATAATATCGTTAAATTCTCGTGGTCTTACATATGTCATGTGAAAAATTAAAATTAAAAATTTATCAATAAAGGAAAAATACGTTCTTTTCAAAACGGACTAAATGAAAAGTAAGACAAACAAATTAAATCGAACAAAGTATTTCATTATTTTTTCAGTCACAATTTTTATCACAAAATAATTCAAATAATGTTTGTATAATTCTTCTTATAATAGGATATCTCAAGAAGTCAGAAGAGAACAAGGCCAAGAATGATAAGGAGGTAAATATTATGAGTTTAATTTTTATATACTGATAATGTAAAAAAAAAAAAAAAATTATACTACCAACTCATCGAAAAAATAATTATCGTTCATAAAAAGTGAGATTAGTAATATAGTAATACAATTACCTGCTATAAAATATTAAAAATCATAATAACTTATAGTATTAAAGTCCTTTATGTTATTCTAGTGTATATAAGTTAAATCCAAATATCATATTTATTGACATAGTTTTCAAGTTTTTAGCTGACGTGACATCTTTTGTCAACCTTTTTAGCTGACGTGATACCGTTTACGTGGGCTCCATTTTATATAATAAAAGTGTCACGTCAGCACAAAAGGGTGACAAAAATACGTTAAAATTGAGTTCAGGGGTAATAGAACTCCTATGAAGTTTGAGTGTATCGTAGCAACTTTGACCAAGTTCAAGGGGTACTGGATGCTTATGTCTTATTTTTTGTAAACCAGAACTCACGAGAACTAGTGACGCATGGTTTGAAACTCGATGAATAAGTTGGCCCCGCCTCAGTCAACTTCATGTATAGTCATACAGACATCCATGACTTATTTTAGTCCATAAATTTCAAAAGTCCGTTTTTTTTTAATAGAAAATGCTCTGTTTCCACCCTAAACTATACACGAAATTGTTGAGACACACCCGAACTTTAGGAGGGTCCTATTACCCCTGGATTAATTAAAACTATATTTTTGGCAACCTTAGTGCCTACATGGCACATACGTGTGCCTACATGGACTTTCAGTGTGTTGATTCACTGATGTGACACGTAGACACTAAGGTTGCCAAAAATAAATAGGACCTTTCGTATATAGTTCAGGTGGAAACAGAGCATTTACTTTTTTTTGTTGTGTGAACTTCATGTCAGGTCAAAGGTGCCACGTAAAATGAGACAGAGGGAGTAAAATTTTTTACCTTCTTGTTCTAATTATTTATTGAATTTAATTTTTACCTTTTTTTAATTTTTTTAGAGATTGGATAATTACTATAAACGAAATTACAGAGACTATTTTGGCTACTTAGAAGGCACTTTGAAGCAAAAGCAAGAGGAGGAACTCACTGAATCAGAAAAAGGCATTCTTAATTGGCTTGAAAAAAACAAGTGAATTTGTCAAACTTGTTTCGGGGTTCGAAGAAGGGCCGAACCACAAATATTTAATTGTACGCAGCATTATATTACATTTCTGGAAGAGGCTGTTGTTTACACGACTTGAATCAGTGACCTCGAGGCTGTTGTTTTCACGACTTGAACCAGTTACCTCAAGGCTATTGTTTCCATGACTTGAACCCGTGACCTTCGAGGTGCCCGTCATGTTTTGAAGACATATATGTATAAACAAAATAGTAGAGATTTTTTGATGTTGTTATTGTGTAAACTACTTTTAGTCTCATTTGTGTACACTCTTCTATAAATTTGGACTGACTTTTGGACATAAAGTATTTGAAAATGTAGAGAGTAAAGTATCTAGTATACGCTGAACTATGACCAAATTTGCTACGACACACTCCAACTTCACGGGGGTTCTATTACCCCTGAACTAAACTTTAGCATATTTTTGTCAGCCTTTTTAGTTGACGTGGCACCTTTTGTCAATCTTTTTAGCTGATGTGGCACGTTTAACGTGGACTTCATTTTATGTAATAAAGGTGTCACGTCAGCACAAAAGGGTGACAAAAATACGCTAAAATTGAGCTCAGGAGTAATAGGATCCCTGTGAAGTTGGAGTATGTCGTAGCAACTTTAGCCGTAGTTCGGGAGTACTAGATGATTATCTCAAATATAGGAAGAATGTAACTGAATCAGTCGTCATCCTTCGCTCTGGTGCTAAAGGCTCTCTTACCATAGGTCGCCATTCCATCCTTTTTTGAGAAGTATAGTTTCTTTGGTTGTCTCCTCGATTCATCGGGATTTCAAGCTGACATCTCAAACATAAACCCCATTGCTGGTAATGGCCTTTGCGAGTGACTTACCACACTTTCTGAGTTTGACTCTTGTTGGAAGCAGAACGATTTGATCGAAGGAGATAAACGAAAATGAGAGAGACTGCATATGTTGCTTGGACTCGTTTATTGGTGCACAATGTCTCTACAACAGTCATCCTCTATAATAACGTTTCACTATAACCGTCAAGTTCTTTTAAAATCAAAATTTTCATGTTATGTTATGTTTTATGCTCAAATTGTAACAACATTTCACTGTACCAGTCAAAAGATAATCGAACTAACAATGTTGTTATAGGAAGGTTTGACTGTAAATATATGATATGATTACATGGATGTACCCGTTAAGTATATTTTGAAAATTTTGCGTGAAATTTCAACACCTTATCACCTGTTAAACACTGGGTGGTCGATTGGTTTGAAGACAAGTTATGCCGGAATTAGTTATGCTGGGATTAGTTGTCCTGAGATTAGTTATCCCAGTATTATTTTTTAGTAGTTGTTTGATTTCTAAGAATATATTGTTTGTTTACAAAAATATTTTTCACCTTATATATGTAAAAAGTGATAATCAAAGAATTTGGAGGGTAATTTTGTCATTATATGATTTGATCCCAAGATAAATTATTCTGGGATTATTACGCCACCAAAAGGATGGAATAACTTATCTCGGTACTATTTGTTATTCTATGCCCTTTAACTTAGCTTCAGCTTGAATCATGTTAAAGAGAAAGTTTATGTATTTATGCCTATAAATAATATGTATACAATAACATCCAAGATTATGTATTGAAAATGCATAGTTAACGTATTATTAACCTGAATCAATCCTTAATTACTATTATAAATAATAACATTACTATGTGAAATATAATACTACACTAAAAACAACAATTATGAAAAAAAAAATAAGAAAAAACAACATTAATTTTTTATTTATTATATATATATATATATATATATTTAAGGCCTCAGATTAAAATTTTACTTTAGATTATTAATTTTACCTCCTAATCAAGGCAAGAATTATCCTTAAATGATTTTGAATTATCCTTAACAAACACAATGTAAATGATGACTCACATATACAAACTTATATTTGTGCATGGCATTCAACCATTTCTCCTAGAAATAAGCAAGTCCTGCCATGCACAACACAAGATAACACAGGATGCCTCCCTTTCTCTACTCTTAACCATTCACATTTTTATTTACCTTTATTATAATTATATATACCATTATTTATTATCTTCTTCCCAATCCTTCATCCAAGCAGCAGAGGTATATCGGCGATTAATTTCGCCGATATACAATTTTTTCCTTTAAATAGAAACAAGTATCACATCAATTTCCTAAGCAGAAATCCAAAACGAAAAAAATTAAAATTAAAAAAAAAAAAAAAATCAACAGTTGATTCAATTTCCTAGCTAATTTTCTTGAGAAGGAAAAACACTAGCTAGGAAATTGGAACATTTTTTGAATTTTTTTTATATGTATATGTTGTGTATATAAAGAGCATTTTGAACAGGATTTCTCTTTGGGAATTGTGGTGCTTGTTGATATTATTGGACTTTTATTTTGTATGCTGCATTGTCGAATTGAGGCATGGCGGATTCAGGTGCAGAGAAGAAAAGAGTAGTGGTGATTGGAGGTGGAGTTGCTGGATCTCTTATTGCAAGGAGTCTTCAAGATGAGGCTAATGTTACCCTCGTCGATATGTGAGTAACTTTTGTTTGTTACCCTTGTTGATATGTAAGTGTTTTATGCTTTTGTTTGTTTGATAATCGTACTGTCTGGGTCAGCTTGTATGCACCTCCACGAATTCCACATTTAGGTGATATA
>NC_061115.1:219309874-219336787 GCF_002878395.1 Capsicum annuum | reverse complement strand
CCACGAATTCCACATTTAGGTGATATAGATGAGGCCAATGTTACCCTTGTTGATATGTGAGTGTTCTATGCTTTTGTTTGTTTGATAATCGTGGTGTCTAAGTCAGCTTGTATGCACCTCCACAAATTCCACATTGAGGTGATATAGATGAGGCTAATGCTGAAGGGGAGCCTTAGAGTAACCGGTAAAGTTGTTGTCATGTGACCAGGAGGAGGCCACAGGCTCAAGCCTTGGAAACAGCCTCGGCTTCATATAATACACCCTTGTAGTGAGGCCCTTCCCCGGACCCTGTGTATAGCGGGCACTTTAGTGCACCGGGCTTCCCTTTTTTTTTTAGATGAGGTCAATGTTACCATCATTGATGTATGAGTATCTTTTATGCCTTTGTTTGTTTTCTAAAATTTTGATAATTGTGATGTCTGGGTCAGCTCATGTTTACTTGCTATCTTTCACCGACATAAGTATCGGGTACCTATATACATCAACGTTTGGACAGACGAGAAAAAATCACCTCATGTTTTGTTTACGTTGAGATTTGAGTTTGAGACCTCGTGGTTCCCAACTCCCTCTTGGTGTGTTTATTTCTCCATGTTCTATTTTTCGCCAATAAATGGGGTAGGGTGGGGAAAGCCTCACGAGCTAGCTTTTGGGGTTGAGTTAGGTCTAACGTCCAGTTTATTAGCCATTTTCGTTAAGATATTACATGGATTTATCATTTGTATAGTGTTATAATTAACCGAATGCAAGAAAAATGAACAGGAAGGAGTTCTTTGAGATGCCTTGGGCTGCTTTAAGGTCAATGTGTGATCCTTCATTTGCAAAACGAGCCGTCTTTAGTCACTCCGAATACCTTCCTCGTGGAAAAGTCGTTACATCTGCTGCTACTGACATCACGGAGACAGAGGTTGTAACTGCAAAAGGCGACAGAGTCGCGTATGATTTTGCTGTTATCGCTACTGGTCACTCGGAAACTGGTGCTTTCACGAAAGATGAGAAGTTCACTCAATACCAAGCAGGTAACATCATGGATCTGTCGATTTACTCGTAGATTGCATGATGATCTTTTATTCTTTAAAACGTTCGCTAGTGATGCCGGGGTAGAAGCAAAAAAAGGATCCGAAATAACTTTAGGATTGAAACCAAAAGATACAGCCACATATAGAGTCACATAAGAAAGAGTGAACCCGAGATCAAGCAAATAATATATGTCACGAGAGAAAAGCTATAACTTACCAGTAACAACATCAGGTGATGCCTCGGATTCCTGTCGGGACGCCAAAGCATACAACCTGTTCCGACCAACACTAGAACCAAGAGCAGTAACAAAATCAGATGTCACACCACCAGGTGCGGGAGCAGAAGATGAAGCCACAGGAATCTTATTTGCCCCCGCAGCAACCTTAGCTTATTGACCGGACAATCCCTGAGCTGATGGCCTGTCCGGCCACACTTGAAGCATTTGTCCCTCTCTTCTTCACAATAACCCCGATGGGGACCGCCACAGAATCGACAAGGAGGGCACAAAGAAACTGACCATTCGCCTAAGATTGGGCAATCTGTGCCCGAGAATTGTCACCACCTTGATTACGCCTGTCTCCCGACTAGTAAGAAGCACTAGCAGAAAAGGAGCCAGAACTCCCCCACTTCTTTTTCTGCCACTTGCCACCATCTCTACCATCCTGATACTAAGCACCTCCCTGATCGGAAAACCTGCTCCTCTTTCCCCGCCTATCCCCAAACTCCGCCTGCCTCCTCTTCTCATCCTCAACAAGTTGCATATGAACAGTCAACCTCAAGATGGGTGACTTTAGCTCTGGTTGTAAGTGAAACCGCGATAACTAATCCTTACTCCCAACTAGTCAATATCACCTATATGGGACAGAACATCTTCAAAAATACAATTTCTATTACGTTTGTAAATCTCAACAAATGTTCTAAAGTTGGAGGGCTCATCGACAGCTTCATTTCTAATCATTTTACTGGTTTACAGATCATGAAACGATTAAATCTGCCAAATCCATATTAGTAATCGGGGGAGGACAAACAGGCGTGGAACTGGCTGCTGAAATTGCAGTGGATTATCCCGATAAGAAGGTGACGATTGTGCATCGGGGATCAATGTTGTTGGAATTTATTGGAGAAACTGCTAGCAATAAGGTAGTGCATTGGCTAAAACAAAGGAAGGTTGACATCATTCTTGGCCAATCTGTCGATGTAAATAATGCAAAAGACGGTGTTTACAAGACATCTGGTGGACAAACTATAGACGCGGAGTGTCATTTCATTTGCACTGGAAAGCCGATTGGTTCGGGGTGGCTAAAAGAGACCGTGTTAAAGGATTGTTTAGACATTCATGGAAGGTTGATGGTTGATTCTAATTTGAAGGTCAAGGGTCGCAACAATGTGTTTGGCATCGGAGATATTACTGATATCCCCGTAAGTTTTTCATGACTTTCTCAAGTACCTTTTGGTTTCGAAAACATCTTCATGATCACGATATTATGTTAGCAAATTGATAACAATAAGGAAATTGAAATTCCATGTCCCTTATTGCAAGGGTCCTTCGGGAACAGCCTCTCTACCTCCACGAGGTGGGGTAAGGTCTTTGTATACTCTACCTTCCTCAGATCCCACTTGGGAGATCTCAATACCTTTGTTGTCGTTGTTGTACTTCCTCGGAAAGCACACTCCTTATGTGCAGAAGACCTATATATGTTGCTCGGACCCTCTGAAAATGCTACCAATTCCGTGTTCGATCCGCCAAAATGCATGGGTTTTGGAAGATCCACCGCACCTGATGGTACTTTTGAAGAGTCTGAGCAACATAGCAGAAAACTTCACTCTCTTTCTCTTACATGATACCCCTTTTTTATACGTGTACACTCATGATATGGATCAGTAAAACCCTCACTCCAAGAATCAACCACGTATGCATCCTTCGTAACTAAGCTCTATTTACATAGATTGTTTTAAGCAACGAGTCATCGATATCTGCATTATCTATACAAGGCTGCGTACAATAGACCTCCGCCCCTTCCCTGAACCCCACAGTGTAATCCCATGAGTGGAGTCCAGGGAAGGTGGTGCGTACGCAGCTTTACTCCTACCTTGTTAAGGTATTAGCGAGACTGTTTCCTATTGTTTACTACGAGCCTTCATTACAACTTCTCTATTTTTTTCTTATATCGAGTTTGCTAACTTAGAATCGAAATTCCAGGAACTTAAACTAGGATATTTGGCTCAGAGACACGCGGGGATAGCTACCAAGAACATCAAACTGTTAATGAAGAACGCGAATGACAACAACTTGAATGTATATAAACCAGCTTTACCATTGTCGTTGATTGCTCTAGGTAAAAGAGAGGCTGTAGCGCAGTTTTACTGCATATCGTGCATTGGACGCCTTCCAGGGATGATAAAATCGGGAGATTTATATGTCGGAAGGACTCGAAAGCAACTTGGTTTGCTATCTGAATGATGAAGTGTTTTATCTGGTTTAACCTGTATTCTTTAGCTAGTTACACTGTAAACATAGTTGTTAATAATGTCACATATTCAGTTAGATGCACCTTTTTCTCCTCTTTGATTTTTCTCTCTGTTTGTTGTACATGATTGTTCTCTACTTTGAGTCGGGGGTCTATCGGAAACAGCCTCTCTACTTCCTCGGAGGTAGCAGTATGGACTGCGTACATCTTACCCAGACCCCACTCTTGTGGGAATACACTAGGTATGTTGTTGTTGTTGTACATGATTGTTCTGCTTGTGAAATTAAACTGTGTATAAAAGTTCTGTATCGAGTTACCATGTTTCAGTTTACATGCCTTACTTTCATTTTAAGTTTACTTTCTCGATTGTCGTTCTTGCATATGAATCACAGTAATCTTTTGTGTATCGTTCCAATTTTATTCGATGTCCTCGGAGGGACAATAATCCTTTTGGTCTTAGATCTCACGCGTCAAGTTTAAAACTGTGAGGTTTAACAAGTAATTTGAATTACTGTGATGTGATTCAATTTATGTGTCTTACTTTCATTTTAAGTTTACTTTCTCAATTGTCCTTCTTGCATATGAATCACAGTAATCTTTTGTGTATCGTTCCAATTTTATTCGATGTACTCGGAGAGACAATAATTCTTTTGGTCTTGTATCTCGCACGTCAAGTTTAAGACTGTGAGGTTTAACAAGTAATTTGAGTTATTGTGTTTCAGTTTACGTGTCTTCTTTTTTTTTTAAGTTTTCTCGATTTGTTCAGTGTCGTTCTTGCATATGAATCATGGTAATCTTTTGTGTATCGTTTCAATTTTATCGAATGTCCTCGAAGGGACAATAATTCTTTTGATCTTGTATCTCACGCGCCAAGTTTAAGACTATGAGGTTTAACAAGTAATTTGAGTTATTGTGTTTCAGTTTACGTGTCTTACTTTTTTAAAAAAAATTTCTCGATTTGTTCAGTGTCGTTCTTGCATATGAATCATGATAATCTTTTGTGTATCGTTCCAATTTTATCGAATGTCCTCGAAGGGACAATAATTCTTTTGTTCTTGTATCTCACGCATCAAGTTTAAGACTATGAGGTTTAACAAGTAATTTGAATTATTCTGTTTCAGTTAACGTGTCTTACTTTCTTTTTAAGTTTACTTTCTCGATTTGTTTGTGTCGTTCTTGCATATGAACTATAGAGAGCTGTTGCTATATATGTATACTAATATTTGACATGTAGATCTCATTTAGCTATTATAAACCAAAGTATATAAAATTAGAAAGAACATGAATATATATATAGAGAGAGAGCAAATATTAGTAGCGTTTTCCTCTTATAAAATACTTGATTTACATAATTTAAATACAATTTTTTTCTTTAGATTAAATCTTCGTACTTAAAATTTATTGTGTGCATGACACTAATGTGATTACCATAAATATTTTGATATTTTATTTTGTACATAATATATTTCTTATAAAATATTATTACATAATACTATTTGAGTATGTTATTATTGAGAGGTAATTTTATAAAGAGTGTATCGTTGTAATAAACGACATTGACGTATAAGTAAAATATCATTATAGAGAAGTAAAATGCAAAATGCACTACCAATGTTGTTTTGTGGTACTCGTGAAGTTGTTGTCGTATGATCAGGAGGCCACGAGTTCAAGTTATGCAAACATTCTCTTGCAGAAATGCGGTGGAAGATTGTGTAAATAGATCTTTGTGGTTTGGATATTTTTGGGTCTCGTGTATAGCGGAAGTTTTAGTGCACTAGATGATTATTTTCATGATGGACAAAGTTATCTGATATTTGTTTATCTGTTACTGATGGAAGGTGATAGGTATCTTGCGATTTTAATTGAGATGCGCGAAAATTGACTCAGACACCAAATTATCAAAAAAAAAATATCTATACATTTTTACAAGGAAAAAATGTATCTTTGTTGGATGAATTATGTATTTCGACAGATATAAAATGGAAAAAATATATCAGAAGCTAATTATGTATCGTTACAAAGGAAAAAATTACTGGTAAATAGTGTAACATACTTTTCAATAATGATTGTGCCACTACTTAAGCCGGGGATCTTTCGGAAATAGATTATCTACCTTCTCGAGGTAGTGGTTCCTAGACCGACCTTGTGAGATAAAAAAAAAAATCATAAACATATACCTTAACTTACCATATTTACACAAATTTTCATATGTATCTCAACAGACTTAAAATCGAAAAAAATATACCGTAAGCTAATTATGTATTTTTACAAAGGAAAAAATATATCTTCATTGGATGTATTATGTATCTCAACAGATAAAAAATCAGAAAAAAAAAAATTTGAGAGCTAATTATGTATCTTTATAAAGTAAAAAAAATATATATATATCTTCGTTGGATATATTATGTATCTCGACAGATTCAAAATCGAAAAAAATGTATCGGGAGCTAATTATGTAGTTTTACAAATGAAAAAATCTATTTTCGTTGGATGTATCGGGAGCTAATTATATATCTTAATAGATTCAAAATCGAGATTTTTAGTAATTATACAAAATGTCAGAATTTTCTATAATTAAGCTGCTAAATGTCGAAATTTATGTTGTTTCCCTTTAAAAAAAAATATTATGTTAAAATATTGTTTTGTTTTTTTGTTTTTTATCCGATATCTAATAACCGCATTAGGACCCAAAAAAGTTTTTCTATATATTTTAACTTTTTCCCAGACAAAGCATAACGGATCATTTTGTCAGATTAGTACCAAATTGAGCTCCAATTGAACCAAAAAAACCCTAGAATTTTCGCGGTGAAGAAGAAGAGAGAAATGAAGAGAGTTTTTGGCATTAAGAAAGAAACACAGCCTCCTCCTTCTGTTCAAGATGCTTCAGATAGGGTAATTTTTATTAATTTTTTTTGAAAAAAATAAAATAAAATAAATCTGTAGTTTAAATACTGTTAAATTATGCAAAATACACTGCTAATTTTGTTTTGAGGTACTCGTAAAGTTATTGTCATGTGGTCGGGAGGTAACTGGTTCAAGCCATGTAAACAGTAGATCCTAGTGGTCCAGATTTGCCCTAGGCCCGCGTATAGTGGGAGTTTTAGTGTACTGGATTGCTTCTTTTAAAAAAAAAATTGTTTTTGTGGTGTTGTTTTAATTTTTTCGTAAAGTTGTTGTCATGTGTTCAGAATCGTGTAAACAATAGATCCTTGTGGTCCAGGTTTGTCCGGGGCCACATATGGCGGGAGCTTTAGTGTATTGGGTTGTGTATTTTAAAAGATGTTTTGTGTGGATGTTCCGAACGGGTAAGACTGTGTACATGAGATCCTTGTGGTCCAGGTTTGTCCTGGGCCCATGCATAGCGGGAGCTTTAGTGAACTAGGTTGTATATTTTAGAAGTTATTTTGTGTGGATGTTAAGAAAGGGTAAGACTGTGTACAAGAGATCCGTGTGGTCCAGGTTGGTCTTAGGCTTGCATATAGCGGGAGCTTTAGTGTACTGGATTGTTTTATATTTTAAAAGTTGTTTTGTGTGGATGTTATGAACGGGTAAGATTGTGTACAAGAGATCCTTGTGGTCCAGGTTTGTCTTGGGCCCGCGTATAGGGGAAGCTTTAGTGTACTGAGTTGTATATTTTAAAATTTGTTTTGTGTGGATGTTACGGACGGGTAAGACTCTGTACAAGAGATCCTTGTGGTCCGGGATTTTCTTGGGCTCTGCATATAGCTAGAGTTTTAGTGCATCGGGCCTTTTTAATAAAAAATTGCTTTTATGGTATGGTTTTGAATTTTTTTCTGCAGTTTACTATCGATTGAGCTTACTCTATTCTTAAAACAGTGGTGGGTTTGAACGATGTAATTGTTAAATGAGTAATAGTACACTAGATCCCATTAGAACTCTGAAGTTGAATGAACTTGATTGATAGTATTAATTGTAGGAGGCATTTAAGGGCGTGGCGTAGTGGTCAATAAAGTGAATTGAGAAAGCATAATACATAGATGTAACATGCTCTTTAACTTGGTCTCAGCTGACATCCGTGCCCTCCAATTTTGGGTGTATACAAGTAGGCACTTAAACTATCATAAAGTTGAATAAGTAGAGACACACATCTGACGCGAAAAATCTCACGCGATTTGCCATGTATTACTTGTGTGTCTCCTTGCTTATGATAGTTTAAGTGTCTACTTGTGCTCACCGAAGATGGAGGGCATAGATGTCAGGTGAGGCCAAGTTAAAAGAACAAATTTATGTATTATATTTTGCTATATCCTACCTGTCCCGGTCCGTACTTGTGGGATTAACTGGGTATGTTGTTGTTGTTGTTTAAGTGCTTATTTTCTTTATCCCCTGAATGGTGATAAAAGCATTTCATGCACCAAAAATACACGAGGGAATTGCGGAAGGGCTAAACTGTTTCCATTTCTTTTCTCGGTCTGCTTCACATTTGTTTGTAGTATAATGACGTGGTGGCTGCTTATATGGTTTCCAGTTGATTAACCTGGAATATTTTTCTTTTTTTAGCTCTCTGCAGTTTGGTGATTACTACTGATTGTTTGCATGAGTAATCTCTGATCCTTTCGGTTGCTTCTTAATTGTCCAGATCAATAAAAGAGGTGAGTCGGTGGAAGATAAAATCAAGAAGCTTGATGCTGAACTTGCAAGGTACAAGGAACAGCTAAAGAAGACTCGACCAGGTCCAGCTCAGGAGGCAGTAAAAGCTCGAGCTATGAGAGTGTTGAAGCAAAAGAGAATGTGAGTTAAATCATATGTCATTACTCATTACCTTGAGTTCAACGAGGCTTAAAGTGGCTTGTCAAACTATCAAGTTCAATTACGTGTGAAAGTCAAGTATTTTAAATTCTGATATGAAATATTTGTACTCAGTTAACCAGTTCTCTCTCACACACACATGAATGACATGAAAAGATACATATTTGGGGGTCCTTGTCGTTATTATAGTACGAGAAACAGAAACAGTGGATTAGTTGTTGTTATCATAACTGAAGCAAAAGTAGGCGCTAGGCAGTGCTTGGCCATTAAATCAATGTACAATATATTTAAATGCACTTTTTTTTTCTTTTTTGACAAGGGAGGTGTTAAGCCATGCTTGAGCACACCTTGACTGTTCCACCGGTACCTGCTACCTCCCACCAGGATAGGTACAGAGTAACTCTGCCCCAATACTTAGACAGATGGAAAGAAATCACCTAGTTTTTGTATTTGTTGCTGGGATTTGGACCTTGATCTACATGGTTTGTGGCCACTTCATTGACCAGTAATCCACACCCTTGGTGCTCTCTTATAGTTAGATGCACTATTATTTTCACTTTCTTGTTTGAGGTAGAAATTACATTTTCAGACACTATTTAAGTATATTTCTCTTTCTTCTTTTACTTGTTTTATAGTCTAAGATCAAGAATTAACATATTGTTCTAACAAATGCATAAGCTATTCGTTGAATAAACAACAGGTATGAAGGTCAGCGGGACATGCTGTACAATCAGACGTTCAACTTAGACCAAGTCTCATTTGCTGCTGAGGGGATCAAAGATGCTCAACAAACAGTATGTTAAATGTTAAAATGGAATCCATACTCGTTCACGAGTTACCTTGTTCACAATAACAAAATGTAGTCTTATTTGTGAAAAACCATTAATCAACTGCTTGAATGGGTAATTCTTATCTGCAACCCCCCAGATATGACGTTCATCTATTGATGTTCTTATTAAGAATATATCACGCAGCATCATTTTTTTAATAACAGTGCATGCTCCTTGAAAATAATTGTCTTTTCTCTAAAATTTGACTTGATCTATTTTCGGGAGGAGAAAAATAGATCTTAAGCTATTTACTGGCCATCATTCAGCATGGTTTTAATATTGAGTTTAGGAGTTTCTGCGCTTAACAGAATTTTTTGGCTATATCAAATTCATGGTGAAGTGTGTCTTTTTCTTGGTAGCGCCCTATTGGGCACAGCTCAAGGCTTGTCAAGCGAAGCTTATTCGGTAACCTGATGGGAACCTGCTGCCTACCTCCCTAGAGGTAGGAGGACAACCCAATTGTTATGAGGAAGGGATTTCTTTTTGTGTCCGCTAGAGTTTTTTTTTTGCTATTGCTTCCATTTTTGTTTAAATGTTTGTGTCTGAAGGCACAATTGAGCAATGGCGTTGATTTGTTTAGAGTGGAATTTTCCATTATTAACTTGGCTATGTTTTTTCAGATGGCAGCAATGAAATCAGCGAACAAAGAATTAAAAGGAATGATGAAAACTGTGAACATTCAAGACGTAGATGTATGTATTCTCCATTACCGTTTTAAGTTTTTCTGTGAAGCTTCCCGGAGTTTAATCTCTTCCTTTTCTATTTGCGACTATGGTTGTGAAGTTTATCCATGTTGTGATACTCTTATGCGTAAATATAGAACCTACAAGATGAAATGACAGACCTGATGGATGTAAGCAATGAAATTCAAGAGACTCTTGGTAGAAGCTACGGTGTACCTGATGATGTTGATGAAGAAGAGCTTATGGGTGGTAAGATTTTATAGCGGTTTTACATTTGAATTTTCTAGTGAAAACATGTTTGATGTGCATTTAACTTTCTTCGTTATCAGAGCTTGATGCTCTGGAAGCGGACATGGAGTTCGAATCTGAAGGTGTCCCTTCATACCTACAACCTGATAAGGAACCGGATCTGGATTCAGAGCTTAACCTGCCATCAGCACCAATGGGACATGCACCAATGCCAGCTGGTCGAGCTAACACACAGGTATTTTCAGATAAAGCATAACCTGGAAACTAATCGACATCTTTTCTGCTAAACATGTGTATTTTACATATGAAGCAGACTCTCTACTTCTTCGGAAGTAGCGGTATGGACTGCGTACATTTTACCCTCCCTGGACCCCACTTGGTGGGATTACACTGGGTTTGTTGTTGTTGTTGTTGTTGATGTATATTTTACATATCTTACATCATAGATGTTTTATTTTAATTTCCGAGAATCTGTCAGAGGCTCACCCTTACGACCAACCACAGCCTTTGAAATTTGAGGGATAACGGGCCGGCCTCTCTACCCTTCTCCACTTAAATACCACGTGTAGTCTGCATGTTGCAGGGCTTGAACCTGTGATATAAGTCCCAAGTCCCTCAACCTTTGCCGCTCAATCTTTATATCATATATATTTCGGAATAGAAGGCAAGTTATTATCTACTTCGGCAAGTATAACATCTCAGTCCCAAACCTCTCTCTTGGTGGTTTCTTAACACAGTCATGTTTTGTTTTAAATGACCGTACCGTAGGTTTTCATGCCTCGCGGTGGTCAGGGGCTGAGAAACACCGTCAGGCCTTAACATAAATGAAAATCACTAAAAAGGACTAGGAGGGGAACTTGGACCTGACCTCCAGTCCTATGGTGCTAGCCAGTTGATTCGTTAAGGTGTTAGCCGGTCGGCAGTGACTGGAAGGAGTCGAAAGAACCTATCCTTTATGCATCTAGAATGAGAGGGGAACATAAAACCTTACCTCCCACTACGGCACAATTACTAGTTTAGTTATATGCCTATCGGCTATCCCTAATCCTAATGACTATTCAAACAGTCTTTAACGCAAATGTGATATAGGCTAAACGAAGAACCAAAAAAATGACTTCTGAAACAGGTAGATAAGCAACAATACTCTAGAGTTAGAAGAAAATCTAATGCTGATAAAATAGAGATGAAATAAGTTAGCACCTAGGCCAGCCTGGTCTGCTCTCCCTTGCTTCACTCCCATGCCATGTTGCTCGGACTCTCCAAAAATGCAGCAGCACCCCTGTCGGATACTTCAAAATTGCACTACTTTTGGAGGATCCGACAAGCACTTAATGGCGCTCTTGAAGAGTCCGAGCAACATAACACCCATGTTCGTGTTTCTTCTTTTGACGTTTGATTAACGTTAACATCTTTTATTGTCTTGTGATGCCACAGGCCGAAGATGAACTAGGTTTACCTGCTGTCCCTCACGCATCACTTCGCGGCTGAGGAGAGTTTTGGGGTGTGTAAACATGGTGTGCAGAGTTTTGGTTTCTTAAACCTTGTTCCCAATTACTTCTTCCATAGAAGTATGGTTGATTTGTAATAAATGAAATAGATTTTTTGATCAATGTTTGTATGTTCATTATAGAATCCTACAATCCTATATAAATGAAGAAAAGGTTTTTAAGTTAATGTCATCCCCCTCATGACTGTGTTAACTATTCTTTGTGTTGAGCCGGTAGTCTATCGGAAACAACCTCTCTACTTCGGAGGTAGTGGTTGTGTACATTTTACCCTTCCAGACCTCACTATGTGGAAATACACTGGGTTTGTTGTTGTTGTTGTCGTCATCTGCCCCACCCCCACCACACACAACCGCTTTACTATTAACAATTAGGGGTCGTTTGGTTGGGAAAGAACTAACTAAAGCGCGGTGATGGAGTGGTAAGTACTATTTTATTCTTATTTAGAGGTTTCAGGTTCGAATTTCTTTAGGTACAAAGTCACCTTTGTTAGGACCTGTTTGACCAATACTTTTTCAAGTAGTATTTGGAAAAAACAAAACTTTATAAATAATGTTTGGTCATAAAATTTGTAATTTTTTTGAAAAATAATTCAAATTTTCAAATACTCTAGAAAAAACTAGTATCTTAACATACGCTTTACCTCATTTTGCTTATAAAAAGATTTAGTTTGAGAATCAGCTGAAGCTTATTCAGGATATTTACACAAATTCTCACAACACAAATTAATTAGAAAAATTCTAGCTAATTATGTATCATCGTTGGATGTATCAGAAGCTACTGTGTACCTCAATAGATCCAAAGTGTAAAAAAGTATTGAGAGTCAATTATGTATCTTTATAAAGAAAAAAAAAAGTATCTTTGTTGGATGTATTATGTATCTCGACATATCTAAATTCGAAAAAAATGTATCTGGATCTAATTATATGTATCGAGAGCTAATTATGTCATGACAGACTCAAACTCGCGTATTTTCAAAAATTATGCAAAATATCATAATTTTCTGTAATTAAACTCCAAACTATTGGAATTTATGTTGTTTGCCCAACTTTTAAAAGCGAAATATGTTTTTTAAATATTATAACCAAATACATAATAAAACTTCGACCTAAAAATACAGCAACAACAACATATCCGGTGTATTCCCACCTAGTAGGGTTTGGGGAGGACAAAGTGTATGCAGTTCATACCACTACCTCCGAAGAAGTACAAAGGTTGTTTCCGACAGACCCCCGGCTCAAGATAAAGAATAATAAATAAATCCGTAATAACGCATGAAACAAGATGGAATAACAAAATTACGACACCCATAAAGTAATACCCTACACTAACGAATCAAAGGCGCATCCCACCCCCTCATACCCTTCTACTAACAACTCCGATCTATGGACATAGCCCTATGACTACCAACCCGGCTATCCTAAAGCTCTCCTAACTACTGACTACGATCCACCCACATGCATTAGCCTTCTAACCTAATTCGTGTCCTTCACCTAAAAACAACTTTCCAATTTTTTTTTAGAATCTATCACTAAACGCTACCTTACTCGATAACTCAATAACTTTCGCTCAGATCGAAACGAACCAAAAAAAAAAAAAAAAAAAAAAAAAGGAGTGTGGTTCACCAAAATGAAGCCTTTATTCTAGAGACTTCTATTGATACCCTCAGCAACAAATCGTGACCGTTCATTTCTATAACCACATATAAAACCACACATATTATATTCTAAAAAAAAACCCTTTCTTTTTCTCCACAGTACTCAACAAAGCCAACAAACCTCTCTTCTTCTCGCCGCTCACCGCTCGCCGCACTTTATCATCGGTATGTATAGTCAAATCGATCTTCATTTAACTAACAATCGATGATTTCAATAATTTGATGAAATTAAGCGATCGATGATGTAGAGTGCTTAATTTGTTGTAGTTTTCCTTTTTGTTTATGTTAGCTCAATTTTTTGCTAGTTTAAGCATCGATGACTAAATTTTCCTTTTTTGTCTTTTTTAGATGAATTTTTTTGTTATTTTAGTTCAATAATTTGACGAAATTAAGCGATCGATGATGTAGAGTGCTTAATTTGTTTTAGTTTTCCTTGTTGTTTATTTTTTGGCTGATTTTTTTTTGTTATTTTAGCTCAATTTTTTTTTACTAATTTAAGCATAGGTGACCAAATTTTCCTTTGTCATTTTTAGCTGAATTTTGCTGTTATTTTAGTTCAATAATTTGACTAAATGAATCAATCAATGATGTAGAGTGGTTAATTTGTTGTAGTTTTCCTTTTTGTTATTTTTTTGGCTGATTTTATTGTTATTTTAGCTCAAATTTTAACTAATTTAGGCGATTGAAGATGTAGACTGCTTGATATGTTGTAATTTTATGACTTTTAATTTTTTTAAGCTGATTTTGCTGTTTTGTAAGTTTCAATTGTTTTGACTAAATTAAGTTATCGAAGATGTAGAGTGCTTGATATGTTGTAATTAAGCTGATTTTGTGTTTTCCTAGTCTTGGGATGGCGCAGAAGAAGAGTGTAGAGTGCTTAATTTGTTGTAATTTTCCTATTCTTAATTTGAAGCTGCTGATTTGTTGTTTTTTTCAGTTCAGTTTTGACTAAACTAAGCGATCAAAGATGTTTGGGAGGGCACCGAAGAAGAGCGACAACACTAAGTACTATGAGATCTTAGGTGTTCCTAAGACTGCTGCACCGGAAGATCTCAAGAAAGCTTACCGTAAAGCTGCTATTAAGAATCATCCTGATAAGGGAGGTGATCCTGAAAAGGTACAGCTACTTTTTCCTTTTTACTCTTTTTTAACGAGGCTGATCCAGCATATAAGCAGTGGGGTGTACATACTTTCTCTAAATATCTCAAACTCAAATTTACAGAAAAAATTGGAATATGTAAATGTGTGTTGTGTGTAAGAGAAATGCAGCTATCTTGTTCAGAAACTGGTTTTGCCTCAGCTGATCAAGCATATAAGCAGTGGATGTGCGTGCACTAAACCCCTCAAACTAACAGAGAAATTTAATACCTGTATACATAGTGTTTATGTGTTAAGAAGTGCAGCCATCGTGTTTAAGTACTGGGTTTGGCTCAGCTGAATCGTATAAGCAGTTGGTCTAGGTGCACTTAATCTCGAACGCAAGTTTACAGAGAAAGTACAGCATCTATACATGTGTGTGTGTGTGTGGTGTGTTAAGAAGCGCAGCCATCGTGTTTAAATACTGGGTTTGCCTCAGCATCTAGCATGTAAGTGGTGGGTGTGCATGCGCTAAGTGTCTTGATCACACGCTTATTGAAAAGCTCACAATATGTATACATGTGTGTATCTCTGTGTGGTGGACGGGTGTTAAGAAGTGCAGTCGCTGTGTTTAAAATTAATAATATTACCAGCAGGAATAGAACTCTTGGACAGATTTACTTATAATCCCATAACAGCTTCAAAAGCCAAAAACATCACTCTCAAATGAAGGATTTGTTTGTAATCTGCCGCACACAACAAAAGGCTATCGTCCGCAAATGAAATGTGAGATCTTTACCGTCCTTTCATAGCACCTTCAATGCAAAAACCCTTGACCCAGCCTTGCTTAGTTGCGTTCCTAAGAATCATGCTTAAAATTTCAAGCGGAGATAAAGGATCTCCTTGGTCAATTCCTGTTGTGACTTATAATATCCTTTCAGACTGCCATTAATTTATATTGAGAATCTTGCTATACTGTATACAGGCCGTTACTTGTATAATTCATCCTTGGTGGTTAAAGGTTTTTTATTGTGTACACTAGCTCATTACACAATTGTTCTTGTTTGTGCATCTTTTTGTACAGATGAGTGCTTTTGAATTTTCTTGTTTAGTATAATATCCGTCATAGCTTTCTCTAGGTTTTTCGTTGAGCCTAGAAGAGTGATATCAGGTGGTAAAGTTGAAAGGTGAATTTAATTCTATGTTGCCCTATATTAAGCTGATGAAACAGTTTGGGGTATGTTTGCTGGATTGAACCTTAATATCCATTGCACATTGTTGTTTGATAGTTGCCGTAAATTAAGCTGATCTCTTGGAAGAAGAGGTAGATCTATAGATCTAATTTTGCTGCTTAGCAGAGATAGGAGTTGTGGAATGTTTGCTGATGTTGAGTTTCTTTGTTGTGTAATTGAACTCTTAACTTCCTCTGTCAGCAGGAATTTTGATGTCAAAAACATTTCAATTGTCTTCGGAATTGCAGAGATATTATGTGTTGTTCTAAATATACACCTTCAGGTGTTTCAGTTCAAAGTTAATCATTTTACTGCCCTGAGACCTTTCTTTGTGTCACATTATTTACTGTGGTATCTATATTGATTATGTTTCATTGTTGTGATAATGATGTCAATTATGGAGTGTAGTTAATGATTTAGCTCCATTTTTTTGTTTATTTCAGTTTAAAGAGCTTGCACAAGCTTATGAGGTTTTGAGTGATCCCGAGAAGCGTGAGATATATGATCAGTATGGTGAAGATGCTCTCAAGGAAGGAATGGGCGGTGGAGGTGGTGGACACGACCCATTTGATATCTTCTCATCTTTCTTTGGTGGCAGCCCATTTGGCGGTATGTTTCTATGGCTGTTTGTTTGATGTTGAATTTGTTTGATTCCGTTACTTTCAGAGTCTGATATTTGATGTCCAGGAGGTGGTGGAAGCAGCAGAGGAAGAAGACAAAGAAGAGGAGAGGATGTTGTCCACCCTCTCAAGGTTTCTCTGGAGGATCTGTACAATGGAACCTCAAAGAAACTGTCACTATCTCGCAATGTTTTGTGCCCAAAGTGCAAAGGGAAAGGATCTAAATCAGGTGCTTCAATGAAATGTTCTGGCTGTCAAGGATCTGGGATGAAAGTCACTATCAGACAACTTGGCCCATCCATGATCCAGCAGATGCAGCACCCTTGCAATGAGTGTAAGGGTACTGGTGAGATGATCAATGATAAAGATAGATGTGGGCAGTGTAAAGGTGAGAAGGTCGTACAGGAGAAGAAGGTGTTGGAAGTTGTTGTGGAGAAGGGTATGCAGAACGGACAAAAGATAACATTTCCGGGCGAGGCTGATGAAGCAGTAAGACATGCAATTAGCGTTTGAAGTAGTTTATGATTTTATGTCGTAATGATCAATCCTATGTTATTAATAGGGGACCGCTGATCTTTACTTGGTTTATGTTTATTCTTTGGCAGCCTGATACAGTCACTGGGGACATAGTTTTTGTCTTGCAACAGAAGGAGCATCCCAAGTTTAAGCGCAAGGGTGATGATCTCTTTGTAGAGCACACCTTGAGCTTGACCGAGGCCCTATGCGGTTTCCAGTTTATCTTGACTCATCTGGACAACAGACAGCTGATCATCAAGTCCCAACCCGGAGAAGTTGTCAAGCCTGGTAAGCCTAAAGTACTTCAGTTGCTTTTACGTTCTAATATTTGCCTCGGACTTCCTGAGATATCGCGGTCTCCCTTATACACTATGCAAGTCGAATAGTTCTCCGCTTGCTCACACTGTCTGTATGACTATCTCCTGTTGTTTGTAGAAATTGTCTGTCCTTTATTATCCGTGGTATCAGTATGCTAGATTTCAATTGTGAACTTCATTTTTGACCTCAACAGATCAATTTAAGGCCATAAATGATGAAGGAATGCCTATGTACGGAAGGCCATTTATGAGAGGAAAATTATACATTCACTTTACTGTAGAATTCCCCGACACATTATCCCCCGATCAGTGCAAGAACCTCGAAGCAGTGCTGCCAGCAAAACCCAAAACACAAATGACTGACATGGAATTGGATGAGTGCGAGGAGACCACCTTACATGATGTCAACATCGAAGAGGAGATGCGTAGGAAGCAGCAACAGGCACAAGAGGCATACGATGAAGATGATGAAGACATGCATGGTGGTGCGCAGAGAGTCCAATGTGCACAACAGTAATTTGGTAGCGATTCAAACGTTGGTTTCAAGTATCTGTATGTTAGGATAATGACGACGTTGTCTGAAATATTGCTTTTGTAGTAAGATATACTATAGCTTATTAACTTATGATTTGGAATTTTGCATTTGCCTAACTGATGCTGCTTAGCAAATTTTAATGTTCCACATTTTGCCCGGGCTGCTGAAAGATTATTGCAATATGCTTTGATTTGCATTTTCATAAATAGAACTTATTTAACAGTGATGTGAAGCTTAGCTTAATGGTTCAGCTGGATTAGTAGTGATCCATTTACAAGAAATCAAATATATCGTGAGAATCCGATATCTCATAAGTAGGGTCTAGGGAGTCGTTGCGGCGTTGCTGGATGCTTTTGATCAATAGAACACGAAGAAGAAAAAAAAGGTTACAATTTCTCATTTAAATAGCGAATCATTTAAGAAAGAAATTTCGTAAGAGGGGTATAGGGAGCGTACAATTTCACAAATGAGGTATTGAGAAGGTAGAGTGCACCTAGTGAGGTACAATTTCACAAATGAGGTATTGAGAAGGTAGAGTGCACCTAGTGAGGTAGATAGAGATATCATTTCGGAAGGACCCTCGAGATTCAATGAAGAAGTGGTAAAGAAGTTATTTTCGGAAGATCCTCGAGATTCAATGAAGAAGTGGTAAAGAAGTTATTTTCGGAAGATCCTCGGCATTCATTTTGCTATAGGTAGAGATATTGTTTTTGAAGGACTTTCCAACATTTTTTAATGTACAAGAGGTAAAGATGTTATTTTCAAACCTGAAATTCACAATGCAATATTTTAAAGGCTCAAAAGAGTTGACAAAGGGAGGTACTCGTGGTTTTGTCTAGTGGTGAATGGAGTGAATTGAAAATCATGTAGTCTCAGGTTCAAATTTCAGAGGACAAAAGTATCTATCCGAGTCTTGATTTCATAGAATTACTCGATACCGGCATTAATGCAAAAGCAGATAATCGAGATATACACAAACTAACCCCAACAAAACACCTATGAAAAGAAAGTTGTTAACAAGGGAAACAATGCAGCCAACTCCTTTTTTTCCTCTTTTGCACTCACATTATGTCCTGTCTTAACATGACTATCTGTGAAATGTATTAGAACATACCTTGAAAACAACTATGCAAACAAACACAAAACTCCAAGAAATTTGTTATATAACTTTATAAAACCAAAGAAATCTTGGGCGTAATAAACAACCATAAAAATTACTTCCTCCGTCCAACAATAGTTGTCCACTATCGACTTGACACAAATGTTAAGCAACAATAAATAATAGCAATAATTTTACTATATCACCCTCAGTGGCGGAGCCAGAATTTTTACCAAGGGGGTTCACAAGTAAACATACGAACTAACCGAAGGGGGTATCTACTATATATACAAAAAAAAATAATTTAAACCATATATATATAGTATAATTTTCTGTTGAAGAGGGTTAGGAAGAACCCCTTATCCCAAGTGTAGCTCCGCCCCCTGTGATAACCCTTTGATCTGAGTGATAATAGTGTTTAAATAACAAAGGTAAAATGGGTAAATAATCTCTTGATTTTTCAAATTGAACAATCATTGTTCGACATCTAAAAATAGTACAGTGGACAACTATTGATGGACGAAGGAAGTAATAATAGTAACTTTGTATTAGCAAATATAAAAGGGGACCTAGCAACTTTGTGAAGACAATTTCCATCACTAGTAATAACTAAAGTACGAACAAGTTTAACCAAATGGACCAAAACCAAACACCATCAGCTACAATAACCATAGACCAAAACCAAACATCATCAACAACAACAACAATGGACCAAAACCAAACACCATCAACAACAACAACAATGGACCAAAACCAAACATCATCAACTAGTGTTGTTAATCCACTTATCCTAGGCTTGAAACCACTAATAGTACCTCTAGTGATAAGATTCATAACATTCATTTTCTTGTTAGTGTCATTAATTGTCATTGCTACTAATAGTTTTGATGCATTTGACATCTATGGTTTTCCAATCAAAGTTGAGTCCACTGACATCCATGTTTACCGGTAAACTACTTTTTCACTTACCTATATTCCTTCCGTTCCTTTTTAGTTGACATAATTTTCTTTTTTAGAATCAAACGATATTAATTTTGATTGGGGGCTCGTGGAGTAACTGGTAAAGTTGTTATCATGTGATGTGATCAGGAGGTCACAAGTTCAAACCTTGGAAATAGCCTCTGACAGAAATGCAAGGTAAGGCTGCGTACATAACACTGGGGCCCTTCCCAAGAGACTGTGCATAGCGGAAGCTTTAATGCACCGGACTGCCCTTAAACGATATAAACTTTGACCAACAAGATGTATTTATTAATCATATTGAAAAAAGGAAAATTGAAACTTATTGAATTTTAAAATATTGAATTAATTTGATTTAAAAAAATATTAAATTAATCTAATCTAATTTAACTTTAAAAATTAATTAATTTGACTCTTGAGATGGTTAGGTCACGTGATGAGAAGAGATACGGATGCCCCAGTTCGTAGGTGTGAGAGGATAGCGTTGGATGGTTTCAGGCGGGGTAGGGGTAGACCGAAGAAATATTGGAGAGAGGTAATCAGGCGGCACATAGAGCAGTTACAGCTCACTGAAAACATGACCCTAGATAGGAAGATCTGGAGGACGCGAATTAGGATAGAAGACTAGTGTCAGTTTGGGTCGTTGGAGTAGGGCATTACTTGGTAGGTATATTATTCTTGTTAGGCCAACTTGTTACAGGCTTTATTATGAATTTCTTTAATATTCCTTGTTTATTTTTCCTTGGGGGTGGCGTATTTATGTCTTGTCATCTTGTCCCATGCTTTATTACGGATTTGTTTATTATTCCTTGTCTTGAGCCGGGGGTCTATCGGAAACAACATTTCTACTTCTCTAGAGGTAGTGGTATGGACTGTGTACATCTTACCCTCCCCAGACCCCACTGTATGGGAATACACTGGGTTTGTTGTTGTTGTTGACTCTTGAAAAGCAAAACACGACAACTAAAAAAGAGAGGAGGGAGTACTTGATCACTTTGTACTACTTTATTACCGTTGTCTTAATTTATATGACATATTTTTTTTTTAGTTTATACCAGAAAAATGTTTTAAGTAAATTAGAGATTTAATCTCCACATGAACGAATGACACATCAAGTTCGAACTGACATAGGTGAATCGAACCAACACCTAGGTTGGTCATTTGCGACAAATCCTAGCATTAGTATGAGTTAATTGACAAATCAAAGAGATAAAGCATTCAATATGATAACAACTTTATCTTTTTTCAATATGATTTTTGTACCGAACTTCACAAATCGATAATAATTTTTTTGATACATAATTTTAGTTATGTGTTTTCCTTTGCTCTAATTAATTTATGATGTATCTCAATCAAGTAGTTTCAGAAACGGATTTTAATTTATTATGCATCTCGACCAAGTAATTTTAAGGGAGGGCGCCGTATAATGCGAGTGTCATGTCGTTTTCACCAAGTTGGTCGCTCGAGTCTATAGGCTACTTTTTCTATACGCTTTTTTATGCTTTCGAGAACATGTGCACCTGTTATTGCATCATTAACAAAGGAGATTCCACCATATATCTAAAGGAATGTGTATATTACCTTTTTTGGTTTCATCATCCTGACTAAATTCAAATTCGCACATTACAGAGCCCGTAGATTAATGAATGTATATATGCTTTAAATGACCTTAATTTGTTTTTTTTTTGTTTTTTTTTTTTGGGAAGCAGTTATATGATATCTGCAGATGTAATTGGAATGGCCTATATATTGCTATTATTTGTGTTAACAATTTTCCAAGTGAAATCTGGAAGTCCCATTGATGGTGGCCTTGCTTATTTTGAATTCTATGGTGATAAGGTAATGATTTCGTGTTCGAGCTCTTGATATGAAAAAATCCTCGAAAAAAATATTTTTCCTTTTAATAGACTTACGTGGCGCGAGTTAGAATTAACGGGAACTCAAATACATAAATTTAGAGTAAACTATTTACATCACAATGACGTTTCTTCTGGCGCATCGTTTAATAGGGCTACTACGACTTTTGAGTCAGTACTAGCCTCACCATTGAGCCACCCCGGCTACTACGACCTTTGCGTTAATACTATAGTGCAATAAACTAAAAGTTGATATAATTTTGCAGGTAATTTTATTCTTATTGGCTACTGGTGCTGCTGCTGGATTAGGATTGACAGTTGAATATAACAGACTTATGGACAAAGATAACACTACAGAAGATATACAAAATTTCATCAACATAGCAAATGCATCAGCTAGTTTACTTCTTCTTGGATCTATTTCTTCTGCTATTTCTTCTGTATTTTCTTCTCTTAATCTTCCAAAGAGATCTTCTTCGTAAAGCGTTCGCGGATTCTGTCTCTGTTGCTCGGATTCTTCGAAAATGTTAGTTGTATTCGTGTCGAGTTTCTCAAATTTGGATACATTTTGGAGGGGCGGGGACACGTTTACTGATATTTTTGAAGAGTTCGAGCAGCATAGGATGAAAATCAAAGAGATAAAGCATTCAGTACCCTCTCGAACTATGACCAAAGTTGCTACGACACATTTTCCTGAACTCAATTTTAGCGTATTTTTGGCACCTTTTTGTGCTGACGCGACACCTTTATTACGTAAAATAGAGTCCATGTCAGCTAAAAAGATTGACAAAAATAAGCTAAAATTGAGTTCAGAGGGTAATAGAACTCTCGTGAAGTTGAAGTGTGTCGTAGCAAATTTGATCATAATTCAGGATACTAGATGCTTTACTCTCAAAATCAAATATTTGGAACATGTTAGCTAATTCAATTAATAATTTTATTTTTTTTTGCCTTTTTTGTTTATTGCTTTCTTGTTTAAAAGTAATTGATGATAAGACATGAATAAATTGCATGCTTGAGATTGATAGCATATTGTAATTTTGCATCTTGATATTTAATAGTACTTTATTTTTGGGAAATTTGTAATTCAATTCTTGAAATATAAATGAACTTTGATTTTGAGACATCAAGATGAGCACATTTAACTTTCAATTAATTGGAGTGTGAATTTATTATTATCCTTTTATTTGTGAATCCTTACAAATTTAACAAATTATTAACTATTAAATCTTTTAATCGAAGTTTAAATGTAATTAATCAAATATCACATCGATTAAAATAAAAATCACAAGAGATCAAAAAGTGCTATTATCCCTTTTAAAATAACTTAAATCCCCCCCCCCCCCCCCCCCACACACAACCCACCCTATAAAAATCCCTTTCCAACCTACCGAAAAAAGTTACAAGAACCTTTTTAACCTGATCAACACTCTTTATTAGTTGCTTAGTCCTTCATGACATAAAAGGTTCTCTTATATATATTCATATATCTATAAAAAAAAAAATTCAATAGCTACACATATCTTCCCTTTACTTTAAGACTCCAAAAGTACAAAGCAAAAGAAAAAAAAAAAAAAAAATTTCCCTCCACAATTTTCAAAAAAAACATCGCGTTTTTTCCATCACGATTTTCTCTTTCAGAACACTCGCCTGCCTATCGTCATGAACAACACCATAGGAGATGGCATTGAAGGTACTCAAGATCACAACATAGGTGAAAAAAACTTTGAAAATTATGGCTATGGCATTGGATTTTCCTTATTAATTCTCATTATACTTATACTCATTACCTATTCTTCTTACTTATACATTGGTAAAAGATCAAGTACCAATAATTCCTCTTCACATAATATTGTCAACAACAACAATACATCCAACACAATTGAAAATCAATTGATTTTCATTCAACAAGGTCTTGATGAAACTACTTTGAGTAATTATCCAAAATTACTTTATTCACAAGCTAAGGTTCATCATAAAAGAGATTTTTTAATTTCTTCTGGTTGTTCAATTTGTTTAGCTGATTATAAAGATAATGATGAACTTAGGTTATTGCCTGATTGTGACCATATTTTTCATGTTAAGTGTATTGACCCTTGGCTTAGACTTCATCCTACATGCCCAAATTGTAGAAGTTCACCTTTTCCATCTCCAATGCCTACTCCTTTGGCTGAGGTGGTTCCTTTGGCTACAACAAGGCAAAGTTGACGAGTCAGAAAAAACTTACCCGCACCTGATGTTATGATGCTATGTTGCTCGAACGCTTCAAAAATAGTGTTGGATGTGTGTCAGATCTGACCCGGGTGCAGCAACATTTTTTTCTTTTTGACCATTTTCTTTTCTTTTTGTATGTAAATGGGCAAAGTTGACGAGTCGGGAAAAACTTACCCACACCTGATGTTATGCTATGTTTGCTCGAACGCTTCAGAAATAGTGTTGGGTGTGTGTCAGATCTGACACGGGTGTAGCAACGTTTTTTTCTTTTTGTTGTATGTAAATGATCCACATGTACTGTTGTAATTTGTATATGTTAGGTTGATTAATTGGTATGTGGATGAAGTCCTACAAAAGGGAGTTTTGTACAATCATAATCTTTCATTTTTCTTCAATTTTTATGATATTCTTGTTATTCATAGGATGGTGTTGTATATAATTTTATTTTATTTCAAGCAGGCAAATATTGTGTAAAAATATCTATCCAAAATAAACTCAATGCTTATACCAAACAAATAAGTATTTTTGTCTTAATTTTGAATGTCTCAATTGATAAGAGCTCTTTAATTCGAGTTACACTGGTGAAATCCGTTGTAATTTGGCTCGCGATGATGTTTCCAATCAACAACATACCCAGTGTAATCTCGTAAGTGGGGTCTAGGGAGAGAAGAATGCATGCAAATCTTTCTCCTACCTCACGGAGGTAGAGGGGTTGTTTACAAAAGACCCTCGGCTCAAGTAAAGCATATCAAAGCTTCGCCTATGGAAAGCAAAGTAGGCAAGGAGTCATACGGAAAGCAATGGAGAAGTGGGGTCTAGGGAGCGTAGAATGCATGCAGATCTTTCTCCTACCTCACTGAGGTAGAAAGGTTGTTTCCAAATGACCCTCGGCATATCAAAGCTCGAGTATGTAAAGCAAGTAGGTAAGGAGTCCTATGTAAAGAAATGGACAAGAGAACTGTAGCAACAACAAATAATATGATAACCGAGGCCAAGTAAACTACAGCTAAATAACTTGTAATGAAAGCCAGAGTATATATACCTAGTGGTAACTTCTAAGCAATTCTTAAATCGCTTAGTTGTTGTTACATGCACATTTAAATTCAACAATATATGTTAGTTTCTTAAATTTTGGTTTAAGGATAAGATGTGCTTTCCTTCAAATGGTAAAAATCTAAATAAATAACCTTTGCTGATGGCATTCAATGGAGGAATATATATGTCCAAATAATATTCCCAGCCATACGGTTAATTTACGCGATTATTCTATTTCATACCTGGCACGGACACCATCCATCGGGTAGTGTGCAGTGTGCACCACATCGAGTAAGAGTTCTGAGCACTAAGATTTAAGAAGATGAGAAGAAATCACATAACGCTTTTTGAAACATACATTTCCTTATTATGTTACAAGTACAGAAAACGAATTATACAAAGAAAGAGGAAACAAAGACTAACCAGGCCCCTCGACAGTGCCCGCTACTGATGCAATACAACCACTTTACCAAAGAAATGCTATCCAAAATTGTGACATTTTAGGCCATAGATTTGCACCAAAAACGAGAAGCTGATAGGATCACAAGATCTTTCGTTTCCAGAGATGCAGACCTACAATGACCAAAATTAAAAGAAAAGGGGAAAATTGCACAAACCCATAAACCGTGGCTGCTGATAGCCTGATTTGTTGTCGAAAAGTCCTCTTGCCAGCCGATATCTACCATATGGGAATCTATCCAATGTTGTTGCCAACTGCTTCACTTCTTTCTGTTCTTGTTTCTACTAACTTTGACGATCTTTCGAACTGATTTGTCAGGATCATTGCTACCCAATGAGAAACTCCCTCCACCACCGAAACTGCCTGATGCGGCAAATGGAGATGGATTCTGAGCAACAGTCTGATTCATCTGGCTACCAAACTGGAATTGATTAGGTGTTGAACCAAACCCGAAACCACCAGGTGAGGGCGAGACAGAAGGTTGACTAAATGCAAATGCAGGGGAAGATGCATTCATAGTGTCCTCAGCCATGCTGTCTTCCATGTTCATCTGGTTATTATTCCCAGGGGATGCAGTAAAAGGAGAATTAGAGTTCCCAAATATGGGCTGCGGAGATGAGTTTGTCAAAGAAGTTGAGCTAAATGGAAAGGCTGGCCCACTTGGGGTACTGGGTGTTGATCCAAAGACCGCAGCAGTGGTGGTTGGAGCAGCAAAAGAAGACGAAGATGCTCCAAATCCAAATACAGTAGGGGTAGCAGAACTAAATGGAGAACCAAAGCCTGGAGACTTTGGGGCCTGCCAGTTGGAACTGAAAATTCCAGCAGTACTGGAAGTTTGTGGTGAGGCAGAACTGGCACTAAAAGCAAATGGATTAGAACCGACTATGCTACTGGCATTGACAGCATTTGCAGACGAAACTGAAGAGCTAGCACCGAAACTAAATATGCTGGGGGTAGCATTAGTGGAGGTGCTGACAGTATTTATTGACGAAACGGAAGAGCTAGCACCAAAACTGAACATGACGGGGGTAGCAATAGTGGAGGTGCTGACAGTATTTGTTGAGGAAGCCGAAGAACTACCACCAAAACTGAACATGCCGGGGATAGCACTAGTGGAGGTGCTGACAGTATTTGTTGAGGAAGCCGAAGAACTACCACCAAAACTAAATATGGCAGGAGTAGCATTAATGGAGGTGCTGATAGTATTTGTTGAAGAAGCTGAAGAACCACCACCAAAACTAAATATTCCAGGAGCAGCACTATTAGATGTGCTGACATTGTTCAATGAGGAAGCTGAAGAACTATCACCAAAATTAAATGTGCTACGACTAGGGCGGGTAGAGGTGTCGATGGCCTTTGCCGAGGAAGATGAAGAATTAACACCAAAATTAAACATAGCAGAAGTAGCATTGCTGGAAGTGGCAAGTGCAGAGGTGGCTGCAGACACTGCAGGACTAGCACCAAAGGCAAACACCGGCTGAGTTGTCCCACTGCCAGGGCCAACTGAAGTGACCATCGTAGATGAAGCTGAAGAACTTGTCCCAAAACTAAAGTTCCCAAAAGTAGCAGCGCTGGAGCCAACGGGGTTGCTAGCTGAAGCAGCAGCAGAAACTAAGCCAGTATTACTTGAAGAAGAACCAACTGAGGAGAAAGATGTCATTCCAGAGTTTCCCACTTCTGGTAATGAAGTAGGAGATCCAAAATGAGCAGGAACGCTCTGTGAGACTCTGGTATTGTCTGATCCAGTGAGAGAAGTTTGAACACTAACAAGTGACTGAGCTCCAGTGCTGAAAAGAGAACCCTGAGACTGGAT
>NC_061115.1:219305086-219309774 GCF_002878395.1 Capsicum annuum | reverse complement strand
ATAAAAATTTTCATAGTTTGGTGACTTTCTTTGAAGTAAAAATTTTTTGAGTTTGAATTTTTATAATTTGAGAATCATTCCTTTTTGCGACAATATGACAGGAAACAAAAATAAGTTAAAGTGATTTTTGAGAAAAAAATGTGGTGATGAGTTATCATATCTTTCTTTTAAGTATAATTTTTATCTTAAAAGTTTTAAGACAACACGTAGTTCATTTACTATTATTTAATAATTTTAATAAAAATAAAATTGCACACAACAAAAAGAAAAAAAAGTTTTAATTATAGTATCCTATTACAAGTAGGAATCTTATTGAAATATCCCTATTTTAGAAGAATTCATCAAAAGGAAAAACGAACAATACAATCACTAGAAAACATGTAAGCTAAATATATTATTCCTTTTAAGAGGTACTTCTGTTAATTAATATTTTTTGCCTAATTTTATATTCCTCCAGTAAAAAGTTTGAATTATATATAAACATTAAAAATAGTTCATATTTAATTCAAACAAGAAATCATAGTATTTAATACTTCTAAATCAATTAGAATTTTATCATATATAATTTTTTTTTTACAATTCTATTTAAGTAAATGAGCTTTGAAGGTGCGGTATATAACACTTTCATCAATTTTAAGTCTATATTGTAGATGAATGAGTGTTTGATCGTGCTTTAGGTTTAATCGTATCGTTTTGATATATTGTAAAAGAATATTTGATTTGACTTTGAAGAATTATCTGAGTAAAAAGTTAGGTTTAATTGTATTGTTCCAATATCTCGATTATTATAGTTTATTTTCTATTAGTATCTGTTATTTTTTCTACCTAATACAGGTGGTAGATGAATGTTCGGTTGGGCTTCGAGGAATTTTTATGTAAAACTTAGGTTTAATCACATTTTCATGATATCTCGATCATCGTATTATTTTGTTGTATTTTAAAGGTGGTAGCTGAATGTTCGAGCTTTGAATGATTTTTTTGTAAAGGTTAGGCTGATAGCTCGATCATCACATTATTTTGTTGTATTTTACAGATGGTAGATGAATGTTCAAGCTTTGAATGATTTTTGTGTAAATGTTAGGTTTAATCATATTATTTTGTTGTAGTTTTCAATCTATTACTATCCATTGTTTTTGTTACTATTATCCGTTAAGTGACGCTGGAAAACAAGCTTTTATTTACGGGACTATCTTTAGTCTTTAAAGCCAATTGTTGTTTTTCAATAAATTATTATTATTATTATTATTATTATTATTATTATTATTATATATATATATATATATTATTATTATATATATATATATATATTATATCAATGACTCGACATGAAGCAAACGTGCAACGCACGTACACTTGACTAGTAATTCTTAAAACTCATTATATATTCATCAACTTAATTTTTTTAAAAATGAAGTTTGGAGAGTATTCTTGAAAAAAGATTTTTTAAAAATATATAGAAACTTGTGATTTACCCATTAGCCCCTAAATGAGTAGTAGTATTAATGAAGGATCTTCGAGAAGTGATTTAAATTTTTTGCACTTCATTAAAAATCTTCACACGTGCAAGGCACGTGCGGTTAAACTATCTACGGTCGTATTATTTTAATATCTCGATTATCATATTGATTTCATATAGTTTTTGTTCTTTTGATATGTGCTCCTTTTTTTTTTTTTTGCATAATAAAGGTGGTAATTGAATGTTCGGTCGGGCTTTAAGAAATTTTTATGGTTAAGTTTTAATTGTGTTAGTATGATAATTAGATTATCGTATTCTTTTTTCTATGGAGTTTTTTTATCTTTGAATGCAATATCATTTGTAATTTTGCATCTTCTTGATAGTATTTTGTTAAACGTGAAGTTTCTAATTAAGGATGGAGAAATTAACTTTAAGTTAGGTAGGGTTTGATTTATTGGGTAAAGAGACCAAAAATATAATATTTTTTTAATTCTATATTTAGGATTAATTATGTGTCTTTCTCCTATTTATATTTGTGGATGGTAGAAGAGATAACTACACACGTGCAACGCGCGTACACTAAACATATTTCCTTGTAGATTGTCAGAAAGTCCGACAGATCCTAGACAGTGGATGTTGTATGTGGCGAACAATCTCCTGTTCAACTAGCTCTGACTGAAAAGATTGTCAATGAAGGATATCGATCTCAGATCTCTCGTGTATTTACTTTTCTGATAACAAGTGTATTTACATATTTAATTATCGTAGAAATAATATCAGGACTCTATTTTATTGTGTATTGGAGGTTGAACGAAGAATTAGAACTTACAGATAATTTAATGTCATGTAAAATATATCTCTGAATTATTGATGCAAGATCAAAGAAAATGAAGAATAATTATGCACAAAATTGATTTTATTCTTCATATAATAGTCCTATTAATCAACGTGAGACACGCGTGCAAAGCACATGTACTAAACTAGTATAGTAGAATTATGTAAAATAATTTTTACATTTTATTAGTAACTAGTATAGGTACCCGCGGGATGCGAGGATCACTTCAAAGAAAGAAAAACCACCAACACCTTTATCATGCGCCATCACCATCAACATAACTCTTTTATTTCATATTGTATTATTAATTGGGCTGATTTATACCCCATACAATTTATTGAAATTTCAGAATTTCAAAACCCTTAAATTAATTTATATTCAAATGCCATAAGTATTGTGTTTCGTCGCGAACACAATAAATGCAAAACTAACTTGTCGATATCGCTTCTCAAATCATATCCCAACTTTTTCTAATCTAGAAAAAAAATTAATTGGTAAAAGACATTTTTAAAAAAATTTAAAGTCGGGCTAGAGCTCATTTATTAAAAAACAACAAAAAACAGTCAATTTGTACATCAAAGGTCAAACCCAAAAGTGACCTGGCCCAAACCCGAAACAAAGAGAAAAAATCAGACAAAGACTAGGTAGACACTTTGGTCATTTAGGAAAGTTTCTTTCACAGCCTCTTCATCTCTTTGCCTTCTCTTTTTGTTTCCACTGCTATTGACTTGATCAGAACCACAAACAGAAGGCATGAGATGCAAGTTAAAATTCAGAAATTGTCGCCTTGACTTGATTCCTTATTTTAACTTCAAAGGTTCTTGGCATAAGTTTCATTCTTTACTGTACATCATTTCAACCCTCAGTGCCCGCAAAGCTGCTTCCTTGGTGTTCTGTTATTTTCCCTGGAGGTGATCATTCCGACCATGCTAACTAGTCGCAATTCCCTAACAAAGTAGCAGCTATTATCATTGATTTCACAGTCTCTTTGCACTATTCAATGTTGCCGATTGTTGCTTCTACTCAGCTCAGTAAGTAATCATTAGCCTTACCTTCTTCCATTTCCTAACTCAATGGGTTGAGCTTCAATGGAAACTAATACCACCACCTAAGCTAGAAATTAGAGTCCAGCAAGCTAAGGTTAAAAAAAACGACAAAAACCTTTGTTTGTGTGATGGGTTATTCATGTCTATAAGTTAAGATTTCCAATATAGATCTGACATTATTATTGTTTGAATACTCCGATCAGTTCATCCCAAATCTCATTATAAAAAAATTATTTTTCTCATAGAATTTAATCTAAAATTATTGCACGTCGAATAAAGAAAACTCATTTATTGACAATAGAATATTAATCAAAACAAGAGGTCATAGCAATAATGACTATACTACTAAAACCAATAATAAGAAAAGTAACACACAATAACTAATAAGGAAATTAAATATTAAAAAAATAGTAAACAAATATTCAAATTATATAAACTATATAGATGTAAGATGCAACTTAAAGTAGTAATCCAAGTAAGCAGGGGTTACTATTTCATATAAAATAACATTATCAAATCACCAAAAATTAATAAAATCAATCATAGAAGAAAAAATATATGCAAACAAAATGTATCATAAATAAAATTATAGATATGGAAACAATAGTATTCTAAATATTTAAAAATGTTCTGACATAATAGTAGTGTTTCATGATTTTAATTGTAGATGCAATCCTATCAATCAAAATTATTTGGCATATTCTTTCTTCAAGGATCATTCCACCAAGAAGATCTTAAACTCTAACCTCAACTGGTTGAAGTCTTGCGAAAGACTAGGTTATTACTGGCAACTGAAATAGATTGAAATGGATTGTGCGTTGGTAATGGGAGAGAAGGCAATCGACTTTGGAGTTCTAGTACTTCATGTACTTCTCAGCTATTGCAATCTTTTTGCTGCAGCTCCACCGTTTTATGAGTTCCAACCCAAAAACTCAACTTTTTCCATCCATATTCGGCCTCTCGACACTACTAAGACATATAGAAGATGTGATTCTTTTAATATGGGCTTGGAGTTTTGATTGAATACCCACAAGAATATAGAGGGAAGGTTGTAAAATGCATAATCTTGAAGGTGTTAGTCCTATTAATCAACATGAGACACACTTGCAAAACACGTACACTAAATTAGTATAGTCGAATTGTGTAAAATAATTTTTACATTTTATTAGTAATACATATAACATACAATGGCCTAACTTAGTATAGTAGAATTGTGTAAGGAGCTTATTCCATGGCATTAATTGTTGATGGGAACAATTGTCGTTAAGTTTACTGTAATTGAATTTCAATCTATCTATTTCAAACACGTCATGTCTCATTATTTAGTCTGCAATATATAAGGTATAATCCT
>NC_061115.1:219265718-219302086 GCF_002878395.1 Capsicum annuum | reverse complement strand
AAATCATCTTTGATTTAGAGACTCTAGAGGTTAAGTACGATAAGGAAGATCTAGGGTTGATTTTGTTGTGTTCGCTGCCTGCATCATACATGACCTTTAGGGATACGAGTTTATATAGTCGTGATACCCTAATGATTAATAAAGTTTATGATGCGTTGTTCTCTAAGGAAAAGATGAAGCATTTTATGAATGGGTCGGAGGCTCAAGGAGATGGTCTCATTGTTTGAGGAGAAAGGACTCGTGAGAGAAATTCTGGGGGTGATGACAGCAATAAGTCAAAATCAAGAAACAGAAACAAAACCTGTAATTACTGCAAGAAAAAGGGCCATATCAAATTCGAGTGTTGGAAGTTACTAATAGAGAGAAAAAAGAAGCTCCAAAACTGAAGGAAAACCAACCAGAGAAGTTCGGTGAAGCCAATTTTATTGAAGATGGCAGTAGTGACAAAGAACCCCTGGTAGTTTTTTATGGTAACTCCAAACCCTGTGAGGATTGGATTTTTGATTCAACTTGCACATTTCATATGTGTCATAATCGGGATTGGTTTACAACATATAAAACAGTCATAAAACAGTCTCTAAAGGTGTTGTATTGATGGAAAATAACGCATCTTGTAAGATAGCTGGTATTAGAGCAATCAGGATCAAGATGTTTGATGGGGTTATGAGGACACTTGGTGATGTATGGTATGTCCCAGACCTGGAGAGAAATCTTATTTCCTTGAGTACCCTTGATTCGAACAATTATAGATACACTGCTGAAGGTAGAGTCCTGAAGGTTACTAAAGGTGCACTTGTTACGATGAAGGGACAGAGAAAGTTTGCAAATTTGTATGTCCTGCAAGGCACTACTGCTACAGGTGATGCAAATGTTTCTACCTCCTCTCTATCAGAAAGTGATGTTGCTAAACTTTGGCATATGCGTCTGGGGTATATGAGTGAAAACGGAATGGCTGAACTAAGTAGGAGAGGACTTCTTGATGGGCAGAGTATCACCAAATTAGAGTTCTATGAGTATTGCATTCTTGGGAAGCAGATGAGAGACAGATTCACTAAAGGCATCCACTCAACTAAGGGCACACTTGATTACATTCATTCTGATATCTGGGATCCTGCAAGAGTACCTTCTAGAGAAGGCTCTAATTACTTGTTGACTATTATTGATGACTATTTCAGAAAAGTTTGGGTGTTATTTCTAAATTAAAAGAATAATGTGTTGCCTACTTTCAAGAAGTGGAAGACTATGATTGAAAAACAGATAAGGAAACAGGTAAAATACCTTCGGACCGATAATGGTTTAGAGTTCTGTTCTAATGAATTTAATACTTTGTGCAAGTCAAAAAGAATTGTGAGGCACTTGATATTTGGTCATACTTCGCAGCAAAATAGTGTGGCCGAACAATGAATAATACTATAATGGAGAAGGTGCATTATATACTCTCTAATATTGGTTTATCCAAGTCTTTTTGGGCCGAAGCTGCTTCCACATCTTTCCTTCTTATTAACTGCTCTCCCTCAGTCGTGATTGATAAAAAGACTTCACAAGAGGTATGGTCTGGTACTACTGCTAGTTATTCTGATTTGAAGATATTTGGATATCCTGCGTATGCTCATGTTGATAATGGAAAGTTGGAACCTAGATCTGTTAAGTGTTTAGTTATGGGTTATAAGCCTGGTGTTAAAGGTTATAAGCTTTGGTGTTCAGAAAGCAGAAAGGTTATAATTAGCAGGGATATTGTGTTTGATGAAACTGTCATGCTTCGGGCTCCCTCCGAATCTAGTGTTTCTCCCCAGATGATCTTAATGACATGAATTAACAAAAGTCAAGCACCCATATTAAATTTCAGATTGGAGCAGAGTCTACACCAGTGCCTACTTCTCAGTCTATCTCGGAGATACAGAGTGGTATTATTTCTTCTTCACCACCAATGACACCACAATATTCTATTGCTAAAAACGGGCCTAGAAAAGATATTAGACCTCCTCAGAAGTATGCTGAAGCTGATTTGGTTGCTTATGCATTGAATGTAGCAGAAGGTATTGATTTTGGTGAAGAACCTTCTTCTTACTCAGAGGCAGTTAGTTGTGATGATTTTGGATGATGGATGATTGCTATGCAGGAGTGGATGGAATCACTTCATAAGAATGACACATGGGATTTGGTGAGATTGCCTAAAGATAAGAAAGTTGTCCCTTGCAAGTGGGTATTCAAAAAGAAAGAAGGAACATCGGGAGTTGAAGATGCTAGGTACAAAGCAAGACTAGTTGCTAAAGGTTACAGTCAGATTCCAGGTGTTGACTTCGCAGATGTGTTTTCTCCAGTTGTAAAGTATAGTTTGATTCGATCCTTGCTTGGTATTGTGGCCATGAATGATCTTGAGCTTGAGCAGTTGGATGTCAAAACTATATTTTTACATGGAGAACTTGAGAAGGATATCTATATGCAGTAACCAGAGGATTTTGTAGTCTCAGGAAAGGAGGACTATGTATGCTTGCTGAAAAAGTTTCTTTATGGCTTTAAACAGTCTCACAGGCAGTGGTATAGAAGGTTTGATTCTTTTATGACCTCTCATACATTTCGGGGGAGGAATTATGATAGTTATGTCTACTTCAATGAGGTAAGTGATGGTTCATTCGTGTATCTTCTCTTGTATGTTGAGGATATGTTGATTGCAGCAAAGTATATGAGAGAGATAATAAAAGTCAAAGCTCAACTCAACAACGAATTTGAGATGAAGGATCTAAGAGCAGTAAAGAAGATTTTTGGCATGGAAATTATAAGGGATGGAGAGAAGTGTAAGTTATACTTGAGTCAGAAAAGGTATATTGAGAAAGTGTTTCACAGGTTCAATATGTAAAATGCCAAACCTGTAAGTACTCCATTAGCAGCTCACTTCAAACTCTTGGCCACTTTATCTCCAAAGACAGATGATAAGCATGACTATATGTCTCAAGTTCTATACTCTAGTACCGTCGGGTCTCTTATGTATGCAATGGTGTGTTCTTGACCAAATTTATCTTATGCCGTCAGTGCAGTTAGCAGATACGTGACAAATCCTGGCAAAGAATATTGGAAAGCAGTTCAGTGGATTTTCAGATACTTGCATGGATCTACTGATGTTTGTTCGCAGTTTGGGCGAAATAGAGATGAAGTAATCGGGTATGTTGATTCTGATTTTGTAGGAGATCATGATAAAAGGAGGTCCCTTACAGGCTATGTTTTCACCATTGGTGGTTGCGCTATTATTTGGAAAGCTACCTTACAGACTACGGTTGCTTTGTCAACTATTGAGGCAGAGTATATGGCTATTACAGAGGCTTTCAAGGAAGCTATTTGGTTGAAGGGTCTGTTTGGTGAACTTAGCAAAGACTTACAGATTACTATGATTTTTTGAGATAGTCAAAGTGCTATCTTTCTTACGAAAGATTAGATGTTTCACGAGAGGACAAAGCACATCGATGTTCGGTATCATTTTGTGCGTGAAATTATTGCTCGTGGTGAGAAAGATTAGTACTCATGATAATCCTGTAGCTATGATGACCAAGACACTACCAAGTACCAAGTTTGAGCATTGATTAGACTTGGTTAGTGTTAGCTGTTAAGATGTTCCCTTAGTGGCTTTTATGGAAGAGGTGGAGAGTTTGTCTTAAAATGAATTTGAGTTCTGAATTAGAATTCATGTCAAGGTAGAGATTGTTAGAGTTGTGACCCGAATTTAATTGATCCGGCCCAAAAAGTTTTGCGGTGCGACTCATGTTGATGATTTTCTATAGGGTCTGTGGTGGTAGTGTAGGGATCGGACAGACAGGCTCGATATGGACCTTTATGTTTTTGGGTCTAGGACTTATTTGTATGCACATATTATATAAATGCATTTAGTGGGTTGTTTTGGGTATTCAAAAAATTCAGTCTTCTTTTACATTGTACTCTCTTTCTCTTTATTATAGTGAAACCTCCTTTACCTCTACCCGTGGTTTTTCCCGCAAGGATTTTTACGTAAATCTATGTGTTGTTCATAACAGTAATCCTCATTAACTCCATCATTAATGAATTATTATATCCCCTCTGCTTTCAGTATCGACCAACTCTAAGCTCTACTCCCGTCTTGCAAATAATCATGAATTCAATGAGTATATTTATTATTGATGGAAGACCAAAGAAAATGGAGAATAGTATATGCACAAAATCAATTTCATTCTTCTTATAATAGTCCAATTAATCAATGTGAAATACACGTGCAAAGCACGTGTACTAAACTAATATAGTAGAATTGTATAAAACAATTTTTACATTTTATTAGCTATGCATATAACATACTATGGCCTAAACTCCCTTTAATATTGTTCTACTTATCCTTTTGGATCTCATGTGTAAGGAGGTTATTTCATGGCATTCATTGTTGATGGGAACAATTGTCCTTAAGTTTATTGTAATTGAATTTCAATTTATCTATTTTAAACACGTCATGTCTCATTATTTAGTCTGCGATAAATAAGGTGTAATTCTCATTAACTCCATCATAATGAACTCTCTCCTTTATATAACTATGCCCAGACATCCCTCCGCTCTCAGTATAGACCAACTCTAAGCTCCACTCCCTCTTGCAATCAATCATGAATTCAAAGAGCATATTTATTATTTGTTATTTATGGAATACCAAAGAAAATGGAGAATAGTATATGCACAAAATTAATTTTATTGTTCTTATAATAGTCCTATTTATCAACGTGAGATACATATGCAAAAGCACGTGTACTACACTAGTATAGTAGATTTGTGTAAAATAATTTTTACATTTTATTAGTAATAAATATAACATACCATGGCCTAAACTAGTATAGTAGAATTGTGTAAGGAGGTTATTTCATGGCACTCATTGTTGATAGAAACAATCGTCGTTAAGTTTATTGTAATTGAATTTCAGTTTATCTATTTCAAACACGACATGTCTCATTATTTACTCTTTAATAAATAAGGTGTAATCCTCACTAACTTCACCATTAATGAACTCTCTCCTTTATATAACTATGCCCAAACACCCCCTCCGCTCTCAGTATCAGCCAGCTCTAAGTTGTACTCCTCTCTTGCAATCAACCATGAATTCAAAGAGCATATATATATATATATATATTATTTATTACTGATGGAATACCAAAGAAAATGGAGGATAGTATATGCACAAAATTGATTTTATTCTTCTTATAATAATCCGATTAATCAAAGTGAGACACACGTGCATAGCACGTGTACTAAACTAGTATAGTAGAATTGTGTAAAATAATTATCACATTTTATTAATAATGCATATAACATACTATAGCCTAAGCTCCCTTTAATGTTGTTCTACTTTTCCTTTTGGATCTCATGTGTAAGGAGGTTATTTTGTGGTATTCATTGTTAATGGGAACAATTATCGTTAAGTTTATTATAATTGAATTTCAGTTTATCTATTTTAAATACGCCATGTCTCATTATTTAGTTTGCAATAAATAAGGTGTAATCCTCATTAACTCCATCATTAATGAAATCTCTCCTTTATATAACTATGCCCAGACGTCCCTCCGCTCTCAGTATAGACCAACTCTAAGCTCCACTCCCTCTTGCAATCAATCATGAATTCAAAGAGCATATTTATTATTTATTATTGATGGAAGATCAAAGAAAACAAAGAATAGTATATGCACAAAATTGATTTTATTCTTCTTATAATAATACTATTAATCAACCTGAGATACACGTGCTTTGCACCCCATGTCTAAGGAGGTTATTGTGTAAGGAGGTTATTTCATGACATTCATTGTTGATGGGAATAAATTGTCGTTAAGTTTATTGTAAGAGAATTTCAGTTTATCTATTTCAAACACCCCATGTCTCATTATTTAGACTGCAATAAATAAGGTGTAATCCTCAGTAACTCCATCATCAATGAACTCTCTCCTTTATATAACTATGCCCAGACGTCTCCTCCACTCTCACTATCGATCAACTCTAAGCTCCACTCATGTCTTGCAATCAATCATCAATTCAAAGAGAATATTTATTATTTATTATTGGTCGAAGACCAAAAAAAAAATGGAGAATAGCATATGCACAATATTGATTTTATTCTTCTTATAATTGTCCTATTAATCAACGTGAGATACACGTGCAGAGCACGTGTACTAAACAAGTATAGTAAAATTGTATAAAATAATTTTTACATTTTATTAGTAATACATATAATATACTATGGCCTAAACTCCCTTTAATATTGTTGTTGTACTTTTCATTTTGGATCTCATGTGTAAGGAGCGAGGTTATTTCATGGCATTCATTATTGATCGAAACAATTATCGTTAAGTTTATTGAAATTGAATTTCAGTTTATCAATTTCAAACACGACACATCTCATTATTTAATCTTCAATAAATAAGGTGTAGTCCTCGTTAACTCCACCATTAATGAACTCTCCCCTTTATATAATTGTGTCTAAACATCCCTCCTCTCTCAGTATCGACCAACTCTAAGCTCCACTCCTGTCTTACAATCAACCAAGAATTCAAAGAGCATATTTATTATTTATTATTGATGGAAGATCAAAGAAAATGGAGAATAGTATATGCACAAAATTGATTTTATTCTTCTTACAATAGTACTATTAATCAACGTGAGACACACGTGTACTAAAGTAGTATAGTAGATTTGTGTAAAATAATTTTTACATTCTATTAGTAATAAATATAACATACTATGACCTAAACTAGTATAATAGAATTGTGTAAGGACGTTATATCGTGGCATTCATTGTTGATGGGAACAATCGTTGTTAAGTTTATTGTAATTGAATTTTAATTTATCTATTTCAAACACGTCATGTCTCATTATTTAGTCTGCAATAAATAAGGTGTAATCCTCATTAACTCCATCATTAATGAACTCTCTCCTTTACATTATTATGTCCAGATGTCCCCTCCGCTCTCAGTATCGAGAAACTCTAAGCTCCACTCCTCTCTTGCAATTAACCATGAATACAAAGAGCATATTTATTATTATTATTGATGGAAGACCAAAAAAAATAGAGAATAATATCTGCACAAAATTGATTTTATTCTTCTTGTAATAGTCCTGTTAACCAACATGAGACATACGTGCATAACACGTGTACTAAACTAGTATAATAGACTTGTGTAAAATATTTTTTACATTTTATTAGTAATACATACAACATATTATGGCCTAAACTCCCTTTAATGTTGTTGTTCTACTTTTCTTTTAGAATCTCATGTGTAAGGAGGTTATTTCATGACATTCATTGTTGATAGAAACAATCGTCGTTAAGTTTATTGTAATTGAATTTCAGTTTATCTATTCCAAACTTGTCATGTCTCATTATTTAGTTTGCAATAAATAAGGTGTAATCCTCATTAACTCCATCATTAATGAACTCTCTTCTTTATATAACTATGCCCAAACATCCCCTCTGCTCTCAGCATCAACCAATTCTAAGCTCTACTCCTGTCTTGCAATCGATCATGAATTTAAATAGAATATTTATTATTTATTATTGATGGAAGATCAAAGAAAATGGAGAATAGTATATGCACAAGATTGACTTTATTCTTCTCATAATAGTCCTATTAATCAAAGTGAGACACGTGTACTAAACTAGTATAGTAGAATTGTGTAAAATAATTTATATATTTTATTAGTAATACATATAACATACTATGGTCTAAACTCCCTTTAATGTTGTTCTACTTTTCCTTTTGGATCTCATATGTAAGGAGGTTATTTCATGGCATTCATTGTTGATTGGAACATGTAACACCCCAACTTAGGATAAATAGTCTCACATCGACAAAATACAGAAGGGATGCTGGGTATATAAGTAAGCAAGTCTTACTCCCTAGTAACGCATTTTAAAGTTGTGCGGGCCTGGGTCCAAAATGGACAATATCACTAGTGCACTCGGCCATTACAGGGGTCTCTCAGGCCTTGATGGTTCGGGATGTCCGTCGGGGTTAGAGTCCCAACTCAGGTCCTGACAAGAATGGTATCAGATTCGCTCCTGTGTTAGCCCTGTCAATGTGGGCCAGATTTCAAAATGAGTTTAGGCAAATCCCATTTGATGAGGCAAACCTCAGCGAGGATAAGTAAGCAACCCTTACTCCCTAGTGACGCATTTTAAAGCCTTGCGGTCTTGGGACCAAAGCGGACAATATCACTAGTGGGTTGAGCTGTTATAGGGATCTCTCGCACCTTGATGGTTCGGGATACCTGTCGGAGCCAAGGCTCCGGCTCAGGTCATAACAGAACAATTGTCATTAAGTTTATTGTAATTGAATTTCAATTTATCTATTTCAAATACGGCAGGTCTCATTATTTAGTCTGCAATAAATAAGGTGTAATCCTCATTAACTCTATCACTAATGAACTCTCTCCTTGATATAACTATGCCCAAACTCCTCTTCCACTCTCAGTATTAACCAACTCTAAGCTCCACTCTTGTCTTGCAATCAATCATGAATTCAAAGCGAATATTAATTTTTTATTATTGATGGTAGGCCAAAGAAAATGGAGAATAGTATATGCACAAAAGTCATTTTATTCTTCTTATAATAGTCCTACTAATCAACGTGAGATACACGTGCAAAGCACGTGCACTAAACTAGTATAGCAGATTTGTGTAAAATAATTTTTATATTTTATTAGTAATAAATATAGCATACTATGGCCTAAACTAATATAGTAGAATTATGCAATGAGGTTATTTCATGACATTCATTGTTGATGGGAACAATTGTCATTAAGTTTATTGTAATTGAATTTCAGTTTATCTATTTCAAATATGACATGTCCCATTATTTAGTCTGCAATAAATAAGGTGAATCCTCATTAACTGCATCATTAATGAACTCTCTTCTTTATATAACTATGCCCAGACGTCTCCTCCACCAGGGGCAGAGATACAACACTGAAGGGTGGTCAGATAAACACCCTTCGTCGGAAATTTTTTCGAGTATATAGGTTAAATATAGATATTTATGGTTATATACATATTGTTGCACACCCTTGAAAAAATGGAGAAACACAGTTTAGTGGTCAAGAGTGTGCATTTATGCGTCAACAATTAGGGTTTGAACCTCGGTAGGTGCAGCAACGCTTTATTTTCTTTTTTTTAGACAGTTCTTTGCCGAATTAAAAAGAAGAAAAAATATGAATACCCTTAACCAAAATTCTGGCTCCGCCACTGCTCTCCACTCTCAGCATCGACCAACTCTAAGCCCCAGTCCGCTCTTGCAACCCTTATTATTTATGAAAGACCGAAGAAAAAAGGAGAATAGTATATGCACAAAATTGATTTTATTCTTCTTATAATAGTCCTATTAATCAACATGAGACACACGTACAAAGCAGGTGTACTAAACTAGTATAGTAGAATTGTGTAAGAAGATTATTTCATGGCATTCATTGTTGATGGGAACAATCGTCGTTAATAAATTGTAATTGAATTTCAGTTTATCTATTTCAAACATGACATGTCTCATTATTTAGTCTGTAATAAATAAGGTGTAATCCTCATTAACTCCATCATTAATGAACTCTCTCCTTTATATAACTATGCTCAGACGTTCCCTCCGCTCTCAGTATCGACCAACTCTAAGCTCCACTTCTCTCTTGCAAACAACCATGAATTCAAAGAGCATATTTATTATTTATTATTGATGGAAGATCAAAGAAAATGGTGAATAGCATATGCACAAAATTGATTTTATTCTTCTTATAATAGTCCTATTAATCAACGTGAGACACACGTGCAAAACACGTGTACTAAACTAGTATAGCAGATTTGTGTAAAATAATTTTACATATTTTTATTAGTAATAAATATAACATACTATGGCCTAAACTAGTATAGTAGAATTGTGGTTATTTCATGACATTCATTGTTGATGGGAACAATCGTCGTTAAGTTTATTGTAATTGAATTTCAGTTTATCTATTTTAAATACATCATGCCTCGTTATTTAGTCTGCACTAAATAAGGTGTAATCCTCATTAACTCCATCATTAATGAACTCTCGCCTTTATATAACTATGCTCAGACGTCCCCTCCACTCTCAGTATGACCAACTCTAAGCTCCACTCCTCTCTTGCAAACAACCATGAATTCAAAGAGCATATTTATTATTGATGGAAAATCAAAGAAAATGGAGAATAGTATATGCACAAAATTGATTTTATTCTTCTTATGATAGTACTATTAATCAACGTGAGACACACGTGCAAAGCAGGTGTACTAAACTAGTATAGTAGAATTGTGTTAGGAGGTTATTTCATGGCATTCATTGTTGATGGGAACAATCATCGTGAAGTTTATTGTAATTGAATTTCAGTTTATCTATTTCAAACACGACATGTCTCATTATTTAATATTCAATAAATATGGTGTTATCCTCATTAATTCCACCATTAATGAACTCTCTCATTTATATTACTATGCCTAAACGCTCCGTTACTCTCAGTATCGACCAACTCTAAGATCCATTCCTCTCTTTCAATCAACCATGAATTCAAACCCATCTCAAATGGTATTTCTTCCGATCTATGTCTATCCAGTGACTGGATTGTCGGCGGGATCAATGTCCGTCTACTCCACCCCTCTTCCTCCTCTAAATCCAAACCCAGCGTCTTGGGTGGAGATGGCAATGCAAGGACAATCACTAGTCCTAAATGTCCTCATGGACAATCGAGAAGTGATTCTAGTCATCCACAACCCCATTCTGTTAGCCCATCTAACCTCGAAGGGAATGAGGAGGGCCATAGAAGTGTACAATAGTCATCTATGGATGTCGACGGCACTCCAACCTCCCATGAACTACACTCTCCCAGCGATTCCTTTTTTCCATATCCCCACTTGGGAAAATCCCATCATGAATAATTTGCAGGGCTTACTACCCACGATGGCTCCATCATTCCCTCCCATCTATTCGAACTTCCAGGATATCAACCCTCTTTACCATCACTGGCAGATGCAGGGCATGAACCAGGGAGTAGGCTCTTTCTACCCAGTTATGGGACTTGGGGGGTTGATGGAGACAGTTGGAGCTCAGATTCAAGGACTTGCGGGGTCAATGGAGACAGCTGGAGCTCAGATGTCAGGACTTGCAGGGTCTATGGAGACAACTGGAGCTCAGATGCCAGGACTTGCAGGGTCTATGGAGACAACTGGAGCTCAGATGCCAAATAACATAGCCTCCTCATTCTAGGTACCTCTCCTGTAAACTTAGTTCTTGTAACCACTGAGTACGACCATTCAGGAAATAGAAGAAGCTTTAGAAATAATGTGCAAAACAAGAATTGATATAACTGTGCCAAAGAAGATAAAAGTCAGGGTAAAAAACGAGAAATGCGAAAGAAATTCATCCTTATTTGTCCTCCGAATCTATTAAAAATATCACTAGATATTAGGCGCCTATTCAATCCCCAAATAGGGAATTATATGCCAGTCATGAATCCAACAGTGAAAAACAAGATACCCCCTTGATAGAATCCTCAACGGTTGTTCAAATGATTAACCTACCGTATTTGAACAGATCCGTGAATCTAATTTAATGGAACTGTAGGGGGCTAATGGTCCAAAGGAAAAACATTAGATATCTATTAGATCAGTATAAACCACGCGACACTTCTGGAAATGAAGATGTAGTATCATCAAGTTTTACTTGATGATTTCCCATTCAACAAAATTATTGAAGTCCCAGATATTGGTAATGCTGGTGGACTTGTCATCCTGTGGGATGCCACCCTCTTGGAACTAAATGATATTGCCATTACTGAGCAGGAAATTCATGCAATGATCAAGGTAAGATGTATGAACATTTCCTGGTTATTTAGTTGTATATATGCTAGCACTAACAGGTTAAAACAAAAGATTCTATGTCAGAACTCAAAACCATCAAGAACACCTTTTTGGGCAAGTGGCTAGTAGGAGGAGATTTTAATGAACTCCTCCACAACTCCGGAAAAAAAGGTGGCAACTCACTTAGCTAGCCACGTGTTAGTCATTTTTTGAATATGATCAATTACTGTGAATTTATTGATATAGGCTTCAAAGGAAATAAAATATACATGGCTCAATAAATATTTTAAAAAGAATAATGCTCTAATTTTTGAACGACTTGATTGTTTCCTCGATAACAATGATTGACTCCGATGTTACCCTAATGCTCAAGTTATTCACCTTCCTAGAACTCACTCTGATTACAGTTCACTTTTACTCACTTTGTTTAAGAAGGATACTTCTCTAAGAAAGTAATTTTTTTAAGTTTTAGATAATGTGGACATCACATCAAGATTTCAAGAACATCATTGAAAATATCTAGAAATACAATCCACCTCTTATTAGTGCCATAGATCAATTTGAAAAACCATTGTAACATCTTTAAAAAAAATAACCAAAATATTTATCCACCTAACTCGATGTAATAGTGCTACAGAGACTTATAAATTTATTATGTACTTGCAGGGATTTTCTCCACATGCTGGGGAACCCTCCGGTTCGGCATGAGTTCGAAGACCAAAACAGGGCTGCAGACTTGCTAGCTAAGGTGGGCCAGTAGAAGGTTTTAGACCAACTTTTAGAAGAATGGACAGTTCCTCCGGTGTTTGTTCATAACATATTAAGAATAGACAAGGAAGGAAAGTCTTTTGTAGGGCAATATAAGCCCATTTATCTCTTTTTCGATTTTAATACTAGGCCAATACTATCTCCTGCTAGCACTTGTGCTGTTGCTACTGTTATATGATATGATGCATAATATTAAATAAATAAAAGTCTCTTTTCTACCAAAAAAATTTGTTTTTATAGCACTAATAATTATTCAAATTTTTATAGTGATAGTACATATATATATATATATATATATATATATATATACTTTTTTAATCGCACGTGCCTCGCACGTGAAATATTTGATTATTTAAAATTAAATAATTTTATCTATTGCAGAGATTTTTAATAAAGTGTAAAAATTCAAATCACTTTTCAAAAACCTTTCACACTTTAATATAATAATGTAAACATAAACATATGCACATATATGTTTTCCAATTCAAGTGGTTGATTGATCATCACTTTTGCGTTTGCGTACCTCTTTCCCTTGTTGCCACAGGCTAAGAGGGACGCATCAATTTGAACCATATATGTGTTACAATTATTTTTTTTTATATTTAAAATCTTTCCTTATTTTCAAAGTCAAATCTTTACAATTTTTTTTATTACATTCTATTACGTACTTAAAACATTTAAAAGTCTGAATCTTCTTAATTTTTTCTTATTCTAATAGTTTTATATTTATTTTTAGATTTTTCCAATCTTCTTAAAATCAAATTTAGTTGATTTAAAATTCTTAAACTAACATAAAAAATATCAGTTGTCATTAATTTTGATGACTTCTAATAAGGAAAGATTTACCATAAATATATTTAATTAGTTTTCAACTCTTAAATTAGAAAAAAAATATAGAAATTCTGATGTCTTTTAATAAGGAAAAGTTTTTACCATAAATATATGTAATTAATTTTTAACTCTTAAATATTAGGAAGAAATAGTGGAAAAAAACGATTTTGTCTAAAGCAAGGACTTTTAATGAAGGGCAAAAAATTTAATTCACTTTTCTAAGGGTTTTCACACTTTTAATATATTATAGATATAGATTATAGATTATAGATATATAAATCAATTTAATTTACTGATAAAAAAATATACTACTCAATAGTAAGTCCAATTGACATTAATTTAGATTATTGATCATTTTTAAATTTTGAATCTTGGATCCTTTCATATTTGAAACAAACAATTAAATTTTGTCTCAACTGGTAAGTAAGCAATTTAACTTTTAAAATGCATTTGGTCTTAACCGACAACTAAATGCTCCAATTCGTTCCCATCGTGTCTCGTGGACGTCAGACATTGACGTGGTTCATAAATTTTGAAGGTGTCTATATTATCATTTGTAAATTGGATTGTTCAACTAACACAATGGAGACGAGTTCAGATGTTTAAATGTACATACTTAATGTGTCGTGCTTAATTGATAGTTGAGGTCGAGTTTGAGTATTTGTTCATATATTATGTCGTATTTAAAAGATGTATGAATATTTTATGCTGAAATAAATTCCTTTGACTGTCGAAATTCGAAGATCACTATATGAATTGGGGTGAAAGAGTTATATTATACTCTTATTGTCTCGATTTATGTGACACACATTTCTTTTTAGTCCGTCTTAAAAATTACATGACCAACTAAAGTACGCGTTCGAGTATAACTGTATAACTCACACACCCAAAAAAATAAAAAATATATTTATTTTCATAATTATGAAACTACCCCCAATATAAATAAACACTTTTCCTCTTTTGACTTTCATTACCTCCTATTCTTTCCTTTTTTTCTCACTTTTACATAGGAAACACAAAAAGTTCTTCTATCCATTTTCTCACATCCATTGAAATTCTCTTAATTTTTCTCTAGTTAAAGTTCTCTCTTATTTATCGAGCGATCATTGCCATCATTAATGCTGTTATTTTCCGACATATATATATATGTTCGAGTAGAGTGGCAATCTGTTTGGCTACGTATGGAGTAGAGTGTTGGCTAGTCAACAATTAAGGTGGCAGAAATGCGAATGTTGTTGAATGTGTGGTCTTACTAGGCAGGAGTAGGAATGAGACTATTCAGGAGAAGAAAAGAGTGACTTCGGTGAAGGACAAAATACGGAAAGTGAAGTTGAGATGGTTTGGACATATGATGAGGAGGGGCATTTGATGCCCCACTTTGTGGTTGGCTATGCATGGTCTCAGGCGGACTAGAGATAAGTCGAAAGATGATTAGGCATGTCATGAAATAGTTACAATTTAATAAGGACATGCCCCTAGAATAGAAGCTATGGAGGACGCGAATTAGATCAGAAGGTTAGTGCATGTCAGAGAGTCGTAGCTATTACATAGGAGAGCTTTGGTGTGGTCATGCTAGTAGTTGTAAGGGCTTTGCTCGTAGGTTGGAGTTTCTAGTTAGCAGAGTTTGAATGAGGTGTGTGTTTTCGACTAGAAAGTGTATAGTATTACTCCGTGATTATTATTTTTGTTATTACATATTATTTTGTATTTTATTATGATTTTTCTTTTTATCCTGAGCCGGAAATCTATTAGAAACAGTCTCTCTGGTATCAATACTAAAAAATTTAAAACAAAAAATAAAAAAACAAAAAATAAAAGCAAATATTTTCATAATTCCGAAACTACCCTCCAATATAAATAAACCTTTTCCTTTGTTTACTTTCACTGCCCTCGTCTTCTTTCTTTTTCTCCTTTTTCCGTCGATCCATTTTTCTCAATTCTCTCTCTCGGTTAAAGTTTTTCTCCGATTCGCCGACGAATCGTTACCCTTAACTTATATTCTCCGGCAATGACTCTTCTCACTCCTCCTCCGATTGATGTAAATTCATCTTCTTTTACTTTTTTTCTGTATGAATTTGTATTTGATTTTACTATTTATACTACTTTATTTTGTGTATTATTAGTTTATTAATTTGAATGCTTTTGATTTTTTAGTAGTCTGTTGTGATTGCGGTGTGAAATTGACCTAAAAATTGTGTAGTTAAGCTGTTTTTCAGTGTCTGATGTGTGAAATTGACCTAAAATTTATGTAGAAAGCGGTACTGAATGAATTTATTTAGCTATTTTTAAGTGTCCGATGTGATTGCGGTGTGAAATTGACCTAAAAATTGTGTAGACTGCTGTATTTAATGAATTTATTTAGCTGTTTTTCAGTGTCCGATGTGATTGCGGTGTGAAATTGACCTAAAAATTGTGTAGAAAACGATATTGAATGAATTTTATTGAATGAATTTATTTAGCTATTTTTCAGTGTCCAATGTGATTGTGGTGTGAAATTGACCTAAAAAATGTGTAGTTAGCGGTATTTAGTGGATTTATTTAGCTATTTTTCAGTGTTGATTCACTTTGTTTTAGCTATTTTCTGTGTGTATGTTTAAAGCTGCTCCGTTTTCTGTAATTTTTGCTTTGTGAATTTGTTTTGCTAATTATTTGCTAGAATTAGCTTGTTAATTGAATGATTGCGGTGTGAAATTGACCTAAAAATTGTGTAGAAAGCGGTATTGAATGAAATTATTTAGCTATTTTTCAGTGTCCAATGTGATTGCGGTGTGAAATTGACCTAAAAATTGTGTAGTTAGCGGTAAATGAATTTATTTAACTATTTTTCAGGGTTGATTCACTTTGTTTAGCTATTTTTTGTGTTTCATATGTTTTTTTTGGTTTAAAGTTGCTCCGTCTTCTGTAATTTTTGCTTTGTGAATGTGTTTTGAGTATTATTTACTTTAATTAGTAATTGAATGCTTTTGATTTTTGTAGTAGTTCGCTGTGATTGCGGTGCGAAATTGACCTAAAAATTGTGTAGTTAGTGGTATTGAATGAATTTACTTAGCTATTTTTCAATGTCCGATGTGATTGCAGTGTGAAATTGACCTAAAATTTGTGTAGAACATGGCATTGAATGAATTTATTTAGCTGTTTTTCAGTGTCTGATGTGATTGCGGTGTGAAATTGACCTAAAAATTGTGTAGAACGCGGTATTGAATGAATTTATTTAGCTATTTTTCAGTGTAGATTCACTTTGTCTTAGCTATTTTTTTGTGTTTAAAGTTGCTCCGTTTTCTGTAATTTTTGCTTTGTGAATATTTTTTGCGTATTATTTGCTTGAATTAGCTTACTAATTGATTATGGTGTGAAATTGACCTAAAAATTGTGTAGAAAGCGGTATTGAATGGATTTATTTAGCTATTTTTCAGTGTCGATTCACTTTTTTAAGCTATTTTCTTGTGATTAAAGTTGCTCCGCTTTCTGTAATTCTTGCTTTGTGAATTTGTTTCGCCATTATTTGCTAGAATTAACTTAGAAATTGAATGCCGCTGTGATTTGTAGTAGTCTGCTGTGATTGCGGTGTGAGATTGACCTAAAAATTGTGTATAATGCTATAGTGAGTGAATTTATTTTAGTTAGGTTTATGTGTGAATTCGTTTTGATTTTTTATGTTGATGTAAATTAATCTTCTTCATCTCCGTTTTCTGTAATTTTTGTTTTGTTTTTGATGTTTTGTGTATTATTTGCTTGAGGTAGCTTATTAATTGAATGCTTTTGATTTGTAGCAGTCTGCTGTGATTGTGGTGTGAAATTGACCTAAAAGTTGTGTCGAACGTGGTATTGAATGTAAATTAATCTTCTTTACCTTTTTTTCTCTATGGGTTTGTATTTGATTTTTTTACTATTTGTACTACTTTGTTTTGTGTATTATTTATTGTTAATTGAATGCTTTGATTTGTAGCAGTCTGCTGTGATTGCGGTGTGAAATTGACATAAAAATTGTGTATAATGTTATAGTGAGTGAATTCAATTTGCTAGATTTATGTGTGAATTCGTTTTGTTTTTAACAGTTTTAGTTGCTTAGCTTATTTGTTATGTTGTTTAAAGTTGCTTAATCAGGTGGAATTTCCCTGAATGTATGATTCTTATTTTTTCGAGTTCTTAAGTAGTTTGATCTTTTGGATGAATATGTGCTGAATTTATATATTTGGACATTATTGTGGTGTAAATTTGACATAAACTTCTCTTTTTGAACGTGACTGATCAAAATTGTCCAGTTCTGTAAGATCTAATTGCTTACTCTTTTGCTTCGTTTTTGGCAGCCAGAAGACAATGAAATGCTTGTTCCTAGTTCTGACTTTCCTACCGAGGGACCTCAGCCTATGGAAGGTATCTCACGTACTTTTACACTCCTATGTGCACACACACTTATACAAATAATGTATGTGTAATCGTTTTTGTTTATCATTTGATGTCATTTTTACATTGATTAAATTGTAGTGTGTGTAATTTGCACTAACTGCTTACTAATATTAGAATGAAACAGAGCACAATTGAGCAGAATATGTAGAGGAATGTATCTCCGATCCCTACAAGTTTGGGATTGAGGTGTTGTCGACTGTATAAGTGATATTTTATACTTTCTAGTCATTTAAATTTTTTTCATGCTTTGTTTTTGGCAGTTGCACCAGCAGACGCAACAAGTACAGTGGATGCACAGGCGGTGGATGATCCGGCATCAGCCCGGTTCACATGGACTGTTGACAATTTTTCAAGGTTGAATGTGAAGAAGTTGTACTCCGATGCTTTTAATGTAGGAGGATATAAATGGTAATTATATCCAACTCCCTATTTTTAGTGGATTGACTTACAATCCTTATGTGAATATGATAATGATGTGCTAGATGGTGCATTGTCATGCAGGAGGATTCTGATATTCCCGAAAGGGAATAATGCAGACCATTTATCAATGTATCTAGATGTGGCAGATGCTGCAACATTGCCTTATGGTTGGAGTAGATATGCTCAGTTTAGCTTAGCTGTTATCAATCGAATTCACAACAAGTACACAGTAAGAAAAGGTCAGAGATCTTATTTGTTGAATAAAAGACATGAACTTTGTGCATGAGTTTAAAAGGAGGGGGAATATATAGTTGATTCAGTAACTGCACAAGCCATTAATCATTGTACTTAAAACTTTAATGGATAACATTTCGGGTATTGTTCTGTGTGTGCTTTCGAATTTTTTCAGTGAGGAACCAAGTAATAAATGAACTTCCACATGTAGCTAGTTTGAGAACTTATTATTAAAACACAAGATTTTTATTTGGCTGTTAAATTTTTTGAAAATTGCTCAGCTTGTATAGCTTAGCTGTTGTTCATCCGTTTTACCTTTAAAAATTGATTTACCACTAGACAAAATAGGAGAGGTAGAGATAGGCCAAAGAAGTATTGGGAAGAAGTGATCAGGCGGGACATGACAAGTCTGTAGCTTACCCAGGACATTATGACCCTTGATAGGAGGGGTGGAGGTTGTGGAATAGTGCGAAAGGTTAGTAGTAGGTAGTTATGCAATTTGTTTTCCGTTATCAGTAATAATAGGAATTCCTGAGTACTATTACCCTGAACAATTAGTTTCCTCAATCATTGCAACCCAGACAGCCTCTGCCAAAATCTTAGTTTCTTAGATACTTTGTCAGTGTATAAGTTGGATAACAAATGCATGGTATGATGGCGGAAAATAGTGACAACTCAAGAAATTATAAACAAGATGAGTGTCATGAGTAGTTTGAATACCTTTTCAAATAGCAAGAGGAAGATCAACTTCATTTGATGAGTGCTCAAGCCTCAACAGAAATAGGGATGCCGTTGAAATAATAAGTCACTTGGAGAACTTTGTGTGCATGTATCATGAATAGAAACATAAACATCAACTATTAGCTGGTGGAGTGTTTGATGAGGTTGTTTGGAGTAGACTTTGACGAGGAGGATACCTTTTTGTAAGAGGCAATTCTTGCGTTTCAATGTCTTACATGGGCTTATTCTGAAGTAAGCCACGAGATAATCACCAACTATCTTCTTTTCTCTACTTGTTGCCACCTCGTATATAGTAGAGGGCTTAAACATGCACTTCTAGTACAGGGGGTAAGGGAAAGTGAGGGTCTACTGACAGTAGCCTTTCCCTTGAATTTCTGATAGGAACTGCTTCTATCCTCGAAGCCGTACCATTGAACCAAGGCTCACCTCCAGCCTGTATAGAGTGCCCTGCAAATTGGGTCAGTGGTGCAGATCATATGTGTTTTCATTCATTGGAGAACAGTAGATCAAATATCGGAACCTTCAGAGACTATCTTTGGTGTCTTGATGACTACAATAATTTTGTAGATGGTCTATGGAATACATCTTTTGTTGGGACTGCCTGAAAGATCTGACTGGAAATGATCTTGGCCTTCTTTTAAATGTATGGTGTTTCCTGTAGTTGAATTTGGAAATGCTGCAGAACTTCGTCCATATCTTAACTTAACCCTCAAAGCTCTCCTAAGAAGACTTCTCAAGCAGCTTGTTGGAGAAAATTAATTAGATGGGGTGTGTAAGTTACATTCCTGCATTGGAGAAAGAGAATATAATCATGAGTGGGGATTCCTCTAAAGGAAACTTGATTCAGTTGTCATCTTCTCAAGTATATCCTGAATTCTTTTTTTTTTTTTTTTTTTTTTTGATAACCTAGTGAAACCTTTATAATTTATGCTTCTTGACATTTTTATTTTGTGATGCTATTTCTGTTGCTCTCTCCCTTTGAGGGATCTGAATATATGTCTGAGTATTGTGATTTGATTCTATAGAGTGGCAGTTCGTCCAGCCATGTTGTATGGAGCGGAGTGTTGGCCAGTTAAGCACGTTCACATCCAAAAATTGAAGGTGGCAGAAATGAGAATGTTGCGTTGGATGTGTGGGCTTACTAGAGGGGACAAAGTTAGGAATGAGATTATCCGGGAGAAGATGGGAGTGGCTTCGGTGGAGGACAAGATGTGGGAAGGAAGACTGAGATGGTTTGGAAATGTGATGAGGAGGGGTGCGGATGCCCCGGTTCGTAGGTGTGAGAGGCTAGCGTTGGATGGTTTCAGGAGGAGTAGAGGTAGGTCGAAGAAATACTGGAGGGAGGTGATTAGACATGACATGAAGCAGCTTCAGCTTGCTGAGGACATGACCCTAGATAGGAAGGTGTGGAGGTCGAGGATAAGGGTAGAAGGTTAGTGTTAGTGTGTGGATTGTAGCAAGCAGTCACGAGAGTGAGTTCTTGTGTAGCCGAGTTAGTAATCATAGGACAGTGTACATAGGTGTCTTTGGTATGTGTGTGTATGTTACTACTAAGTGGGTGTCCTATTTCTTATTTCTTAGTTCCTATTTTTCTTATTCTGTGTTGCTCTTATTTCCCGTATTTCATGTATTTCATATGTCTCTGATTTTTATTTTATTATTTCTTATTCTTTATTTCGGTTATGTCATCCCTCCCCTTGTTTACTATCCTTTATCTTGGGCCGAGGGTCTATCGGAAACAACCTCTCTACCTCTTCGGAGGTAGCGGTATGGACTGCGTACATCTTACCCTCCCCAGACCCCGTGCTGTGGGAATACACTGGGTTTGTTGTTGTTGTTGTTGTTGTATTGTGATTTGATTAGTAGAAGTGAAGGCTGTTTTGTTAAATGTTATGATCCTTGTGGCAGATACCCAGCACCAGTTTAATGCAAGGGAGAGTGATTGGGGTTTCACGTCATTCATGCCTCTTAGTGAACTATATGATCCTGGAAGAGGTTATCTTATGGATGATACAGTCATAATTGAAGCTGATGTTGCTGTCCGTAAAGTCATTGATTACTGGTCCCATGACTCTAAAAAGGAGACTGGTTTTGTTGGCCTTAAGAATCAGGGAGCCACTTGTTACATGAACTCTCTCCTCCAAACACTGTACCATATTCCTTATTTTAGAAAGGTTAGCCTTGTAGCATGAATACTTTCTTTGGTATTTTTTCCATACAAATGATTAATTCATACTTGTTTCTCAGGCTGTGTATCATATGCCAACAACTGAGAATGACAATCCATCTGGCAGCATCCCCTTAGCTTTGCAGAGTTTGTTTTATAAGCTCCAGTATAATGATACTAGTGTAGCAACAAAAGAGTTGACTAAGTCCTTTGGGTGGGACACCTATGATTCTTTCATGCAGCATGATGTACAAGAACTTAATAGGGTTCTTTGTGAAAAGCTCGAAGATAAGATGAAGGTAATTGGTCTCATGGAATTGAACACTTAGAACTTGCAGACGCCTTTTATCTTGGATTAAATACTTCTTTAGAGGTGATATTATTGCTTCCGATTATTGTTTTCTGTTAACTTTGGTTCTTTTGACTCAGGGAACTGTTGTAGAGGGCACAATACAACAGTTACTTGAGGGGCATCATATGAATTACATCGAATGTATCAACGTGGACTACAAGTCAACAAGAAAAGAGTCTTTTTATGGTAAATATAGAACCATAGAACCAGAATAACTTTTTAAGATGGTTTTTGTATGGAATTTGGAAGACTATTTTATCGTTTTATTTATGAAAATGTATCTTTGATCAGATCTTCAGCTTGATGTGAAAGGGTGTCGAGATGTGTATGCTTCATTTGACAAGTATGTTGAAGTGGAACGCCTTGAAGGCGACAACAAATACCATGCAGAACAACATGGTTTGCAGGTTAAATGTCTTAGTGTTTTTATGAGCTAGTGGTTTACAAATTTGCATATTTATTAAAACTTTGAGATCCTTTTGAGCCAGAGAAAGATAGGCAATGATTAGTGTTATTTCCTTTTCTTGTAGTGTTTTGCTTGGGTTGTAAAGTTATGATATTTGATATGTTCGTAGCTAACTTCTAGTTTTACAGGATGCTAAGAAAGGTGTCCTTTTCACCGACTTCCCTCCCGTTCTTCAACTTCAGTTAAAACGCTTTGAATATGATTTTGTGCGGGATGCTATGATCAAGGTAATTAATTAATTCTTACATTATTGTACAGCCGTAGCTAACTAGGGAGAGAACATTTTCTTTCTTCTTTGGATGGGATAAATTGCCAACTCGGAGAACATTTTATACTTAATTAAGTAGAGTTCTGGTGTCCTGTGTACAGCATGGAAATTAGATTATGATTTAAAAAAAAAAAAAACAATGTGATTTGGCTTAGAGCCTGTTTGGATTGGCTTTTGGCTTATAAACCATTTCTAACTTAAGGCTTTGGGCTTATGTTTGTTTTCTTAGCTTAAAACCAAGTGCTTAAAAGCGCCTTTTTATTTTATCCAAACACTACAGAAGTGCTTAAAAACACTTAAAATAAGCCAATCCAAACAGGCTCTTAGTCTCATTTGTTGTTCTACATTACATGGAAGTCTCATGCTTATGGACTCCACATTTTCATGGATTAAGCAGGTTGTCACTTTTTTCTCCATATGTCTCTCATATGGAGTAATACTCTATTTTTCGTTCGTCTTTTTACATTGTAGTAAGGAAGTTTATTCGTTTTGAGATAAATTTAGAGGAGATGGTTTACAGTGATAAGTGCTACTGCTGCCATGCTTGACTTATAACTATATGTGTCCACATAATGCTTATTACTGAAAGCACTTCTTTTGATTGACAATATAGATAAATGATCGATATGAGTTCCCCTTGCAACTCGATCTTGATAAAGAGAATGGAAAATATTTATCTCTAGATGCTGATCGAAGTGTCCGCAATCTCTATACTCTTCACAGGTCTCAATTTTTTTTGTTTTCTTAATGATCTGTCCTTGCTAGTTACTGTTCATTTTTTCATGAACTTGTCGTCGACCATTAGTTGAATAACGTGGGAAGTTCAGCAAAGATTTTATCGGTAGTGGTTTCACAATCTTCATGTTGTAGTTAGTTAACTAGCTATATTTTCCACAAATTTGGGCGGCTTGAGATCACCTCCTATTGCATATGATTAGAGTAGTCCAAATATACAATTGGTAGCTTGTTTTATCTGGACCAGTTTAATCACTCTGTTTTCTTGGTAGTTTTCTTGCTGCTATGCAATAATTCTATGCCGTTTTCTTTTCTGATCAACCTCACTGTGTCAAACTTGGTTTACTTTAGCTTGATTCAACTACATGCTCTTTATGACTTTTGATACATAAATAATTTTCAAAGTGGCATACTTGTAACAAGTTTGGTAACGTAAAATTAGCCATCTGCTGGGGAATGGAATCTTGTATTCCCCCTTAATCGCGTCAATTTTGCAGTTCCCCTTTTTACTTGTTTTGGTAGTTGAAACCTTAAAAACGCTATTTTGCGAACCATTATAGCTCACACTTCCCTAATATGTCAATAATTTCATTAATAAAATCAGCAAGTCCTTGTCAAAGTATGTACAGGTTGAGAGAATGCCTCACCCTAAATCATCCAGTCATTCACTCATATTGCTCATATTTGTGGTTTCAACCTTGAACCACTCCCAACTAATCTGGGTTCGGTCGCAGTTGATTGATTGTGGTTTATCACCTAGAATTAGTTCTTGTGAACTTAGATCTGTTCTCCCTTTCCACCGAGTTTTGAGTGATTATGCGCAAAGTGCCGCTTCTACCTTTTGCGCATCTTCCTTCTCCAGATTAAAATCTTTGTGATTATTTTTTTCTCTAGTGTTCTAGCATTGAAATCATGCATAACTCACTATGTGACACATGCTATAGTCAAACATGACATCCTCTTGCTGACAAGACAGCAAAATATTTCTCAACTAGATTTTGGGATGTAGGTTAGTTATCTTACCTTTTCTGTTCCCTTTATTATATTAGAATACTTGGCCCATTTGGTTTTAGATTTCCTAAGGGATTCGTAATTGTCATGGGGTATCCACCCATTGCCTTACGGTTTTTGATTGGATTGGATGTTTATATTTTACATGGTAACAGAGCAAACTTTGGTGAACCCGATTGCACAATCATTTTTTCTCTATCCTTATTCTACCACATGGGGCTTCTCTCTCGCATCTCAAACCCACTGAGCTGCTCTGAGCTCTTCTCTCAATTCAGACCATCTTATCTTTAGTTATGCTCGACGCACGCTTCTTAATTCGTCGGGTCTTCTTTCTCTGCTTTTGGCCCATTGTCTTCTTGAGCTTACTTTGTCTAGTCTAGGCCCACACTATAGCCCGTTGAGCTAATTTAATCTTCCAATCAATGATCGCATATAAACTTTAAAATGGGCTTCACGTTGGTGTTAGAATATGCTTGTCCTCCATTGCTTTTTGAAGGTTCCAAAAGGGTTATATAGTGGGTTGGGCTACTCTACCAATTTCCTTAAGGTTTTGGTTGGATGCTCATATTCGTTGATAATTTAATTTCATCCTCACTTGTATAGATGCTGGTATAATTTTTCACTCTGTTCAACTGTTCTCGGCATCTGTTAGTACAATTCATTTGGGTATTTCTTGTCAATCAGTATTGTCTTCTTGCGTTTATAACATGTTGCCTTGCCCCTTTAGTCCAGCTAAAGTTATTTGATCTTATGTGGTCCCCATAGGAAGGTACTGCGAGTTCTTTATCTCATTCATGTATAAACCTGAAATATCGGTTCAGCTTGTTTTGGATACCAGCATGGGATATTTCTGTTAATATATATAATTGCAAAGTTTTATTTCATTTCTTTTTATAAATTGCATGATACTATTCTAGTGGAAAAATGTTGGCTTTTCACCTGGGCTAACATCTGTTTCTCCCCATTCTGCTTTCTTGTTTGACATCTCCTCTTGTGCCTGACTGCAGCTTTTACTTATTCTTGTATTTTGTATGATAACTAATAAAATTTGGCCGCTGACCATGATATCTGTTGATTCTCAATTTTCAGTGACTTCAGGCAATTATGTTGCATGATGATGATGACTACTTATGAATTTTGTACTAATCCTTTTTTTTTTTTTTTTAAATTTCAGTGTTTTAGTTCACAGCGGCGGGGTGCACGGGGGACACTATTATGCATATATCAGGCCAACACTCTCTGATCAATGGTATGCAGTTTGTTGTGCCATCATACATTTTTCTCCAGCATTTATAATTGTCCTTTTCTCAACGTACTGCTGTCAGCATACATGCTTATCCATCATTTATAATTGGATGTTTCTCTAACATGTATGCTTTTCTTAGTGTTCTCTAGATTTTTAGCTTGCCCAAGGAAGATTTGACATGTTCTTGGAACATCATATTTGTTATACTCATCTTCTATGTACTTCATAAGGATTCTTCAGAATGCATTAAAACTTGCTAAGATTTGAATGTACCTGTATCAGATATACCCTTAGTAGTCCACCTATATGTGCTTCCTTTTGATTGCCAAGCAGTTATTGGCTTTGGTTCTTCTTGATGGCTGCATTACGTTGACAGTGTTTAGAGATTTTGCTGTCCTTGATCTGGTTTGATTTATTATGGATTTCTTACTGTTAGGTATAAATTTGATGATGAACGTGTGACAAAAGAAGATATAAAGAGAGCACTGGATGAACAGTATGGTGGTGAAGAAGAGGTATTTGTCCTATTCTTACACCTTTTTTCTTGTATTTCTACCTTCTATATTAAAAAAACGTTATATGTATACAAGAAAATTTCTTTTAGGTGTTGCACATGTAAAGTGTCCATTTCTTGTTAACAGTTACCCCACACAAATCCTGGGTTCAACAATTCACCATTCAAATTTACAAAATATTCAAATGCGTATATGCTTGTCTATATACGTGAAAGTGACAAGGAAAAGATCATATGCAATGTGGATGAGAAGGACATAGCCGAGCATCTCAGGGTGGGTTTCAACTCAATACTATTGATTTAGTTTCTCTTTGGTTCAGTCATGGTAATCATCTATCAACCTCTAATTTCAGATTAGACTAAAGAAGGAACAAGAAGAAAAGGAACAAAAGAGAAAGGAGAAAGCAGAGGCTCACCTCTATACAATCATCAAGGTTTCTTTCAACTACTATTCTATATACTTCACTTCTTGCATCTTTATTTACAAAATGTTTAACTGCAATTGGTCATTTCATTTACAGGTAGCTCGTGATGAAGACCTTGGTGAACAAATTGGGAAGGAGATCTATTTTGATCTTGTGGATCATGATAAAGTGCATAGTTTCCGTATTCAGAAGCAGATGCCATTTGCTCAATTCAAGGTACATTTATCATTCTTCTGCATTTCCTTTTCTTGTAGATTTGGAAAAGTTATAGTCACACTGCTCTTATTAAACATAAAAAGCAAATTTGTTTTGAACATTTTCTTTTGGGTAAATAAATTTTTCTACCAAGTGGACAATTTAAGTACAGAAAAGCAACAGGCATGGACAACAAGCCCCACAACCTGTTTAGCTTCATGAACTATAGAACATTACATAAAAAGCACTTGTATGTGCTGCATGGAATGCATTCAGTTTTGACCGTGTTTAATAAAGAGGATTCATGTGAAATTTTTTGCTTCTACAATATGGATTGTTTACTTCTGTAGTTGTGTATTATTTTGAGAGAAAAGATAAAAACTTCAAATTCTAGTGCTTATATTGCTAAAATTGAGATGAACAAGCAAAATATTGAGAAGAACTGGAGTTCCCAGGGTTAGCTTACGAGGGCCAATCACCGTAATTCTTAAGTTTGACATGTATCTGATGGTACGTTTGTTCTCAGGAGGAGGTTGCTAAAGAATTTGGTATACCAGTGCAATTTCAGCGTTACTGGCTATGGGCAAAGCGCCAGAACCATACATATCGGCCTAATCGTCCATTGACAGCTCAAGAAGAAGTTCAATCCGTAAGTTCTGTCTGACAATCTTACCTCTGATGTATGGTTGCGTCTGAATTATGACTGCAGTTCTATTGGTGATGTTCTTTGCTATACTTGTTTTTGGTTTCCCAGATCATCCCTTTGCTTAAAAAAAGAAGAATGATCTTAGCATGATATTTTTTTCATTTGATTCTTTAAATTCTCTTGCTTGATCTGTCTTCTATGAAAAAATGTTGTACGTAAGGTTAATCATTTTTTATGATACAAGAATATGTGGACTGCAATCCACTGAGCAATGTAATTATGATGGCAATCTTTACTCTGGTGCCTGAAAAACGATTACGAACTTGAAATCCACCAATTTCCCTTACCAAAATAGATGCCTTCAGGTGTTGGTGAATAGTAGAGGTGGCAAATTAACACCTGAACATATAACCTGCTCAAGTTGGGCAGGTTATTGACCCGTCCATTTATTAGCTTTAGTCCATTTCAGCCCCCAAAAATTTGGGATGATATATAATCTCAAATGATCCATGAGAAATCTTTGCTAAAATATTTTCAAAAAGACCTTTTATGTTTAATTTGATATGTTATATATAGCCATAATAAAGAAAAAACAATATCTTTAGGTATTCAAAATCTATAAAAGAACAAATAAAGCAATTAAAACTTAGTAAGAATTGCTCGGGTTGGGATATGACCCGCATTTTAGCCCATTTCAACCCAAGTAACTTTGGGTGGGTTATTGACCCATCCATTTATTAATTCAACCCATTTTGACTCATGCAAATTCAACGCAACCCGCCCACTTGACACCGCTAGTGAACAGGATCAGTTTTTCTGTTCGTGTTGAGTTATCCAAGGCTGGTTCACAAGTCAACTGCTCTCTCTCCCCCTTCCCTCACCGCCCTCCAGACATGTCTTTTGATTGGACCAAGTGTTGGGATCATCATGCCCCCTTGAGAGTGATGTTCTTGAAGTGTGTATTCTTCATATTTTTCTTCTGGCAATCTTTCTCCCATAGTGATTGATTTCTGCAATCTGTTGAAGAATGGGAGTGCTTGGTTAACTTGGTGTTAATGATCTTATATATATTGTGTTTTTAGGTTGGCCAACTGAGAGAGGTTTCAAATAAAGCAAATAATGCTGAGCTAAAATTGTTTTTGGAAGTAGAACTTGGCCTGGTAATGTATCGGTTGCTTACTTTTCTTCTCGTTTGATGATTCACATGTTGCATGTTTTCCGTGTGAGGCTTTATTCTCCATGTTTTACTTCTGTGTTCTAATTTGTTTTGTTTGTTCTTGCAGGATTTGCAACCTATTCCTCCCCCAGAGAAGATCAAGGAAGATATTCTTCTATTTTTCAAACTTTATGACCCTTCAAAAGAGGAGATAAGGTATTAATCTTTGCTTCTCTATTACTGGAAGACTAACATTAAAGTAGCGATTTTTCATTTTTGAATTTGGGACTTACTCATTTTTCGGAACAAGACTACATGGAAAGGTGTTTTTACTTTACTCAACCTAGAGATCTAAAACATTGTAACAGTCAGCATGAGAGTATACAACGAAAAAGGAAAACATAAGAAGAATGCCTATTGGTTTTTTGCGATTTCCTTGAACTTGATAAGGACATCCTGTTAAAAGGGTTAATCTGAAATTCTAATGCATTTAAACCTTGAGGTGCTGTTAAAACTGCTTGGGGCAGGTATATGAGAAGCCATGTTGTTGTCCTGTGAATGAGGTTTTCTTGGTCTGTCTCTTTAATTTTTTCTTTTGGGTAGGTATGTTGGACGGCTTTTTGTGAAAGGAAGTGGAAAGCCGCTGGAGATATTGGCAAAGCTAAATGAGTTGGCTGGCTTTTTGCCTGATGAAGAAATTGAACTTTTTGAGGTTTATTTCTCTTTTTCTTTTGCTGCCAGTTTTAAACTCAAAACACAGGATGTGATTTTTTAGCTTTTGTTATTTGCAGGAAATAAAATTTGAACCAAATGTGATGTGTGAACACATTAACAGGAACCTGAGTTTTCGTGGCTGTCAGGTATGTGGAATCAATTGCCCGTAGCCACTTTGGGCATTTTATGCATTTGCTTGTGTAGCTGATTTCTTTCAATAGATGTTCTCTTTTCTTTTGATGGATCTATTAGCGATGAAAAATTTATGCACTACTCTGGCTTTGCAGCTAGAAGATGGGGATATTATTTGTTTTCAGAAATCCCTTCGGAAGCAAGGGAATGAACAATATCGCTTTCCAGAAGTCCCTTCTTTTTTGGAATACGTGCACAATCGCCAGGTTTGTGCTGTATGCTCTCATTGTGATATTTGGCCCCTGGAGTATAAAAGATTGTTACAGTACTGCAATAGATGTCTATGATTGATATATCTTTGTTAGTGCTATATCTTTGTTAGTGCGCCTGCTGTACTTTATTTTGCTCGCTTTAACCCAATTTAGGATCTCAATTGGGATAGAGTTTTAAAAAAAAATGCATTGTTTTAGTTGTATCTTTTTGAAAGTCTTTTTTACAGTTATGAGCTCTATTCAATGGCTTCCAGGTTGTTCGTTTTCGCTCATTGGAGAAACCCAAGGAGGATGAGTTCACTCTGGAGTTGTATGTATCTCGTTTTGTATAATTAGCAGTTCTAGGTTGATCTTATGCCAACTCTTTTCACATGTTGATGACACATAATTTTAGGTCAAAGCAGAACAACTATGATGAAGTTGTTGAATGCTTAGCTCGTCATCTTCACTTGGATGATCCATCAAAAGTAAGGCTTACATCACATAATTGCTATTCACAGCAGCCAAAGCCTCAGCCTATAAGGTATCGTGGTGTTGATCGTCTCACAGAAATGCTCAGTCACTATAATCAGGTATTCTGTCTTTTTTGGATTTCCTAGATATGCAGGCATCTGCTTACTGCATATAATTGTTTATTTCTAACGATTGTTTGTTGACATCATCCCCTTCTTTGGATAGACTTCAGATATTTTGTATTATGAAGTCCTGGATATTCCTTTACCAGAGCTGCAGGGCTTAAAAACTCTCAAAGTTACTTTTTATCATGCTGCCAAGGATGAAGTGAGTGCTGAAAGGCATTCTTTATGCTTTTATGACACATTTTTACCTCGTCTTTCTGTAATATAATCTTGGACTGACTATTTTCAGGTGACTATCCATACTATCAGATTGCCAAAACAAAGTACCATAGGAGATGTTCTTAATGACCTGAAAACAAAGGTACTTTGGAGTTTTCTTGTGCTTTGAACTCTGTCCCCCCTATACACAAATAAGCATTAAGTCTATAAAATACGTTGTGGGAACTTCGAGAGATGGGAAAAACTGACCTTGTCTGTTCTGTTGCGAGATACTCATCTTATCTCTTGTTATGGTGCAGGTTGAATTGTCACGGCCAGATGCTGAACTAAGATTGCTGGAAGTGTTTTACCATAAGATATATAAGGTGGTACTATGGTGTTGCATAACTTCCTTTTATACCATGGTTTTGGGTCTGCTAAGATGCTTCTCACTTCTCAGTACTCAGATCAGCTCACTGGTCGTAAATTTAATCAGTTTTACTTATTTGTTTGTTTTCTAAATGACACTGTTATATGGTGCTGAAGGCGGTAGAGGATAACCCAAAAAATACTAGACTAAGAAGTGTATCATGCACGTCTCTCAGTGTATGCATGTTCATAGAACAATAATGTAACTTTACATATGTGTTTGTGTATGTTCTTGAACAGTGGGTATATGTTTTGTCGGAGGAGGTAAAATAATTCATTAAAGGACTTGATGTAACTGTGTTTTCCAATTTGCTCCTAGGTAGCATTTGTAACCTTGCATCCATCTTACTGCAGATTTTTTCCCTTAATGAAAGGATTGAGAACATAAATGATCAATACTGGACTCTACGTGCAGAGGAGGTACGTTTTAATATCTGATGTTTGCTTCGTTAGTTTATTTACTAGAGCAGGTTGGATTTTACTTATGTGCAATTGGATCTGTATGAGTGTCACTCATTTCACTGTTTTTTTTTCTTTTTTCATTTGAAGCTTCAATCTTCGTCACTGAAACTAGTCTTTCCCTGCTTGACCATCTAGTATATTGCACCGAGACATGACATATTCAATGTTGGTCATATAAATACTTGGCATCTCTTTACCTCTCCTTGTTTACATCTTTCATGCTGTTCTGATGTCGTTGATATGCCATTAGTATGATTTATTTTCAATCGATGTGTCTTTATTAGATAAAAGTTTATTAATGAAGTACCAAGACGGCAAGGACGTACAGAAAACATCTAAAGAACCAACAAACCACCTACTATCCTTTCCCTCCCAACAAATCAAGAAAGTCCATGTACTGATTCAGATTCACTAAGAGATTACTTCTACATTACTAATACCGATTATGAAGACATTAGTAACTCTAGATAAGTATGCCCGTCAAAGCAATCATTGTTCCCTCTCCAGCCATAAAGTCCATAAGATACACAAAAGAATGGTTCTCCGTATCTTCTTCAGCTTTCTAGGTACCTTTGAGCTTGCCAATATACGCTGAGGCATCACCCAAGAAATTCCACAAATGCTTAAAATAATTCTCAGTGTTGTCTAGGTACACTCTGCAATGGAGAAAAGATGATTCACTGTTTCCTAGGCCTCTTCACACAGATAACATCTATTACCAGTGGTGGTTGTAGAACACAAGTTCATCTGAATCCAGTGTTTTTGATACAGTGTGTGGATGTGTATAATGGGTTCAGTTGTAAGAAGTTAAAGGTTGACCCATCAATATAATCGTGGATCCTTCTCTATCTGTTACATGAAGTGAAGGAACTTTTGCAAGCCTTTTCTGAGGTTGACCCATCAATAAAATCGTGGATCCTTTTCTGCAAGTTGTCTTTAGCAAGCCTTCCGAACTGCTATCCACCTTAGTATGCTACCTTAACAGTTAGCAGGAACTTTTGTTCTCCAAATCATCTTCTGAGGCCAATTGGGCATCCCACTGACCTGACTTCATTATCAATATACTGTTAACAATTTTTAACTGGATATTTTTTTAATCATCATGAACTTCTCAGATCAGTGAATCCACCTTACTTTGATCAATAAAGACTTAACTTCTTGTAGTTGGTAGGATGGATTATAGATGTTTACATACTCCTGACGCTGTTTTCATTACAGATTCTTGAAGAGGAGAAAAACTTGGATCCTCATAGTCGTTTAATTCATGTTTATCATTTTATGAAGGACACAGCTCAAAATCAAGCAGTAAGTACATGTGTAAGGATATTGTTGCAATAACTGTTTATTTCAGGGAAGGTTCTTCCTTGAATAATTTGTTTTTTGGTTCCCCTTCTCTTTTTTATTTTTAATTCCTTTCCCTTGTGTTTACAGCAAATACAGAACTTTGGTGAGCCTTTTTTCTTGCTTATTCATGAGGGTGAGACATTGACTGAAGTTAAAGCTCGCATTCAGAAAAAATTGCAGGTTTCAGATGAGGAGTTTTCAAAGGTATTCAATCGTCCTGCCTTTGCATTGCTCAAATTATTCATGAAATTATCATCTTGAAAATGTCTGAGCCACTTCCTCGGTAAAGTATATAATTGTGTTCTTAAAAGCCTTTGACAAGTGGTACTTTTGCTCTGCAGTGGAAATTTGCATTTTTATCCATGGGTCGTCCCGAGTACCTGGAGGAATCGGATATTGTGTCCAACCGTTTCCAGGTATGTGGCGCTTCCTTTCCATCTTTATTGATTCATAGTCCTCATCACATGTGTTTGGGCATTCCTAATTTTCTAGTTGGTTTCCAGAAAAGAGATGTGTATGGTGCTTGGGAGCAGTACCTTGGATTAGAGCACACTGACAATGCTCCAAAAAGATCATATGCTGCCAACCAGGTATGCACTATGCTTTATGCGCGAGCTGTCACAATTTTGAAGCAATATTTATGAGATACCGTCCGAGAATTTTTAGGTCTTTAGAACTGTGGCCAGAGCAAGAATTTCATTATTACAACAACAACAAACCCAGTATATTCCCACATTGTGGAAAGAATTTCATTATTGTGGAAAGAAAATTGGGATTGGTCCCGGGCACTAACTATACGACTGAACCTTGTTATCCAAGTTCCCTAACTTTTCAAGGGTGAAAAAAACAGAACTTTTTGAGTTTTTCTTTTGTTTCATCGTGTGGGGTTGAGCAAGGGTTACCGCCAATAGTTATCTTGGGAGAACCTCTTTTGATGCTTTTGGGCATGGCCATAATCTGGAGAAATCTTGTATGCTCGAACGTTTGATAGCTTAAAACTATTCTTATAATATCGTCAATGGATTTGGTAATCAGTTTACTGCATGGTCTGAGATAAAACAAATTTCTTTGCAGTACATATGTTGAATACAAATAACGTTTTTTTTTTTGCCACGCGTAATATCCATTCAAGACCGAATTTCCCTCAAACTAGAAAGCCACGTTGTTTATTATGTTTACTCTTTCTCATGCGTGAAACTTCCTGTTCCTTCAATACATGTTTAGCTGACTAATATTGGTGGTGCAGAACCGACACAATTTTGAGAAGCCTGTTCGGATCTACAACTAGATAATCTTCAAAATTACTTCCACATTACCGTATGATTATCTTCAAAGGGAAGTGTGCTATGTTGCAAAGAAGGTGCACTAGGTTCAGCAGAAGATAGCGGCTTGGCAGTTAAATGTGGGGGATTGTCACGTTGGTGGTAGTATAATTCCTCCGAGGCGGTTAAACATTTATGCTGAGATTTCATCAAGCAAGCACCCGTTTTTCGGCCGAGGGAGTTTGCTGGTCAAACTGGCTTCTGTCAGTTGTAATGTAGGCAATCCATACGATTTTGGGTGAGTACTGTATAGAGGGTACAGATAAATTGGTTTTTGACTCTCCTATATTTAGAAAATCGGTTTCGACTTTATCTTATTTTTAGACAAAACACATTCTCTTTCCAAGAAATCTGATTTTCTTAGTTCTTCCTTTCATGATGATTGTTTTGACTTTAGTATAGGCAGAAATATTAATGCTGTAAAATTATAGTTTACTTTCGACTTTCTGGGTTTCCCAGAATCATGCAACAGAGATTGTTTATGATGATGTTTGTTCTCATTTTCGCTTTGATCTAGGATTACTTGTACCACTTAATTCATGTAGTTCATAAGCAGCAGCCTCTCCGGAGGGTCCCAGCAACATAGATTACAAGTTGGGAGTCCTATGGGACCAAATTATAAGAGGCCGATTCGAATGGATATCTGGTAAAGCTGTCGTCATGTGACCAGGGGGGTCACGGGTTCAAGCCTTGGAAACAGCCTCTAGCAGGAATGCAAGATAAGGTTGCGTACAATACACCCTTGTGGTAGGGTCCTTCCTCGGACCTTGCGCATAGCGGGGAGCTTTAGTGCACCGGGCTGCCCTTTATTAGTTTCTATACCCTAAATTGGATAATGTGTGGAACACAAAAAAGAAGCGCGGGATGGTATGGGAGATTTTTGTACTTGTTCCGGTTTGGCATTCTAGCCCCTGTAGTCTACGGTGTTTCTACGAAATTTTGACATAGAGGACACATCAGATCGACCTAGATAAATTAACATTGTCTTGTCATTTATTTTTATATAAATTAGCTTCGATCGAGTTCAAATGTCTCGTTGAAGACCAGGATGCTAACTCTAGATAAAGTACAAGAGTCTCTCGGACCATTCCGCAACGCGAAGTGGAAATGGGGATCGAAGGTCAAAGACATTGGGCTAAACTCTTGACCTAGTATACTATATTTCAATTTTGAATAAAAAATTAATGGTCAAAACTTCACTTTGCCATGTGAAATATGCCAACTTTCCAACAAGCTTCATTTGTTTCTAGTCAAGTCATCAAAGAAAAGTCATGTACTTTTCACCACATCTAATTTCTTTTAGTATTCTTTATCTGATGTGTGCAGTGGCGGAGTCAGGATAAGGGATTCAAAAGTAAATATACGAATTAATCGAATGAGGTTTAATTTTTCATCGAAGGGGGTTTGGATGAAACCCCTGGAGGGTGATGAAACCCCTGGAGGGTGGAGCAAAGGTGACTACGCCACTGGATGTCGATATCTATATTGGAATTTCAATTAATTTGAATTTGCACTGCGTGACCACATAATACTCATTTAATGAGGGATTACTTCCTAATAAAAATTTTTTTATACTGTGTTCGAACTTGAGACTTCTGATTAAGGATCATATCTATTCAGCCATAACTCTCGTGGGTCAATGCATCTTCATGTTCTGTTTGTCTTACTTTTCTTTTTAGTCTTTTTGAAGAAGAATGCATCTTCCCTTTTTATTTTTTTTGACAATTCTTTAATTTCAATTTTTCAATTGTCATGTTTAAGATCACGAGATTAAAGAATACTTTGATTCTTTTACGTATCTTTCATTTAAGGCTGCAAGATTCAGAATCTTCTCTACTTTCTTAAATTTTGAAACCAGACAAACAAATTAAAACGGGAAGTAACTTTCATTATGGTTGTATTATAACTACATTATGTGTAGTCCATAGAGGTAGCTCTTTGACATAATTTTTTAACTCCATATTTCTAATCAAATCATTAAAATGATGTAGATTGACCATCAAACACATGATGCCAAGCTGGAATGACTAATTCCTCTCTCATATATATATATATATATATATATATATATATATATATATATATAAATAAATAATATACATGTATTCTTTTTTCGAACCGTAGATTGTTTTTTCTTGAGACGAAGTTCTAACAAAAACAACCTACGTACCTCTAAGGTAGGGATAAAATTTACGTACGCTCTACCCTCCTCAGATCCCACTTCGTAGGAATACTGGGCATGTTGATGTATATAGGTAGGGTTGTAGTAGGGACGGAGCAACCTTTAGCTCAGGGGCTCCTCCAAACCCCCTTCGATGGAAAATTGTACTATTTATACACGGTTAAAATTATATTTTATGTATATATAATTGACGTTGAACCTCCTTCGACTGGTTCGTAGGTTTACTTCTGAACCCTCTCAGTAAAAACTCTTATTCCTCCACTGGGTCGTAATAAGTTTAAGGTTTGTGTACTACTATACCCTCCTCAGAT
>NC_061115.1:219213294-219262718 GCF_002878395.1 Capsicum annuum | reverse complement strand
GGTCGTAATAAGTTTAAGGTTTGTGTACTACTATACCCTCCTCAGATCCAACTTTATAATACGACCGAATATATTTTTGTGTGTGTATATGTGTGTGTATAATAATTAAAAAACCAAAAAAAAATGTGCTTAAATTTCAAGCATACGTGTTTTCTTTTACCAATATTTTGTCAAACAATTCAAACCGCGGATTTTCTTTAGTCAATTTCCACACATTTTCCCATATATACATAGTGTATATGATATGTATATAATGTGTGTATATAAATAAATCACAACATAATATTCTTCATCTCATTCACTACAACTTAATTCTCACCAAAATAGTCGTCGCAATCTGAGTTCCTGCTTTCAACGAGACTTTTCTTAGCTCGTTTCCAGCACCGAAGGGTGTGCAAGAGAGTGAAATATATACACACACCAATCCTTTAACGTCTCGAATCCTTGACCTACACACTTCACTTGAGTTCCTACTTTCAACGAGACTTCTGATCTTATCTCGTTTCCAACATCGAGGGGTCTACGAGAGAGTGAACACATATATACACACACACTAGGTCTTTCTCTTGCATTTCTACAAAGAATTTGTTTCCACGTCTCGAATCCTTGACCTTGTTTCCAACACCGAGGGGTCCGCGAAAGAGTGAACACATATATACACACACTAGGCCTTTCTTTTGCATTTCTACAAAGAATCTGTTTCCTCGTCTCGAGTCCTTGACCTGCACACGTCACCTGAGTTCCTACTTTTAGCGAGACTTCTCTTAGCTCGTTTCCAACACCGAGGGGTCTACGAGAGAGCGAACACATATATACACACACTAGGTCTTTCTCTTGCATTTCTACAAAGAATCTGTTTCCTCATCTCGAATTCTTGACCTGCACACTTCACCTGAGTTCCTACTTTCAACGAGACTTCTCTTAGCTCGTTTCCAACACCGAGGGGTCTACGAGAGAGTGATCAAACACATACACACACACTAGGTCTTTCTCTTGCATTTCCACAAAGAGATCGTTCCACGTCTCAAAACTCCTGACCTATCCAGTTCTCCGGTCGTACCAAGGGTAATCTTGTCTTTTAACATGACAACAACAATGTCATTATTCAAGCAATACACCTATTATTGCAAAATTGTCTTCTTCATATCAATCCTCATTTTCTTCAACTTACACAATAATAATGTAAGTGCGTTGAGGATATTAAAAGGTGATCAACTTTGGTTAAAGAAGAATATTAATTTAATTATTCAATCACTTCCAAGAGGTTCAATTCCATCAAAAGGTGCAAATCCATGCACAAATATTCCTGGTGGAAGAAAAAAAGGTAGATGCATTTTGGCTCAAAATGAAAAAAAAAAAATTATAAAAAATTCAATTAGAGAATAAAACAATTCTTGAAATTAATATATTTCTTTTGGGATTTAATTAGAATATATCATTCTTTGTAATTTGTAAATTCTTTATTTCTACCATTTATTATTCTTTTATTTTTTTTAAATTGAAAATATATGTATTCATGATCACACCGTAAAAGGATGAGGGTTTATCTGAAACAACCAAAATACCTTTGAAAGTGGTGGTAATTAATATCACCGTACACACTATTCTTTTCAGACATCACTTGTAGAATTACATTAAATATATTGTTGTTGTACCGTATAAAGATTACTGAAATATAATGTTTAATTTATTTTTCCACATGATTGGTCAATGAAGCTTCCAATTAGTACTTATGTATTCTACTACTTGTAGTTATTCAAATGTTAAAAATCATATTAGTTATTCAGACGTCACTCGTAGAATTATATTGAATAATATATTTTTATTGTACCGTATAAAAATAACTGAAATATAATATTTAATTTATTTTTCCACATGATTGGTCAATGAAGCTTCCAAGTACTTATGTATTTATTCAAATGTCAAAATCATATTATATACTGAAAAGTCTCATGAAAGATGTCAATTAGTTGTTCAAAAAAGGCAATTTGGTATTTATTGGTATATAAATACTTCAAACACTTGTCACTCAATTCATTCGTTCAGAACGTTATGAGACAGTTCGATTCATTTTCAGAATAGAATGTACGAATCTTTAAAGGTCATTTCATACCAATTATATATAAAAAAAAAAAAAATAGAAATCAGCTATGAAATTCATCGTTATATAAAAACCTATAGCTATTAGCTAATAGTTTCTCTTATGAAAATCAGTCGATAATTTATCATTTAAAATTAATTACGAATTTTTATTGTTTAGCCACAGAAGTGGTCACTCAATTCATTTTTTATTTCATAGTGGTTTCCAAAAAGTTAGACATATATATAAATCACAAATAAATAATATTCATATAATAAATATATGTAGCACCTCAATTTTGACTATGGAATATTATTTTTTGATCAATAAAATAATTTCAAGTTTTTGAATAAATTGTAAAATTTTCCAAATGTTAATAAACATTCCATGTGTATTAGTACATGCATGCAAACCCCAATTTAATAAACATATAATAATGTATAAATAACATAAATATCAACCTTTTTAAAAGTAATTACATTCTCTCCCACTTTTTTAATTACTTTACTCTCTCTCCCTATTAATATACATAACATAACCGACATATACATAGCATTCTGTGTATATGTGAGATTTTTGTAATATGTTTAGGGAGTTGGGATTTTTTGTAATATTGAAAACATAAGTTGTGTATTTGTGTAATTTTTAGTATAATTTATGGACAATACTCGTTAAATAAAATTAGTATTACCCCTTCGGTGTCTTGTTTTTTATTATTTAGCAATGTGTTATTTCATTTTATTGTTTATTTTTATATTTTTTGTGGTTAAACCATTAGCTGTCCTAAGCCGGAGGTCTATCGGTAACAACTGCTCTACTTTATTTGAGGTAGTGGTATGGACTGTGTACACTTTACCCTCCTCGGACCCGATTTTATCGGAATACACTGAGTTTGTTATTGTAGTACTCACTAAATAAAATAAATCAAACTACATGGGAATTAGCCATTTATTTTTTTTCAAACTGAATAACTAATATTGGACATCTATTTTAATACCAAAAAGGGTCAAAAATACCCTTAAAACTATTAGAAATGGAGCAAAAATATCCTCCGTCAGTATTTTAGCTAAAAAATACTCCTCGTTAAATTTTTGGCTAAAAAATACCTCTCTACATAACGGAATGACACCAAGCACGCCACGTGGACAAAAAATGTCATATGGCTAGTCACCGTCAGCGTACACATGAAAAATCACTCCATTTAATACCACTAACTATAATCGTTGCCGTTGTGTTCTTCTTCCTGGAATGCATCAATAAATGAATATCTTAAATTGTGTGAGTGAGTTCACTGAATTCAATCGTTCAGTTAATTTGGTGGTGAAAGGGTACAATAGTTTTGTTCATCAGAATCGATCTTATCACGACAGATATTGTTCTGGTTCTGCGAAACGAACTATAATTTGGTGGTGAAAGGGTGGCACAACCTTGTTATTGCCAGATGAATCCCACTGTACAGTTAGGCAACTTTCTATTTTGTGTTATTTGGAGTGTAAGTTCAGCGAGGTGTCTCATGAGTTCGATGTGGTTGTTAAGCTTGACACTCACTTTATCAGTAAGAGAGATAGTTTCAAGTATCTGAGGTCGATGATTCAGGAGAATGGAGAGATTGACGAGGATGTCACTCATCGGATCGGGGTGGGGTGGATGAAATGGAGACTCGCCTCCGGTATGTTGCGTGATAAAAGGGTACCTCCCAAACTTAAAAGCAAGTTCTACAGAGTGGTGGTTAGATCGACTTTGTTATATGGGTCGGAGTGTTGGACTGTTAAGAAGACCCACATCTAGAAGATGAAGGTGGCGGAGATAAGAATGTTTCGGTGGATGTGTGGGTGTATTAGAAAAAATAGAATTAGAAATGAGGTTATTTGAGATAAGGTTGGAGTGGCTTCGGTGGAAGCCAAGATGAAGGAAGCCAGGTTGAGATAGTTCGGTCATGTGATGCGAAGGAGCACAAATGCCCCAGTGCAGAGGTGTGAGGGGTTTGGCTAGGGGTGATTTCAAGTGAGGTACAGGTAGACTGAAGAAATATTGGAGGGAGGCGATTAGACATGACATGGAGCAGCTTCAGCTTACCGAGAACACGATCCCAGATAGGAAATTGTGAAGGAGGCGAATTAGGGTAGAAGGTTAGTCTAAGTTAGGATGTTGCATGATTTGGTGTGTACTTGGAGTATCTTGCTTTTGGTATTATTGAATATGTTAATTTCAATTGTATCTTATTCTATTACTATTTCTTATCTTATCTTAGATTGCTTTATTTTGCGCCGGGGGTCTATCGAAAACAGTCTCTCTATCTCACATTTGAGGTAGTGGTATGGACTTCATACACTTATTACCCTCCCCATACCCTACTTGGTAGGAATATACTGGGTATGTTATTGTTGATGTGACGTGAGGACGAAGATTAAAAACGTTAAGGGTGATTCCTGATCATAAAATATATTTTTAAAATGTAATTAAGACGTAACGTCTAAAGAATCTTCTGGCCAAAAACCTCCAAAAAGTTATGGTTAGTTCTATTAAATAGGGTGATTTTCCAACTGGACGCTGATGTAGACTAGTCATGTGGTTTTTTTTTGTCCACGTGGCGTGCTTGGTGTCATTTTGTTACATAGAAGGGTATTTTTGAGCCAAAAATTTAATGGAGGGAGATTTTTGAGTCAAAAAACTAACGGAGTATATTTTTGCTCCATTCCAGATAATTCAGGGATATTTTTGACCCTTTTTCGATTTTAATAACATGGACAAGTAAAGATGGACGGGGGAAGTATTCCTCTCTATTTAATTCTCTCTGTTCAGTTTTATTTGTCACATTTGTTAAGAAAATTATTATTATTATGATTAAGTATTATTATTAATTTAATGTCAAACCCATGATTTATTAATAACCATTATATTTAGTGAATCAATAAGTCGAAGGAATTATATTTAGATTAGGATTTATAATCCTAACGAGTTTTGACTTGGATTTTTTTTTCATCAACTTTTTTTTTTTATTCAGAAAAAAAAAAAATCAAAGTTCAACAGTTACGATAAAGTTTTGAGTGGAAATAGTTTTTTTTTTTTCCTTATCCCAAATATATTTGGAAATTATGTCTTTTTCTCATTCCCTGTGGATTAAGTAAACCTAAATGTAATCTTTGTAGGATTAGATATAGTTTATAAATAAAACAAGTTAGTAGACGTATCTCCAAAAATTTTAAAAAGTGATCATTGTACAAAAACGAGATCTATAAATTAAGCAAAGAAGACCAATAACAATAATTATAATGATGTTCTCTCGTGATTATAATCCAATGTTGTTTTTGCATGAAGAAGATTTGTTGCCCAAACAACGTAGTTGGGTAGATGCGGACGCAGAATTCTTGAGGAATCGGATGACATTCTTGAGATCTGAGCGTGGGACCACATATACGGGAAACCATTATTATATTAATAGGCAAAAATTTTTGCGTAGTTACAAGATGAGTAATCATGGAAGTGCAATTAAAAAAATCAAGAAGTTGCTCAATTTCAAAACGAAGAAGACGAGTACTTTAGTGAAAAATGACGGCTCCTACACTAGCAGAAACGACTTGTGCCCTAAGAGAAACTTAGTTTCTGAGCTGTTAAACAGCTTGTGCCCCAAGAGAAACTCAATTTCTGACGAGTTGTTAAATGACTCGTGCCCCGGGAGAAGCTTAGTTTCCGAGTTGTTAAACAACTCATTCCCTGAGAAAAACTCAGTTTCCGAGTTATTATTAAACGACTCGTGCCCTAAGAGAATCACACTTTTGGAGTTGTTTTCTCTTGATGTCCAAGATTGAATATACGATGTGTGAGCATTTGATTAGAAATATAGGGAGAATATCTACAATTTGTAATTTATTCAAATTTCAACAAGTAATATATATATATATATATAGTACTCGATTATTAATTGCGTTCATACAATTCCTCGATTCATTTTTACAGCGAGACGTACGCACCTTTAGAGAGGTTATTTCATAAAAACTATACCAAAAAAAAGAATAGAAATCAGCTATGAAATTCATCGTTAAATAACCGATAACTAATAATTTCTCTTTTGAAAATTTGTTATTAATTTATCATTTAAAATTAATTACGAATTTTTATTGTTTAGCGACAAAAGTGGCCACTCAATTTATTTCTTGTTTCATAGTAATTTCCAAAAAGTTAAGACAAATATGTAAATCACAAATAAATAATATATACATAAAAGAAAAATATTTAGTACCTCAATTTTTACTATGGAATATTATTTTGGTCAATAAAATAGTTTCAAGTTTTTGAATAAATTGTAAAACGTTCCAAATGTTAATAAACATATAATTTATGGACAATACTCGTTAAATAAAATTAGTATTACTCTATCGGTGTCTTGTTTTATTTATTATTTAGCAGTGTGTTATTTCATTTTGTTGTTTATTTTTATATTTTTGTGGTTATACCGTTATCTATCCTGAGCCGGGGGTCTATCGGAAACAGACTCTCTACTTCATCTGAGGTAGTGGTATGGACTGCGTACATTTTACCCTCATTGGATCGTATTTTGTCGGAATACACTGAATTTATTGTTGTTGTTGTAGTACTCGTTAAATAAAATAAATCAAATTACATGGGAATTGTCTATAATTCCAACACAAATTTCATATCACAATGCATATATATATATATACATGGATGGAAATAAAAGGGTCGGTCCATAAGTATCTATCGTACGTATTCTTATTCTACATTTCTATAACTTGAACCTGAAACCTCCTGGTGATGTGGCAGTGACCTGTGACCTCCTGGTAACATGACAGCGACCCGTGACCTCTTGGTCACATGGCAGCGACCTGTGACCTCCTGGTGACATGCATGACAGTAACCCGTGACCTTCTGATGACATGACAGCGACCTGTGATCTCCTGGTCAAATGGCAGGGACTCGTGACCTCCTAGTCACGTGACAACAACTTTATCAATACCGTCAATGCTCTCACGATGAAAATACACTTTTTTCTTTATTTGGAATTTGGCAATATGATCCAAAAAAAAGTGAACACTAGATTAAAATAATTATACTAGTAATCTAAATATTGAAATACAGGTAAGCCTTCTGAAAATTGTTTCCAAAAATATTCATCATCATTATTATTATTATTATTATTATTATTATTATTATTATTATTATTATTATTACTATTATTATTATCGATATTCATAGTATGAATATTATTATTTGTACTTGAACACTTGTACTCAACTCCATCATGATAATTAATCCAACCACCACCACCGCCTCCGCCACTGCCGCCACCACTGCTGCCACCATCACCGCCTCTCTCGGGGCTTTTTCCGGTGAGTTCTTGAACGATCGATCGAAATTCATCAGCATTTTTTGCATTTACCATAATTGGACTTGATATATATTTCACCTTCATTGGCTCTTTTTTTTCTTTATAATAATTTCTTCTAATAGAATTTTGCCCTTTCTTGCCTTGTTCCATTTTTGTATATAGATAAATTTGGTAACATATAGTAAAAGAGAATTTTGAAATATATTTGGATATAAGTGAGCAATAATAATGTTACAATTTTAAGTGAATATTGAAGTATCTGTGTGTGTTTATATAGTACTACTAATTAATTAGTGGATGTGTACTTGTTGAAATGAAACTTCCTAGAAAAATATATTTAAAAAATTTAGTGGAAGAATTTAATATACAAACGTGCTTGAAAATGAAAGAAGGAATCATGAAAAAATATGTTGCATGACCATGCAAGAAAAGGAAGGTATAATTTCTACGTTCACTTTTATTTGTCACATTTAATTTTTTAAGAGTCAAACTGCATAGATTTTAACCAACACATTATCATATATTTAAAGTTGCTAGTGTCAACATATACTTTCTTTGTCACGTTTAATTTTTCAAGAATCAAATTACATGGATTTTAACCAACACATTACGATATATTTAAAGTTGCGAGTGTCAACATATACTTCCTCCGTTCACTTTATTTGTCACGTTTAACTTTTCAAGAGTCAAACTGCATTAATTTTAATTTAATCAACATGTTAATATGAGAAGAGTAGGATTGCAAGTTGCAAACCTGTAGCATTTTTCATATAATTTTAGAATATTTAAATTTAAAATTTAAAATATTTAAATAATGTACTTCCATTTAGCTTTAAGTTTATTCAAAATTGACTTTCATGAAGCGAAATATAGAAGATAAAGATGTCATTAAATTCTTGAAGTACATAATTACACGTAAAGTTAAAATATTAAAGTAAGTTGTGAGTGTAAATTCTTAATAATAAATTAATTACTGATGTATCATGTATGATATAAATTGCACGAGTTAAAATTACATATGATCTATAATGTATGATGTAAACTACACTAAATAAAATAACTTTTTTTTTTCCCATGGGTTAGGCAGAATTAATCAATATTAAATTGAAGTTAAACTTTCTTAGTTAGCCTAACTATGAGATTAAAAATTAATTAAAGAGAAAAAGCAAAAGGTGGCTTCTTGAAGTAGAAATTATTATCATCCTCTAGAATGTGAAGCCACCTTAATTAGAGGTATTTTATTAAATTAATTTTGTTAATAAAATTTTGAAATTCTAAATTTGATTATTATTATTAAAGGCTCGTCTGGTAGTATAAAATATAAAGGATAATTAATTTCGAGATTAATTTTAAAAGATCTGGTTCTATGTTTGATTGGGACAAAATGCATTTGATGACTTATTCCAGAATTGTAGTGTTATTTTTATCTTATCTCACCTTAAGGATGGGATAATTGATCTCGGGATGACTTATTTACCAACCAAACGACCCTTAATGATAATATAACGAAGGAAGTTTCGAGCTCATATTGGTCATGGATTGAGAACGGGAATTGAACTCTATGAGATCGAATCTCCTGTTGTTCCTCAATAGCTTAGTGACGATAGAGCAATCGCCTATTAACCGATTGATCATAGGTTTGAATTATGGATTTTGCGCAACACGAATTTGAATTTAAAGCCTCCTATAGATTATCTTTTTTTTCTTTTCCTGATAGATTCTATGTAATCATGAATTTTAATTAGTCGAACTTCAATCTGGTATAGAACAGAAAGCAAAAAAAGAAGTATTTTCACTTTTTGTATAATGGTCAAGTAAAATGAAAATGAACTTAGGGAAGACTAGTTAAAAGTCTTTTTTTTTAGAATGCTTTAATAAACGAAAATTAATTTTAAAATTACTTTGAATTTGAAGTTGTCTATCGATAATGTTTTTTTCTAAATGAATTCTACGTAACGCGAATTTGAATTTAAAATGCCTATAAATATTATTTTTTTCCTTTTAAATAGAATCTACGTAAACATAAATTTAAATTAGTCGAACTTCAATACGGTAAAAAAAACAAAAACAAAAGTATTTTACAAAGATAACAATTTACATTTGATATTGAAATTTCAAAAGCTTTGACTAATTATTGTTAAATAATTATTTTTAATTAGGGGGTTAATTAGACCTCGTGGGACTAATTATAATCACGTAATCATTTTTAATACTTCAATTAAGGTATATAAACAATTATATATTAATCGGAAAAGGGATAAATATACTCCACAATTATGAGAAATAATACGTATATATTTTTCGTCATATTTTGGATACACCTATGCCTCTACCGTTAATGAAATGACATGTATATACCCCTTACAGTAATGGTAGGACATATGTATATCGAAAATATGACGGAGGATATATACGTATTATATTTGTCCTTTTTCATATATTAATTAAGTACTAAATAATAGTATTTTCTTTTTAATAATATATATATATATATATATATTAAATAGACATTTGAACATGCGATTTTTACCTCGTAATTCAAAATTGCGAGACGAAATCATGTTTGGTCACGTAATTTAATGTTGATTTCATCTCATGATTTCATATCACCAGATGAATCCCGAATTCTCCAAAAAAAAAAACTTAATTTGGAATTTCATATCATGATTTGATATTTTTTAAATACAAAAATTAACTCGACGTGAGAAGATTGTTTTAATTATGTGGGAGTCGGAGAAGCGTTAATGATAAGTTGGAGATTTTTGGAGACAGACTCTTGAGTCTAAAAGATTTCGGTTGAGTAGGACTAAGTCGTAGTACTTGAAATGTATGTTTAGTGATTTGTCGCAGGAAAGAGAGTTTCAAGTATATGCGGGATATGATTCAGGAAAACGGTGAGATTGAGGAGCATGTCATACACCGTATTGATGAAGGTGCCTCCAAATCTTAAAGGTAAGTTCTACAGAGTGGAGGCCGACCGGCTATGTTGTATGGAGTGGAATGGTGGCCACTTAAGAACTTCCACATCCAAAAGTTGAAGGTGGCGGATATGAAGATGTTGCGATGAATGTGTGGCCATACCAAAAGAGATAAGGTAAGGAATGAGATTATTCGAGAGAAGGTGAGAGTGGTTTTGATGGAGGACAAGATGCGAAAAATGAGGTTACGTTGGTTTGGGCACGTGATGGGGAAGAGCTCGGATGCTGCAATATGGAGGTATGAGAGGATGATTTTAGGCGGGGTAGAGGTAGACCGAAGAAATATTGGAGGAAGGTGATTAGGCATTGATATGAAGCAGTTACAGCTCACGGAGGATATGACGTTTGATAGGAAGGCGTGGAGGATCAGAATTACGGCAGAGGGTTAGCGGGTAGGAGTGTGAATGTAACAGTAGGGAAGAATATTTTATTTACGTTGGAGTTTTTTGTTTGTGCGTTTGAGTGATATCTGTGATTATGGAAAGATAATTAATAGTATTATCTTGGGGTTGTATTTTTCCTGTATTTGCTAGTAGTGTTAGTTTATTTTGCACACTACATTAATTTATATGCTTTTATATTTTTGTGTTTGTTATACTATTATCTCTTCTGAGCCGGGTCTATCGGAAACTGCTTGAATAAAAAAATAAATAAAAAATCTTATAGCACACAATTTGATTCCAAATATTAATGTCACTTTGTATTTGATCATCAAACATTATGTATACACAGTTAAACTTTAATGAAAAAAATAAAACATTCAATCCCCATAGCCAGAAAATTGAAATCTTTTTGAATAAACTGTTTATGTTTTTTTTGTTTGATGGAAAAAATGTGGGACCCACAATTATAATGCTTTGTCAATTTTTATTTTTTTTGAACTTTTTTATTTACGCTAATATTCATTTCTTGATATTTTGTGCAAAGATTTTGAACATTTAATATAGAGGTGGGGTTTGTTGCATATATAGTATTGTAGCGAACTTGTAATTGATTTTTTTTCCAAGATTATTTTTTTTATTGTGTTTTAGATTTTGGGGTTCTCTAATTATGTGTAAAGATTAGAGCTTTAAGCTCTTTTATTAGTTTTCAAGATTTTTTAATTGAGATTTTCTTGTACTTGAAATAGATTTTCTTCCAAGATTATTGTTTTTAATCATATTTTAGATTTTGGGGTTATCTAACTATGTGTAAAGATTAGAGCTTCAAGCTTTTTTTTATTAATTTTTCAAGATTTTTTACTTAAGATTTTCTTGTTCTTGGAGTAAAAGGAAAGAAATTAGTGAAGAAAAAAGATAATCTTGGAATATATTTCTTCCAAGATTACTTTTTTATATATTTGGATTTGGGGTTCTCCTCTTTTTTTCAAAGATTAGAGCTTTAAGCTCTTTTATTAGTTTTCAAGATTTTTTACTTAAGAAAAGGAAAAAAATTAGTGAGGAAAAAAGATAATCTTGGAATATTTTGTTCCAAGATCACTTTTTTATGTATTTGGGGTTCTTCCTTTTTGTTCAAAGATTAGAACTTTAAGCTCTTTTATTAGTTTTCCAATTCTTGGGAAGTGTGCAACTTCAGTTTGATGGAGGGATTTTTTTTGAAAATTTTGGTGTTTTGGTCAAATGGATATGGTGGATCTTGAGGCACATGAGTATGTTAGTACTAAAAATGTCACTGGTTATTTGCCTTTCATGTTGATTGAGTTGACATAAATATATAATTATGCTAAGGTGTTTGTTTCTGGGGTTCTTGATTTTATTGTTAATCATATCTGTTATAGCTACCGATAATGAGTTTTCGAGTTGTAACTGTGATGAAGAGGGTATTTGGAGTATACATACCATTCTTGAGTGTCAAAAAGTGAGTGATTTCTTGATTGCAATTGCTTATTTTTCGATACCTCTCGAGTTGCTTTACTTTATTAGTTGCTCTGATGTTCCATTCAAATGGGTACTTGTTCAATTCGTTGCGTTCATAGTGCTTTGTGGATTGACTCATTTGCTTAATGGATTGACTTATAGTGGTCATCCTTCGTTCCGATTGATAATGTCCTTAACCGTAATGAAAATCCTAACCGCCCTTGTTTCGTGTGCGACTGCAATCACCCTTTTGACTTTGTTCCCTATGTTACTTAAGATTAAGGTTAGAGAACTATTTTTGACTCAAAATGTGTTCGAGCTTGATCAAGAGGTTGGTATGATGATGAAACAGAAAGAAGTGTATACACATGTCCGAATGTTGACTCGTGAAATTAGGAAGTCGCTTGATAAGCATACTATATTGTATACTACTTTAGTTGAGCTTTCAAAGACGTTGAATCTGCAGAATTGTGCTGTTTGGATGACAAATGAGGATAGGTCATTGATGAACTTGACACACGGGTTAAGCCCGGGTTCTGCTGTAGAATACCATCGTTCACTTCCGATTGATGATCTTGATGTGTTAGAGATAACAATGAACGAAGGAGTGAGGATTTTGAGGCAAGATTCGATTCTTGCAGTTGCAAGTAGTGGCGGGCCTGGTGAAGCATGCACTGTTGCAGCAATTCGGATGCCATTGCTTTGTGTTTCGGATTTCAAAGGTGGGACACCTGAGTTGGTCGACACTCGTTATGCTATTTTAGTTTTGGTTATTCCGAGTGCAAATGATGATTGGAGCCGTAATGAGATGGAGATAGTGGAAGTAGTTGCTGATCAGGTGGCTGTGGCTCTATCACACGCAACGGTTCTTGAAGAGTCTCAATTAATAAGGGAGAAACTAGAAACGAGGAACGGTTTGCTACAACAGGCTAAGGAGAATGCCGTGAAGGCAAGCCAGGCGAGGAATTCGTTTCAGAAGGTAATGAACAATGGAATGAGACGACCAATGCACTCAATTTTGGGTTTACTTTCCATACTGCAAGGTGAGAACACAATCTTTAATCAGAGGATTATTATCGACACGATGGTAAGAACGAGCTCCGTTCTGTCAAATTTAATAGACGATGCTATGGATATACCCGACAAAGATGAAGGGAGATTCCCAGTAGAAACGATGCCCTTTCAGCTGCATTCAATGATCAGAGAGGCTTGTTGTCTTGTTAAGCACATGTGCGTTTACAAGCGCTTTGGCTTTTCCACGGACGTTCCCAATTCTTTACCTAATCTGGTTATGGGCGATGAAAAGAGAACGTTTCAGGTTATACTTCATATGGTGGGACATCTATTGAATATCCAATCCGGAGGGGGCTCCGTTGTATTCAAGGTTATTCTGGAGAGTGGAACCGACGTAGGGAATGATAAAATTCTGGGAGCAAGAAGACACAGCGTATTTGATGAATATGTTACCGTAAAATTTGAAATCGAAGTTAGTCTTGAAGGTTCTCAAACAGATAGCTCGAGCTCAATTAGTCACTTCGGTGGAAGGAGGTATAATAGCAAAGAGTTAAAGGAAGGCATGAGTTTGCCCATGTGCAAAAAGCTCGTTCAGGTGAGCACACTATGGTTCTGTGTTTTGAAGCGCTTCTTTATTTGCTGAAAGTAACTTTACCCCATTAGAGCAACGGAACCGTATAGGATTTATGCTCATGACATCATGATTGTGTTAGTCGTTTGGATTTACCTTGGCATATATACTCGTTGAATTCAACCATGTACAGATATTATGGAGTTATTCTGACTTGCATGAATATTTCTTATTGGTTTATGTCACATCATATTCTAACTGGATTGTTTGACGAATTAGACGTGAAAAGTGCAAACAACTGAAACAATTATAAAACTGGTCGAACATTTGGAACGTTCCAAAATGGCAAGTGTGTTATCCAAAATAGTGGGGGGTTGGTTGGGGGTATATGATTTTTGAGTAACTGTATCGTGGTAGGTGCTAACGAAGGCTTATTTATGTTTCTGAAAAGTGGTTGAATGTGAAGGATAGAACTATTCCTTCTTTGAGGTTCAGGTTCAATAAGAAATATCGACTAGATATATGAAGAAACTCTGAAGAATTTTTGACCGATTAATCAATGAGAAATACCAATGAGGTATTAACTAGATTTATAATGTTTTCTTTAATGATTGGTATATCTCTTTTGCTGATTATATCTATTGTTTAGTGTCGCTTTATTCAAGATAGAACTCACTCGTGGGCAATGAGGTACCCACCAGCTTAGTGCCTTGCCTACACTAAACCGCAGCTTAAGCGAGCTGAATCACCCTCCCCGATTTTTTTCCGAGCTTTTAGGGATTAGTGCCTTGCCTACACTGAACTGCAGCTTAAGCGAGCTGAAGCACCCTCGCTGACCATTTCTGAGCTTTAGGGATTCAGCACACCTTAAATGAGCCTTTGACAACACCGGAATCACCAAGATAGATATATACTTATTCTGAATAAGACAAAAACTTCAGGATATCTTCTTCTAGTAAGGATCTAGAAAGAACCTAGAAAAGACTCAAGCGGACTTAGCTAAAATGATGCATGTTTCAGCGCGTTAGCGGGTGAGATGTAGTGAAAGTTACTTCTCTGTACGCTTATGTGAAATGAGGAGAGTTGAAGAGGAATGCCAGCAGGTGAGCTCTTAAGGCCCGGAAATTTTCTCTCGATCAGTAGTTTTTATGTAAGTAAATTGTTGACCGTAAACCGTACAATGGTGTTGTGCATTTTAATTTGCTTACATGATGTGTTACCTATCGTGACTGATGTTGTAGGCTATGTTGCTCGGAACCTCGGACTCTCCTAAAATCAGTGTCGGATCCTCCAAAAATGCGCTACTTATGGGGGATTGTACACACACCACTTGGCATTTTTGAAAAGTTAGCACAACATAGGTTGTAGCCTTGTAGGTATTAGAGAATACTTTAGCAAATGTACGTGTTATTTCTTCGTTGTTTTATCTTCAAACGTTTGCATTTTGAGATGTCATGGTTGAGTGTTGTCCTTTTCCCTTAACAAGACCCCGAACTATTCAAAATGGAGCAAAAATACCCCCTCTCTAGCGAAATGACACCAAGCATGCCACATGGCCACTCCATGTCAGCATCCACGTGGAAAATCACTCCATTTATCCCCATTTTGGATTGTTTAGGGGCATTTTTGGCCCTTTTCCGTTTGTTTTTTATACCGAACTCTCATAGCAAGTCGATGGCTTTGCTAGTTCTTGTAGCACCTGTCCTATCTGTGAACTCAAAGTTCATTTTCCCCTAGATGTTGCTTTTGGTAAAGTTTCTGAACACGATAATTCTTTGTTCTTTTGCTTTTGATGGCTACATCGTCTCTTTGAAGTGGTGAGTCGATTTACGCTGTGCTTATTCTGTTTAATTTGCAGATGATGCAGGGAAATGTATGGATGCCCTCAAATACCGATGGCCATGCACAAAGGATGACTCTTGTTCTCCGATATCTTAAACAATCGTCGTACAGAAAACATATGTTTGATCTTGTAAGTCCTTTGGAGCAAGTAATTTCAAGTTCAACGTTCAAAGGCCTGCAAGTTCTACTTGCTGATGACGACGACGTAAACAGAATGGTAACCAAAAAACTGCTCGAAAAACTAGGCTGCCAAGTAATTGCTGTTTCGTCCGGTTTTGAGTGCTTAAGTGCAATGGGCCATTCAACAACTTCTATCCAAGTTGTCATTTTGGAAGAACTTCACATGCCGGAAATGGACGGATTCACAGTGGCTATGAGGGTTCGGAACTTCCACAGCCGTAGCTGGCCGTTGATCATAGCCTTATCTTCTATCTCAGAGGAACAAGTATGGCACAGATGCGTACAGGTCGGAATCAATGGTCTCGTACGAAAGCCTGTTCTCCTTCAAGGAATGTCTGAGGAACTTCAAAGAGTGTTACATAGGGCTGGTGAAGGCTTTTAAGGTAATACTAACAGTGAAACTCGAACTCGGAGGCATCGGAACTGTCACGAGCCTGCAGTTGACTGCGCCCACTCAGCGGCAGGCACAGTCGGGAATTCTACTAAGGTGAGTCAACAAAATGCAAGAATGTCATACCGTGGACTCGAGGGGGTCCAAAAATACTAGTATACAGAAAAAAGAAGTTTTGTTTTTAACCTATTTGTACAATATAATTTTCCGATGAAGTTGATTCAATTGAATCCCGGTCATCATATGTGGCTCTGCGACTGCCTTTGTTGCACCCTTGTGGTGGGGCCCTTCCGGGGATCCTGCGCATAGCGGGAACTTTAGTGCACCAAGCTGTCCTTTTTTCTTTAGTTTTGGTAGATGAATCAACTTCTTGCTAACCATTGTCTTTGGGTTCAGATAAGCAGCATGGTGCACTAAAGCTTTCGTTACGCGCGGGATTTGAGGAAGAAGGGGACCACAAAGGTCTATTGTACACAATTTTACATTATATTTCTGTAAGAGGTTGTTCTCACGGCCTGAACCGTGACCTCTAGGTTATAATTGATCCTTATTACAAGTCAAATTACGATGATAAGCTGACATCACTTGCATAAAATCTTGTGTTCATCACTATGATATTGGTGGTGGCTTTGGTGGGACGAACCTCACCCACCACTAGTCGATAGGAGGGTGAGGCTTGGCCCTTAGTACAATTCAAACTTATGACGATGAGTTGACATCACTTGCACAAAATCTCATGTACGCAACTAATTAGTATGATACTGGCGGTGGCGTTTGGGGGATGAACCTTGCATGCTTCATATGGACGGGAGGGTATGACTTAGGGGTGGCGGGGGCCTCAGACCGACTCTTTTGTCGTGACTCGGTGGCTCAGCACTACCCACAACCTTATTGCCTATGACAACAACATTAGGTAGTAAAACAAACATAACAATAACCAAAGAAATAGCTATTATCTTCATTACTAAAAAAATCTTGGCCTTCCTGAATCAGTAATCAAATTCGTCAGAACTCAGTGGATTTGAAATGAACTTTGTACGTACAAATAATAGAAATTTCACGCTCTACTGAATCAAAAGAATGACTCGTTCAAAACAAATAAGAAGATAGAGAGAATTTCTTAATTTAATTTTTGTGAAATAGTAGTGAATAAGTGAAGCAAATATATATATAGAGCAATGGGGGGTTCAATTTCCACTCAAGGGGAAAATTAATTATATTATACTTTTCTTGTTGACATATTGATGCATAAAGTTTGAAAATTTTTAGATTTTTGTGTGGAAAAAAAGTGGACCAATTTGTTTGCAAATTGAACAAAGGAACAAAGAAGCTTTTCAAGAATACGCGTAAGAAGCAATATAATTATTCATATACAACAACAACGTATTCGGTGTAATGTCATAAGCGGAATCTGAGGAGGGTACAGTAGTGTGATTGTGTGTATGTAGACTTTATCTTACATCGCAGAGAGATTATTTCCGATAGACCCTCGGCTCAAGTTATAATATATCCGGTATAATCTCATAAGTGAGATATGAGGAGGGTGCACTCAGGGGCGGAGCCACCTTGACGAACGTCCTTCGACGGAAAATTATACCATTTATACATGGTTAAAATTATTTTTTATGAATATATAGTTGACGTTGAACCCCCTTCGGCTAGTTCGTATATTTACTTTGAAACCCTCATAGTAAAAATTCTGGCTCTACTACTGAATACACTGGTGCGTATGCATACCTTATCTCTATCTTGGTTGTTTCCGTTAAACCCTCGGCTCAAGTAAGGCTCAAGTAAAGCATTTCAAAATAAGTTTGAAAAGAAAATACAGTGAAGAAGTCATGTCGAAAATAATGAAGAAAAAAATAGTAGCAATAACGAAAGAACAAAACGAACGAGGAGCTGTCGAAACTGTCACGAGCCTGCAGTCCAACCGTATCCATGCAAGTGGACCTTATTACAAGTCAAATTATGACGAAAAGCTGACATCACTTGCACAAAATATCGTGTACATAACTAAAAACACCATAATGTTGGTGGTGGCTTTGGTGGGACGAACCTCACCCATCACTAGTCGATAGGAGGGTAAAGCTTAGTCCTTACTACAATTCAAACTTATGACGATGAGTTGATATCACTCGCACAAAATCTTGTGTACGCCACTAATCAGTATGACTGTGGCGGTGGCGTTTCGGGGATGAATCTCTCTCGCTTCCAATGGATCGGAGGGTATGACTTAGGGGGTGGCGGGGGCCTCAGACCGGCTCTTTTGTCGTGATTCGGTGGCTCAACACTGTAAACAACCTTATCGCCTATGACAACAACATTAGGTAGTACAACGAACATAACAATAACCAGCGAAATCGCTAACATCTTCATTACTAAAAAATCTTGACCTTCTTTGAATCAGCAATCAGACTCGTTAGAACTCAATGAATTTCAATCGAACTTTGTACGTACAAATAATAGAAATTTCTCTCTCTACTGAATCAAAAGAATGACCCTCTCGTTCGAAACAAATAAGAAGAGAATTTCTTAATTTTATTTTGTGAAATAGTAGTGAATAAGTGAAGCAAAATATATAAAGAGAAATGGGGGGTTCAATTTCCACTCAAGGGGAAAATTCCAGGAAAATTCAAAATGACATTAATTATATTTTACTTTTCTGGTTGACATATTGATTGATGCATAAAGTTTGAAAATTTTCAGATTTTGTGTAGAAAAAAGTGTTCCAATGCGTGTGAAAATTGAATATTTATTATTAATAAAATATAATATATTTATTTCACTAGATATTTATTATTAATAAAAATTAATTCACACTCGATATTTATATTAAACAATACTACTAATTTATTATTGTCAAGTTGTCAACTAATTGCTAATTGTCAACCTAACTTCTTTTTTTTCCTTCATCTTTTCAATATACTAGATTAGTGTACGTGTTTTGTACGTGAGTTTCACGTCAATAAATAAAACTGCACATGAGAAGAACGAAATTATTACTCCCTACTTTAACTTAATGAAATGACTTAGAATGCTCGTTCTTTTAGATGAAACCTCTACTTGATACAGAGTGTAGTAGAGGTCATGCATCATTAAAAAAAAATAAAAAATTGACAACACATGTATTAGAGCCGTTAATATGGGTCAGGTCAGTTGGGCCGACCTAACCCGACCTGTAATTTGATGAATTTGGCTTTAATTTTTGCAGTTCATTTAAAAACAGGGCTTTTTAGCCCAACACGAATAAGCCCGTGACCTGTGGGGCTTGAGCAATGTGGGTTGGGCTAGCCTGTGGGCCGACCTATAAGTCAAATACATGCAACTATTTAGATTGCTTATTAGTATTTTTATTTGATTCGAACAATATCATGTCAAAAGTAATTTAATTAAACTATTCTTAGTATTTTTTGGGGATGTTAGAGACTTGATTAACGAGTGTTAACACTATGTAATATTGTCTGATAATATTTATGTTTATTATCATGCTAAAATTAAATTATAAAATATTATTTTTTAAAAGTGGACTAGCCCATAAGGCCCGCGGCCCACAGAATAATGGTGTGGGCTTGACATTTTTTAGCCCATCATTTTGATCGGCCAGGCCGGACACAAAAACTGTATGGGCTAACCCGAATGGGCTGGGCTGGGCCAACCCGTATTGACAGCTCTAGCATGTATCATTGATTTAGCATATAACTATTCTTTATTCCTAATATTAAAGCCATCCTTAAAAAGAACCTTTGCATTCTCCATTTTCTTTTGTAATGTGATAAATCCCACTACAGACCTCCTAAGCTCAAGAGTAATCTTCGTTTTCTTCTCTGGTACGATAAATCCATTCGAAATTCCCTAACCTCAAGAGTCAATAGTGGCCCGTTCCATTTTGTTCCCTTGGTGACTCGAACTTTCACCCTCTTAGTTAAAATTAGCGGCTCATCACTGAAGTAACTTACTTGTAACCCTTTCAGAGGCGGATCCAGGATTTTATACTTGTGGGTTCCTAATAAAAAGCTTTAAATGTACCTTTTTTAAAAAATAGGCCGGCCATCTAAAAATAGGGACTAAAAAGAGTAAAAAAGGAAAATTTTACCTATTTAAAAGTATAGGCTAAAAAGCCTTCTAAAAATAGGGGCTGAAAAAAGGATAAAAAGAAAAAATGCATCCAAGGGGATTCGAACCCGCATTGGAGCACGGGAAATACATTTGGGTTCCTTCTTACCACTGAGATATCCATCAATTTAGTTATGGTTTCCCACATTTAAATATTTATATCTTTTAATAATATTTCTCATTTAATTATATGTCTTACGATAGTGGTTGTGGGTTCCGAAAACCCACACCTGCTACCGTAGATCCACCCCTGAACCCTTTGCATTCACTTTTATTTCCACTAAATTTGTTTACACCTCAAATAACATGCATCTATGAACCAAGCAATTTAATGTTAATAAACCACTCTTTTTTTACTGAAAAAGCTTCTATCCGTAATGAAACATTTTTCATATATGGAAGCCTATTCCTCATGCATTTACGTATAACTCATTCTCTTAGATAATGCAAAGGAACTATATTTGCATAAAGTTCATATAGATAGTGTTACTGATGCATACTTTATTAATAAAGATTGCACCTGTATAATTTCACAAAGTCTACCTCAAGTAGAGAGGACGTTTCCGACATACCCTCGCCTCAAAGAAAGAATGGTCCAAAATAGTCCCAAAAAGTAATAGAAGTAATAGTCCAAAATCATATCATTGCATAAAATATTTGATCCTTTTGACATTATGAGAATTCCTTCAAAATTAAAATAACATCTTAATGTAGTGATTTACACAATTCGAAGTTAACAAAAGATTGAAACTTGTAACAAAGCAACACCACGTGAGAAATAAATTGATCTAAAAAACAAAGAGGACAAAGAGAAGTATAAAACATATTGTAAATACAAATCGTAAAAAAAAAAAACTTGTTGTGCACTTACACAACATATATAGTCATTGAGGTCTATAAATAACCAAAATATTTTACAAATTTATTTTCTGGGTGAACCTAATTTGCCTGATAATAAGTTGAAAGGAGTCCCTGACTAACTCAATTTCTTTTGAAAGGACAAAGTATTTTTACTGTACAACTACTTTTGGCAAATTAACAATAACAAAAAAGATTATGTTAAGATAGAAGATGATAATCTAAAAATTGTGATGAAAAAACTGCAAGTCACATGATAGTTTTTTCATAAGACCTGTCACAAAAACAGAACATAAATGGTGAAATACATAAAATAAATTTCTCAAAACGACGAAACAAAGCTACACATAGAACAACATAGAAGGAACCAACATGGATTGTGGTGCAGTGGATGGGTCTGCTCCACCCTTAATTAGAGGTCGAGGGTTCGATCCTAGGTACAGAGAAAATTTTGTTAGGGAACGCTTCCCCCCGAATGGGGCCTTATGCGGCGCGAATTCGAATTAGTCGGGCTCCAATGTGGATATCGGACATCGGATGGGAAACAAAAAAAAAACATAGGAGAATATCAAAAAACTAAAACAAAATTAAAATCTAACGTGTAGTATAGATCCTAAAAAGTAATAAAGCAAAGACCATATAGCTAACTATCAACTAAAGCTTCAAATTACATTATATTAAGCTAAAATTACTTTTATTATTGCAATATTCGTAGAAGACCATAACAGGAGAACTTGAAAAAATATAAATCTGGAAAAAGATTACGATAAAATTAATGAAGAAGATTCAAAAATAAATAAAACTCTGAAAAGGCTAGAACAAAATTGATGAAAAATAATTTAAAATTAAAACTCCTTTTCTAGAATTTTATTTTGGACTCATATTTGATTTCTATTAGAATTGATTATGAACAAAAAAAAAAAAGGACTGTATTATTTTAACCAAAACTGCTCAGTTTTATTTATTTTCCATAAAATATATATATTGATGTTGACTTTGTTGAAAGTTGGAGATTTTGTAGGAATTCTTATTGGATTTTGATTTTATTTTTATTTCTCCAAAATTTACGTTTTTAGGACAGTTTGTTTGTATTATATAATTTTTTCATTAATAAATTCGTACCTTTTCTTTTTTGCCTTTTTTTTTTTTTAAATATAACTTTTGGTTCTTAATTTTCTTTTTTTTCCTTTTCATGGATAGTTTTTTTCCTAAAAAATTGTGTAGGACTCCTAATTAAAAAATTACCATGTTACATTTAATTCCTTTTAGTTATGTGATTCTTCCTTATTTATCTTTTTGTATCAAAATATTTGAACAATAATTTAATGGTAATTATTTTAAAAAGGTGAAAAGATGATTTTGTCTGTTATGGATGTTTTAATGAAGGGCAACAAGTTTAAATCACTTTTCTAAGGGTCTTCACACTTTTAATATTATACTAGTTTAGTGTACATGCTCTGCACGTGTATATTGCGTTAATTAATAATAAATATATATAAAAATAACTTGTTGTGTGTATATTATATTATTAAGTATATAACTTTTAAAAAATAACATAAAGTTCTAAAATTTAAAAGTTTACTTGAAGAGGGAATGCTTCATCATCACACTATCAATTAATGTGCAAAATTAAGTGTAATGAAATTTTTTTTTGTTAGTAATATCAAAAGTCAAAATTATGTGTGGTATTGATACACAAAAATATACTTTACATAATATGATAATGAAATAAAGAACTACATTATATATGAATATAATAATATAATTATTCTCAAATGCTCGATAAACTATTCAAGTACAATTTCATTACATGTTAGTGTACGCAATTGAAGTTACAATATATACAACATTATATTTATCTAAATAATGAAAAGTGTACTTTTTTTTTTTTGGTGGAAAAAAAGTGTACTTCTAATTTCAATATACATGACTATAAGCTATAATTTAGATATTAGCACAATTAATATAAGATAATTTTAAGCATTTACCTCATTTAACAATCAGACCAGGCTTTTTAAACATATCCTTTTACTAATTATATAATAATAATTAAAGAAAAAATTATAAAACATCACAACTTATCTTTACTAAACTATATAAAATTCCAATTCTTTTTATTAATTACCTAAATTTCTTTTTCGAAAAAAAAAAATGAATACATCCACAAACCCATAAATTTTTGGATACATAATTTTAATTATGTATCTTTCTTTGATCTAGTTAATGTATTATGTATCTCGATCAAATATTTGAAAAATAAATGTACCTCGGTAATCAAAATCATATATCTCAATTTTAAAATTATGCATCCGGATGCTAATTATGTATTAAAAAATTATAAAATAAGGGATTATTTTTAATTTAGCAAAGAATAGTGATAGAGTAATTAGGAATAAACTTATTGAGATTTATGTAAGCTTTACATAATTAAATAAACTACTATCACAGTCATTCCCAAAATAGTTTTGCTTTTGATTTATATCTAAGCTTGTATCTATCTATCAACTAATCTTTTAAAAGTAAATGCTATCTTCATATCCAAATTTCTAACATAAAACCAAAATTATCTTTCTCTAACAATGTTTTTTTGTAGTACAACTAAATTTCCCCTCACATTTTTCTTCACATAAGCTTAAAAAGAACTCAAAAATTATCGAACTTTTTTGTGTTTCTGATATTAATATTTAAATAGAAAAGAGAGAATGGTCAAATATCTCCCAACTTATAGTCGAAATTCCAACTACACACTCAACCTTTCAATTAGACCTATTATCCCCCTGGTCTATTTTTCCTATATTTATCACCCCCTAAATGCTGAGCTGACAAGGAAGGTGAGAACACCCCCTCTAGGCGCGTTGATTTAGTCCCAGCACGTCCAAAATTAAAAGTTCAGCCTTCCACATGTATTATACACGTCATTTATTATTTATTTAATGAAATAAATATGAAAAATTACTCTCTCTCTTCCAACGGTCATCTTCTTCCTCTTTATATGACCCATGTCTTTCTCCACCATTTTCCTTCATGTTCCAGCATTTTTTTTTCTTTCTTTTCTCTTTCTTTAACTTACTTTTTAGCTTTTAATCCCAATTTATACTTCGATTCTTGAATTTTGTTTTGTAATTTGGTTCAACTATTAATTTAGGGTTTTAATTTGATGAACGATTTTGTTGGAATTCATGAAATGACAAATTCGAAATTGAATAAACTTTGTATGGATGAATCAGATCCAATGGTCAATGCTGTTGTGAGATGCAAACATGGTATTTTGGTTGACTTGCAAACTTCATGGTCGAAGTCAAATTCGGAAAGAAGATTTTGGTCTTGCCCCTACTATGGTGAATGTATTTTGCATTGTATTTTGCTATCAATTTATATTCAAATTAAGATAATGTCCTGATTTCTAAAAAAAATTTCAGTCTCAAAATGTAATTTTTTTCTATGGAGGGACAAAGAAAAAGTGGATCCAAGATTAAATTTTATCATTTCAAGATTTTTGAACAAAATCAATGAGTTGGAAGAAGACTTATGGCTTAAAGAGGCCCAAATTGATAACTTGATGCGGGAAAAGAAGCTCAATGGAAGATGGAGACGGTGTAAGTTGAATAAGAAGATATTTTTATGTATTTTGATTTGTGTTGCTGCTATGTTCATCAGCAACAAATGAACTGAAAGTAGTTGCTAGATATGGTCGACTATGGTGTAAATTTTTTGTACCTTTCTAAATATATCAGACTATGTTCTATTATGGTGTCTTTTGCGTAGTCTTACTTCATATGTTTGTTGTGTTGCTGCTATGTTATTGTTTGCACTTGTGCTGCTGGTATGTTAATGTTTGCACATTCAAAATTGTGTTGTGTTCCTGCTACGTTGTTGTTTACACTTATAAAATTGTGTCGTGTATTGTTGCTATGTTATTGTTTACACTTGCAGTGTCTTGTCTTGTTGCTATGTTATTATTTACAATTGCAAATTTGTGTATTGTTAGGCAAAGCCCCTTGCTGCTGCTATGTGTTTACACTGAAATTGTGTAATGACAATGTTGTGTTGCCATTATATCAACTTTACAACCATTTAACACAAGAATAATGGGTAATGACAACATTCATCAACAAAACATTCCAACTTCACACAACATCATCATTCATACCAACCATTAGGCACAACATAATCATTCATACCAACCATTAGGCAACATTCATTAACAAAATATATATACAGCGCTTTAATTATTTTCCAACACCAAAATAAAATTGTTTTCATGTCAACTGATCTAACTTAAAACAGTGCTTAAAATAATCAACATCACTACAATTTTCAGGGCATCTTGAACTTTGAAGAAGTGCTTTTTGACTTGAATTATTTGAACTGCTTCCCACATTCTTTTTTCTTTTCTTCTCTTTAATCTCTTGTAGTTTTTTTGTTGATATTGCTGCTTTGCCATTCCATTTCAGCTTACTGGTAAAAGTTGGTGTATAACCAATGTTACCAGTTATATCAGCTGATTTTGTTACCCTTGCTTGACCAGTAGAGCAGATCTTACTGCTAGGCATGCCAGGCTACAATGAAGGAAAAAATTTATTCAAAGACTCATATGTACATAAGATACAACACAGCTAGATACTTACCTTTAGGACTTTGAATACATTTTCAGCTTGGAACACACCCATTTCCATTACTTTTGACCTTTTCCTCCCACTAAAATGTAAGACCCCACCATGGTATCATCATAGAGTTATCAACGTAAAACCATTCATGTCTTACCTGACGACAATAAAGAATCAAATAAGACATTGTAGCATAGCAGAAACATTTTGGAAAAAGAAAAAGAAAATTCATGAACATGCTACATAATTCAACACCGAAATAACAAGATATTAACATGGCCGTGCTATTAAACACCATTGATTTTTAAATTTTGTCATGTTAACAACAAATCGGAGAAAAACCCTAATTTCTAATAAACCAACTTAAACAATCAACAAAAATTATAATTTCGGGGTTTAGCATAAACCCTAATTAATTTTAACTCAATTTTGGGAAAAATCACTCAAACTAACAACATATTAACACGCACGTCCTATTAAACACAACTGAAATTTTAAGTTTTCATATTAGGAGAAAAGCCTTAATTTCTAATAAACCGACTTAAACACTCAACAAATCATGTACTTATGAACGGATTATGCTATTAATCGAACACTTAGACAACGTCATAACAGAAAGTCAGTTAATTTCACTCAATTAATTTGTAAAATTAGAGATTACCTAAAAACCCTAATTCAATTTTTTCAGTTTAGGAAAAAAAAACACCTTGATACAGCAACAAGATGATTGTTTAAAAATCCACAACCAAAATGTTTTGATTAGAACAAAAATCATTCAAAAAAACTGATGAAATTGTGGTTTAGAAAGTAGAGAATAGAGGAGAGATGAAGATGAAAGGTTTAGAGAGAAGAGAGAGGAGAGAGGAAATGAAATTGGAAAAATAAAATAGATATTTTATTTTATTTAGGCGTGGGTCAGGCGGGCCAGGCGCGTGAAATGCACGTAAGTCTTTTTACTTGGTTTATGTTGCCAGCGCAGCATTTAGGGGGTAATAAATATAGAAAAAGAATAGATCAGGGGATAATAGGTCTAACTGAAAAGTTAAGTATGTAGTTGAGATTTCGACTATAGGTTGGGGGGGGGGGGGGTATTTGATCCTTTTCTCAATAGAAAATTATCATTTTCTAGCAAAAAAAAAAATTTAAAAAGACATGATTCTCTTAGTTAAACTCCCACTAAGCCTAAACTTGTCAAACAACAAGTCAAAATTCATCTACCTACTAACCTTCTACCTTAATTCATGACCTCTATATCCTTCTATTCATCGTCATGTCCTCAATAAGTTACGTCATGTGTGTCTAGTCACTTCTCGTCATACCAATTATATCCAACCTCTCACACATTTTTACTGAGGCATCTAACATCTCCTATTCACATGTACAAAATCAATACAATATAATATTGGAAGTGGAGAGATTGTTGCTCTTCCACATCTAAATATACGTCTATTAGCATTAGCCCTGATGATATTGGCTATTAGTGCAAAAGAAACATTCTCAACCTTGTCATTTTATTATTTGTTAGAAATTGGTCTAATTCAGCAGTTGCTGCTGCCATATGAACAGGAGATCACGAGTTCAAGCCTTAGAAACAGCCTCTGGGAGAAATACAAGATAAGGCTACGTACGATACACGTACACCCTTGTGGTGTGGCCATTTCTAGGACACCACGCATAGCGGTAGCTTTAGTACTGCACCGGGCTGCCCTTTTTGGTCTAATTTAGTTATCACTTTAAGGTCGTCTTATTATTTTCTTTTTTCCTCCCCTCTTTCGCTGAAACTAATTTTTGTTGTTACAGCCAAGCACGTAGACCCAAATACAATTAGGAATTCAAATAACATACTTCACGTAGAAGCTAATAATTGTAAAAATTGATAATGATAAATTCAAAAAAAATTATAATTTAAAAAATATAATATTAATATATATAGTAACAAAATAAAAATTATAACAAAACTATACGATAATTGAGATATCAGAACATTAAATCTAACCTTTCAAAACATTCATCTACCACCTATAAGCTACAACAAAATAATAAAATAATATAAATATTAGGACAATATAGTAAACCTAACATTTACACAAAAATTCTTCAAAGCCCCACCATACATTCGTTTACCACCTGTATTAAGCCAAAAAAAATAATTACAAATAGTAATAGATCAGAAACTGCAATCAAACGAAATAATGTCATAATAAAGGTGCTCGTTATGGTTTGTTCTATCTCTCAAGTAAATGTTAAATCAAATTAATTTCACCACGTAACTATATTGTGATCACTTCTATTTCAAACCAATTTCGTTAATTTTTTGAATAAATTTTTCATCAAAGCTTACATGTGGCATGAAATAAAAAATCAATAGTTATTTTTGGATATTAATTCATAAATATACACTATAAAGAACAATAAAACAAAAACATAAATCAAATAAGAAAATTCACAATTATCGTAAAAAAGTTGATGGTGAACATGGAATAATGACGTTAGAAAACTTACCTCAAATCACAAGCAAATTTCAATTAGCAATTATTTATTAAAATACAAGATAATTTATTTATTATAAACTTTAAAAACATACTAAAATTTAAAAATCTTACCTTAGATCACGATAAAATTTATATACATTAATAAGAAAATTTTATATCTAAACCTATTTTTTCTCTACATGTGATAGTTTAGAAAAAAAGAAATCTAAACCTAAATAGAAAAAGACAACTATCAACAATTAATTAAGTAATTCAACGACAATTATCATCAATTAACTAATTAAAGAATCCTAATGGTAAAGTGATTCAAAAGCTAACCAAAATCCCCTTAAAGTTTAACAAACTTTGGATTTAAAAATTCGAAAATTTTTCTTTCCTTTTTTTTTGGCCAACTTTCAAGTTTTTATTAAATTTGGGAGGGAGGGAAGGGGGGGGGTCATTTTTGCTGGAATATTATTTTTTGTATTTGATGTACGTTTTATTATACCCTTTTTTCTTCTCTATATTTAGGAATCCTTTTTTCAAGTATATATGGAGAAAAAATCTACTAATATTAATTCTCTATATATTTTTTCCTACCATATATTATAGGACTCCTTTAAAATATTATAAATATAATAATATAATAATTGAGAAAATAATTGAAAAGACAATTGTGTCTATTGATGAAACTTTTAATGAAGGGCAAAAAGTTCAAATCACTTTTATAAAGGTCTTCACATTTTTAATATATTAATTATACTTATTAATTATAATTATATATATACATTATAGATTATAGATTATAAATGTATTGATTATATCTAAAATCTTCCCATCATCTATGTGTTGATATAAGGGTTGGTGCACTAAAGCTTCTGTTATGCGCAGAGTTTGAGGAAGAACGGGATCATAACGGTCTAAACCGTGACCTTTCATTTCTGCAAAAGTTTGTTCTCACGGCTTGAACTGTGACCTCTAGGTTACATGACAACAACTTCAACAATTATGACATTGTTACTTCAATTTAAAATCTACTCATGTACTTCAATGTGACTTGTAAAGTAATGGAACAATGTATAAGTAGTTGGAAAAGTATACATACCAGTGGCGGATGTAGAGTAGTAGGTGTGGGTTGCCGGGAACCCACACCCGCTACTGTATGGCTTAAAAGTACAAAGAAAAATCGCCAAAAGTTATAAATATTAATAGGTGGGAACCCATAACTAAACCAAGGGATAGTTTAGTGGAAGGAAAGGAGCCCCTTAGGAACCCACAAGTTTAAAATTCTGAATCCGCCTCTGATACATACCATCATTACAAATTACTAATATAGGAGAGCTAGTGAGACCATACAATTGGTCCTTATTACAAGTCAAATTATGACGATAAGCTGACATCACTTGCATAACATCTCACGTACATCACTAAGATGTTGGTGGCGGCTTTGGTGGGACCAACCTCACCCACCACTAGTGGATACGAGGGTGAGGCTTGGGCACTATTACTAGTCAACTTATGACGATGAGTTGACATCACTTGCATAAAATCTCATGTACACAACTAATCAGTATGATAGTGGCGGTGGCGTTTGGGGGACGAATCTCGCCCGCTTCTATAGACTGAAGAGTGTGACTTAGGGGGTGGCGGAGGCCTTAGACCTGGTCTTTTTTCCTAATTCGATGGCGCAGCACTACACACGACCTTAATGCCTATGACAACAACATTAGGTAGTAAAATGATCATAACAATAGCCAACGAAATAGCTATTATCTTCATTACTAAACAGAACTCGGTGAATTTGGGTCGAACTTTGTATGTACGTTGGGATTACAAGTACAAATAATAAGAACTTCTCTCTCTACTGAATTGAGTTCGAAACAAATAAGAAGATAGAGAGAATTTCTTAATTTAATTTTGTGAAATAGTAGTGAATAAGTGAAGCAAAATATATAAAGAGCAATGGGGGAAATTCTAGGAACATTCAAAATGACATTAATTGTTATTATACTTGTCTTGTTGACATATTGATGTATGTAAGCTTGAAAATTTTCAGATTTTGTGTAGAAAAAAGTATACCAATGTGTGTGAAAATTGAATATTTATTATTAATAAAAATTAATTCGCACTCGATATTTATATTAAACAAATAGTACAAATTTATTATTGTCAAGTTGTCAACTAATTCGCATATGGTCAACCTAACCTTTTTTTTAAAAAAAAAAAAATCAGCTTTTCAATATATTTGTAATATGTGAAAGCAAAATATTTTATGGTATCTATAACTAACTAATCATAAAAATAGATTTATTTAATTGTCTTGACTTGTTTACATCAATCACACATGTTGACGGGAAGCTATTCAAACTATCGTTTATATATAGAGGAAGAGAATATCGTATCCTCTTCGAGGCGAAGATTTTAAGAACCAAAATAATTTCACAAAATTTCATTAAATCGTTTATTTCAATAAAAGTAAAACTACTTCAATGGTCCAATAGAAGAAATCGGATTTCTTAATTTTTTATTTTTTATTTTTTAAAAAAAGTAATTTGATTTGATTGAGTGGTACGATTTGCATCAACTAGTCGATTTTAAGGGCATCATTTAACTTCAAACTACACACATTTAACTTCAAACTGCACGATGTTGCCTCCTCCTCCTCCTACTTTTACTGAGCAGGTCGAGGAATTTTAAACGACTAATTTGAAATACTATTCGAATTTCGAACCTAATATCTGAAATTACACTTGCTAATTTTCAATTTCAATTTCATACTTTAGGATTGAAAATTGATTTTCAAATTGGCTAAAATGTGAAACATTTTGTTGATTATGATTATATTTTAAATAGTGGTTCATACTTGGGCCTTATTATATGGTGCTTTAGCCCCAAAAAATTACATATATTTTTGGGCTTTGCTTTTAATGTATGGGCCTATTAAAATCTACTTATCCTATTTATAGAACATTCTTTAATAATTGATTTTTGGATTTTGCAATTTTCTAGTGTAATCAAGATAATAGAAAGTGTAGAAAAATGTAGTTGTAGTATAATAATAATCTAGTTAATTATTTCTAGAGTATATTTTGGTGGGCCCCACTTAAGATATACTATGTGGCCCACTTTTCGATGATCGTAAATCATTATACGTATCTAGTATTTGTATCAAAGTGATTAATAAATGGTTATTTTATTTGAAATATATTTGTATTATGCATTTTAAAAATCTGTTGTAAATATTTGCGTCTTTTTTAAGTGAATTCACCTTCTTCTTTTTTTAAAGTACTTAGCGTGCAAAATTTACTAGTTCGACTATTTGAATTCGTGACACTAAAAGGGAGTAAGGGTTCCTTATCGAAGGATTTTCTATTTTTATGACTCAAACTCGATATTTCTTTATTATTACAAATGAATCCCACAATATCCTTGAACGTTCTCATATTTGTTAATTGAGTGTATTTATTTAAGTTCTTTATCATTATCGAAATTCATCTTATTGGTTCCATTATTTGAATTCACGCACTCAATAAGTGAAATAAAGAGCGTATCAAATTTGTTTCACTCGCACAAAACTTTTACTTTCATGTCTGAATGATTAAGACGTCCTTAACTCAGTATGAACATAAATCATGAGTTCGATTTCTTGCGACATGTTTTACTAAATCAGGAAGCAAATTACAGAAGATTACTCGGTACGACAGTAAAGAACTTTCTCTCTTCGATTAAACATAACGTAAACTATCACCGATAATATATTACGACAGTCGAGATCTTTTTACACTTATCGAAAAATCTCAAATTTAAACCCCAAAACTAGAAAACATCTCGACAAGGAGATCGTTACTCCTTAACAAGCCATTTAATACGAAACTAAATTAGTAAAACTATCAAGTTTAAAATACCTAAGAATTAAGTCATACTCAGTATGACAATAAAGAACTTTCTCTCTTTGATTAAACGTAACGTAAACTATTACCGATAATATATTACGACAGTCGAGATCTTTTTACACTTATCGAAAAATCTCAAATTCAAACCCCAAAACTAGAAAATCTCTCGGCAAGGACATCGTTACTCCTTAATGAGCCTATTTAATCCGAAACTAAATTAGTAAAACTATCGAGTTTAAAATACTTAATAATTAAGTCATACTCAGTATGACAATAAAGAACTTTCTCTCTTTGAATAAACGTAACGTAAACTATCACCATCTAATATGTTACAACATCGAGATCTTTATTACACTTAACGAAAAATCTCAAATTCAAACCCCAAAACTAAATTAGTAAAACTATCGAGTTTAAAATACCTAATAATTAAATCATACTCAGTATGACAATAAGAAACTTTCTCTCTTTGATTAAACTTAACGTAAACTATCATCAGATAATATGTTACGCCAGTCGACATTTTTTTACACTTATTGAAAAATTTCAAATTCAAACCCCAAAACTAGATAATATTTCGACAAGAAGATCGTTACTTCTTAATGAATTTTAATACGAAACTAAATTAGTAGAACTATCGAGTTTCAAATACCTAATAATTAAATCATACTCAAAAAAAAAATTAAAAAAAAATCTTCACAATCCATCATACCCCCCCCCCCCCCCCCACCCTACCCCACTCCCCCCACTCCCACCCCTTACTCCCCCCACCCCAATCTTCTTATGACAAGAATTTTTCAATTTTGAGGGGTTTAATATAATCTTTACATCATGTTGATTGGCTATTGACTAAAAGAACAATGAATATTTCAAGATTCTCATCAAAACGACACACTTATAAAACATAAAACGACAACCCCTTATACGACTCTCCAAATATCAACCACCCATATATAGAAAAAAAATTAGCAAAATCAAGAATCAATCTTCTTATACCAAAGTCTAAAACCCCAAAAATAATTTTGAGTAAAAAAAAAAAATTGAAAAAAAAAAATGGACCAAAATTTGTTAGATGATATTATAAGTAGGCTTCTTGAAGTAAAGGGTAAACCAGGGAAGCAAGTGGTGTTAACAGAGGCTGAGATTAAGCAGTTGTGTTTGGTATCTAAAGAGATTTTCTTGAGACAACCTAATTTGTTGGAACTTGAAGCACCAATCAAGATTTGTGGTAAAAAGTTTTGATTTTTAATAGTTCTTGATTTTGATTAGCTGGTTATTTTGTTTGTTTATTGTAAAGTTGACTCTATTAGACGATGGGGTTTTTGTATTAGTTGCTAAGATTGGTTATTTTTGTGTTTTCTTGATATGTGATGCTGATATTTTTATCTAGTATATGTCTTTTTCAGTATATATATTTATATTTAGTGTAGTTTGGAGCAGTTACAGCTTAGTGAGGACATGACCCTAGATAGGATGGTGTGGAGGTTGCAGATTAGGGTAGAAGGCTAGTCTGTGTGGGTGAGTCATAGCAAGTAGTTAAGAGAGCTTTGGTGTATTCAGGTTAGTAATCCTAGGACTGTGTCCACAGGTAGGAGCAACTAGTTAGGAGAGTTTGGGTGTGGTGGGTGTTTTTGGTTTGTGAGTGTATGGTATTACTATGTGGGTGTTTATGTTTTATTTCTGTTATGGCCATCCATTCTGTTTCATGTTTCATTACGAACGTGTTTGCTATTCTTTATCTTGAGTCGGGGGTGTATCGGAAACAACCTCTTTACTTCTTCGGAGGTAGCGGTATGGACTGCGTACATTTTACCCTCCCCAGACCCCACTTGGTGGGAATACACTAGGTTTGTTGTTGTTGTTGTAGTTTGAAGAATTTATGAATGATATGGATTGAGCTTAAATGAAGAAGTGTGGATTAATATAGCTGACCCGACTTGTTTGGGACTGAGGCGTAGTAGTTGTTGTTGTTGAAAAATTCACGAATGTTATGAATTGAGCTTAAATGAAGAAGTTTGGATTCAATATTCATATAGCTGACCTAACTTGTTTAGGACTGAGGCATAGTTATTGTTGTTGAAAAAATTCACGAAGCAAACCTACGTTGCATAGGTTTACATAAGAGTAGGACGAGCCAAATGAATATGCATAAAATAACTTCGAAGCAAACCTATATTACATAGGTTTAATTTGAGTTGGTCGAGCCAAATGAATATACGTAAAATTGAAAATTATTGACCAAAATGTGTTAGATGATATTATCACCAGGCTTCTTGAAGTAAAGAGTTAACCAGGGGAACAAGTGGTATTGAAAGAGGATGAGATTAAGCAGTTGTGTTTGGTATCTACAGAGATTTTCTCGAGACAACCTAATTTGTTGGAACGTGAAGCACCAATCAAGATTTGTGGTAAAAGTTTTGATTTTTAATAGTTCTTGATTAGTTAGTAATTAGTTCAGCTTTTTTTGGGGTGGGGGGGGGGGGGGGGGGGTTATTTTATATGTTTATTGTAAAGTTGACTTTTTAGATGATGGGTTTTTTGATTAGTAGCTAAGATTGGTTATTTTTGTGTTTCTTGATGTGTGATGATGATATTTTCTTATATGGTACATGTAGCTTTTTCTCTGTATGTTTAGTGTATTTTGAAAAATTCATTAATGATATGAATTGAGCTTAAATGAAGAATCCTAGCGTTGGTGGACAAAGTTACAAGAAAATGAAGAAGTGGGAATTCATATAGCCGACACCAACTTGTTTGGCACTGAAGCATTGTTGTTGTTGAAGAATTCATGAAGTAAATCTATGTGACATCGGTTTTATACGAGTAGGTCGAGCCAAATGAACATTCATAAAATAACTTTGAACCTAACATATGTTTAATACGAGTAGGACGAGTCAAATGAATATTGATTAAATTAGAAAAAACGGACCAAGATGTGTTAGATGATATTATAACTAGGCTTCTTGAAGTAAAGGGTAAACCAGGGAAGCAAGTTGTGTTAACGGAGTCTGAGATTAAGCAGTTGTGTTTGATTTCTAAAGACATTTTCTTGAGACAACCGAATTTGTTAGACTTGAAGCGCCAATCAAGATTTGCAGTAAAAGTTTTGATTTTAATAGTTCTTGATTCTTGATTAATAAGTAAGAGTTCTTGTTTTTTAGCTGTTTTGGGGTTTTATTTTGGTTGTGTGTTGTAAAGTTGACTTCTTTAGATGATGGGGTTTTTGTATTAGTTGCTAAGATTGGTTATTTTTGTGTTTCTTGATATGTGATACTGATAATTTTTATACGTTACCTATAGGTTTTTTTGATTAAATATTTAGTGTATTTTGAAATGTTTATGAATGATATGAATTGAGCTTAATTGAATAAGTGTGGATTTAAATAGCCGACTGACCCCACAACTTGTTTGGGTCTGAGGTGTAGTTGTTGTTGAAAAATTTACAAATGATATAAATTGAGCTTAAATGAAGAAGTGGGGGTTCATATATCGACCCCAACATATTTGGGACTGATATGCATTGAGTGGAGATTTGTGGAACTTGAAGTACCAATCAAGATTTGTGGTAAAAGTTTTGTTTTAATAGTACTTAATTCTTGATTAATCAGTAATTAGTTCAGCTGTTTTTGGGGTTTTATTTTGTTTGTTTGCTGTAAATTTGACTTTTTTGGATGATGTTTTTTTTTGTATTAGTTGCTAAGATTGGTTATTTTTGTGTTTCTCGGTATGTGATGCTGATATTCTTATATGGTTCATGTATTTTTTTCACTAAATATTTAGTGTATATTGAAAAAATCATGAATGATATGAATTGAGCTTAAATGAAGAAGTGTGGATTCATATAGCCGACCCCAACTTGTTTGGGATTGGAGCATAGTTGTTGTTGCTGTTGAAAAATTCACGAACGATATGAACTGAGCTTAAATGAAGAAGTGGGGATTTATATAGTCAACCCCAACTTATTTGGGAATGAGGCGTAGTTATTGTTGTTGTTGAAAAATTCACAACACAAATTTATGTTACTTTGGTTTAATATGAGTAGGTCAAGTCATTAATATAACTTCGCATGTAGTCTATAATCATGAAGAAAAATTTGTTCGTAGTGTATGCTTGTTGATCGATTTAGCTCTTACTATGCATTGGACTGATAAACCTATCAGTTACTAATGTATTGTTCAGAGTTAGCTTCCTTTGTGATGTTCATGCTTTTAGAATCTCTTGGTTTCTAATTGATGTAGAAAATTTGTCTTTTCCATTAACAGAAGAAGATTGTAGTTGTATTGCGATGTTTTGTATCGTTTCAATGATTCACCTGGCTTTTGTTGGGCTGATGATGTCCTGGTGCCATTGGATAGGTGTTTGTCGCATTATCTTGTTTCCTTGTGTTGTGTTACACTTACATTAAGTCTACTGTTTGACAAGAGTCGTTATATGCACGTGTTGAACCAGTGTGGGATTTAGAGAGCTATTTGTCATAAAGAGAAACTATTTGTCATTGGAATGAATTCATTCGAATGACTGGCCCTAATTTATTTGGACGTGAAGTATTCTGTAGTCAATACCTTGTATCATTTTGATTTATATATTTGTCACTGATTGCTTTTATAAGTATATGATGTAGAAATGGAATCATCATGGTTATATATTATTCAACGTATTCATATCTTCCAAGTCCTGAGAAATCTAGTTTTCTTCTCACTCTCTTCAACGTGCCTCATAAGCCTGTAGTTTTCCCTACTCTGATGAGCTCGTATGATGTTTATCCACATGAATTTCCTGCGGCTGCTAACATTTCTTGGTTTCGTTATACCTAGCTGGAGTCAATCGACTCATAATTCAACTATCTTCTTGATATTTAATGTGTCCTGAAGTCAGTTTCCGCAATTAGTGTGGTATTTTGTACACCTCTTTCTTTTTAGTTTACTGCTTTATAGCTGTAGGTTATGCCATTAGTTGAACAGATAATGTTGTCATTAATATTTTGAGACTCATGATCTTCAATGAAGGCTTTATTTGTTGTGCTTACCATTCCGCATCTTTTTTTTTTTTTTTGATAACTGTGGTGTCGGGCCAACTTGATTGAACCTCGACTAATTTCACTGGGTACGTTAACCTCACACCAGCGCAGATACTGGTTAACTCCACCTTATACGATTATTTATAAGGTTACCTTGGAGTAGGGATGTAAGCAATTGAGTTTAGTTGGGACTCCTGCAAGTAGACCTAGCGTCACTAGCATTCAATGCAGCTTGCAATGCCAAACCGCAAGCGAGCTCAAACAGGAAGTCTGGGTTCGCTTTAGTTTCATTTACCTGATCTCAACCTACAAAATCGTTATGCATAGTGGAGATGCATGTACCTTAAGGCTTAAACTCACACATCTAAACACGGACTTTCATATATGTAAGTCTCACTCTTAAGGTTATTGAGCTAGGTCATTCGAAGTCGAAGTCCAGTCTTGAAGCTACGTGAGCGAGTTTGATTTTGGCAAAAATATATGGAGCTCTTAAGCATAGATGGTAGCTCACGAGACAACTTAGTCCACCTACACCTTTTTTCTCAGTTCTAGGCTCTTTTAGACCAATTCAGGTAAAATTATCAGGTTTGCAAGGCGCAAGTTAATGCAGACGAGGATGTTCAACTTTTCACTAGTCTTTGATGTACTTTTAAGATTATTATGGAGGCACTTTGAATTTTTAGCGTGTGGTTTCTGCGCCAACTTATTAGATCTAGCTCCTAGGATTTATGGTGCCTCTTACTGCGTTTGTCATAGGTTGTAAAAAACCATAAAAGAGTACAACAACAACATACCCAGTGTAGTCCCATAAAGTGGGGAAGTGGGGTCTGGGGAGGGTAAAGTAGACGCAGATCGTCCCCCACTATTTCTGGTAGATCCTCGGCTCAAGGAAAAAAATAGAAAAAAGTTCCAAAGCAGTATAGAGAAAGAAATAGCGGAAATGAAGAAGTAATGGCAAAATACTATAGACGACCTGAGAAATCATCCTGAGCAGTAGTCATAACAAGATGATATGATAATTGAAGTACAAAAAATAACAACAAATATTAACCTAACTCAAACGACAAGAAACTACAAAAGTAATACTCAAAAAATAACCATAAAAGAGTGAATTCTGTGATCTGTTCATATGCAGTTTATTGATGCTTTTTTTTTTCTGAGCTGTGTTTAGAATCTTAAGATTTTATTTTTGGCCAAGTCCAATTTGGTTATTGTGGATTTATTGCAAAAACATGATGAGGTAGACGACTATTTCCAAGAATGGGCTAGTTCTATTGATATGACATTATTGACATGTACAGAACAAAACCCTTGGCAACTATTCGGTAAATGTTAGAGATACATGTAGCAGACGACGTAGCCCCTCTTATCTGATGACTACTGATGATCTGTATGGTAATTATGTGCCAATTTTCATGTGGAATGAACCTCAAAATTTCAGACATCCGTAAGTACCCGTTATAGTTTCGCGGATTAGGAAGCAGTTAGTTCAGTCTTTTTCCCAAAACTTCATCTTAACAAAAAAATGGATGCTAGCATTTAGATTGAAGAGTCAGAATGTATTACTTCATATGCAAAGCTCGCATTTCAGGAGCTTATTTTATGAATTCAACAACAACAACATATAACCCCCGGCTCAAGATAAGACAATCTAGACAAGGAATAGTAAAGGGACAAGATACAATAGAAATTACCACGCCCAATAGTACCCTAGACAAGATTCACCAAGTAATACCACAAACGATACAACATTTTGAAATGATACTAGTACTATAGTTACTAACACGGGTAACAAAGATGAATGTGTTGCTTATTATATCTTATTCGTTCTTAGCAGAAATGTTAATTCTTTGCTGACAATTGCTTAAGTCAATCTTCTGATTAGGGAAAGCATGTCTTGGAATATGCATAAAACTTGGTGTTTCAATGTCTGTTTGACGGTTTATCCTGTTGACTTTTAGGTGACATTCATGGCCAATATTCTGATCTTCTGCGGCTATTTGAGTATGGTGGATTGCCTCCTCAATCAAACTATTTATTTTTAGGTGATTATGTTGATCGTGGCAAGCAGAGCCTAGAGACTATATGTCTTCTACTTGCATACAAGATCAAATATCCAGAAAACTTTTTCTTGCTTCGGGGAAATCATGAATGTGCTTCCATAAACCGCATATATGGATTTTATGATGAATGTAAGAGAAGATTCAATGTTAGATTATGGAAAATCTTCACAGAGTGCTTCAATTGTCTGCCGGTCGCTGCCTTAATAGATGAAAAGATTCTATGTATGCATGGAGGCCTCTCTCCTGATTTGAACCATTTAGACCAAATTAGAAGTCTCCAACGCCCAACTGATGTGCCAGATGCTGGATTGCTGTGTGATTTGCTTTGGTCTGATCCTAGTAAAGATGTTGAAGGATGGGGAATGAATGACCGGGGAGTTTCATACACCTTTGGTGCAGACAAGGTGACGGAATTTCTTGGGAAGCATGATCTGGATCTTATTTGCCGTGCTCATCAGGTTTAACCCACTGCTGTAATTTTCCTTCAGTATTTAGGTGTACATATGCTTATAATCAGTTGATCCGTGATTTTTTAGCTGATATATGGTCTATGGTTGGATAGAGTTACCCGGTATCTGTGCTGGTGGGAGGCAGCGGGTATCCCATGGAATTAGTTGAGGTGTGCATAGGTTAGACCGGATACACACAGAAACACACACATATATAGTAAAGGTCAATCACGAAATTCAAAAGTATATTCAGTTGTTCTGCTTCTGTTTTCCGTCTGATTAAGTGAAATTCGACAATTTGTATGGAAGGTTCCTTGCTTTCATTCTTTGATTAAATTTCCTAATGCTTTAAAGTTCTTACAGGTTGTGGAGGATGGGTATGAGTTTTTTGCTAATCGGCAACTTGTAACTGTATTTTCTGCACCGAATTATTGTGGAGAGTTTGACAATGCTGGTGCTATGATGAGCGTAGATGAAACATTAATGTGCTCCTTTCAAATATTAAAACCTGCTGATAAGAAGCCCAAATTCAGCTTCGGAAGTACAACTACCGCTAAACCGGGATCTCCCACTGGGATGAAGGTAAAGAAACATTTGCTTTTCAATAGATGTGAAATGGTATAGCTCTTTGGTTCTGTTGTAATCACGGAATTGGAGAAAAGTTATACGTTGAACCTATGTTGCTCGGACTCTTTAAAAATGTTGTCCGGTGGGCTTCGGGTCCTCCAAAAATATTGCACTTTTAAGGATCCAATATTAATGTCGTGAATGCTAACTTTCTAGTAGGTCTCCCTCGGAGAATGAAGTTCGATGATAAACTTTGCCTTATAAATTTTAACAAAGAGTGAACTCTCCTTAATATTAACATCCAACTATGTCAACTTCTTAAAGCTGTCTATCTAGTGGTAATATCCGGAAAAATCAACTCTTACATTTTCATGTGATAGTTGGGAGACGCATTGCTATCAATTTGTTGGATGCATTCTAGACTTTCTAGGAGCTTAGATTTTTCATCGATGTTGCTTCATAGCACTAAAATAAGTGAAGATGCTTGATTTTGACGTTGATGATATCCGATCCCGGTAATTAGAAGTCCTCTGGTAGTAGAGACGCTATCTTTCAGCTTTAGATAAGCGTTCTTATGTTGGAGGCATCTTTAGTTTTCTAAGCTAAGTTTAAGATGTTAGTTAGTGGACTACCCGAGGGCATGATGACATCTAGATTTTCCACACCCGTTTTTGACTCGAGGTGTGGCGTAGCGGTCAATTGAGTGGGTGAACATCATGAGAAGCTAGGTTCCGAAGCCCAACAGAGATAAAAGAAAGTATGTGGTGGGCAAAGTTAATTGGTACCTATGCTGGTGGGAGGCAACAGGTACCCGATGGGATAGTTTGCTTGCAAAGTCGACATGGACGCTACTGTTATCACAGACACACAGAAAAAAAGTGTTTTTAGCCTACTTGTCTACTGTTGGCGTGCCTCCTGAAATACATATATGTGCGTCTGTTTGTCAACTTATTCGCGTATCTAAACAAGAGTATTTAATGCTTGAAACTACGTGTTTATGTGGTGGGCAAAGACACAAAGTTACTTGGTACCTATGCTGGTGGGAGGCAACAGGTACCCGATGGGGTAGTTATGCTTGCAAAGTCGACATGGAAACTACTGTTATCACAGACAACAACAACAACAACAAACCCAGTGTATTCCCACAAAGTCGGATCTGGGGAGGGTAAAATGTATGCAGCCCATACCGCTACCTCCGAAGAAGTAGAGAGGCTGTTTTCGATAGACCCTCGGCTCAAGATAAAGAATAGTAAATAAGGTCGTAATGAAACATGAAGCAGGATACTGTTATCACAGACGCACACAAGAAAAGTGTTTTTAGTCTACTTGGCTACTGTTGACGTGCCTCGTGAAATACATAAATGTGTGTCTGTTTGTCAACTTATTCGCGTATCTAAACAAGAGTATTTAATGCTTGAAACTACGTGTTTACTGCAGTCCTTTCTTAATGCCAAAGTATGAGAACCAGCTTGACGCGGGGATCAAGCAAGAACTGTTAACGCTTGAAATTGATGTTTATTGCAGTCCTTTTTTAATTCCAAAGCATGAGAAGAAGTGGCTTCACGACAAGGGGATTAAACAAGAACTGTTGAAGCGCGTGAAGTTACCGTTAAACTGCAGTCCTTTCGTAATCCCAAAAGTATGAGAGCCAACTGCAGAAGTAGCCACAGAAGTCTTTGCTTATGAAGTGGATAGGTGAATTACCAGAACTTGATGATCATTTTAACCATGATGGATGTATAAAAAGTATGAGAAAATGATGGAAAACCATACTTTGGTCTTTTTTTTCTTTTTGTTTTTTGGTTCAAATCCTTCTTTTTAAATCAAATTGTAAGCTATTCACCATCTTTTTGTGCAACTAATCCATAACACATGGTAATGACCTTTATCTCTCTCTCTCTTTTGGTTTCTCGTTCGGTGTTCGGTATAACCACATTGGAGATCAGCTAATCTGAATCACGCCACACATAGTCCATTTGAAGTGTTCTCTATCAAAGATTTTTCCATATTCAGGGCCTGTCAAATGCATTTGAGAACAGTTCTTGCATTTGGTGTTTGGTATATCAACATTGGAGATTGACTAATCTGAATCGCGCCATGTATAGTCCATTCAAAGTGTTTCACCTCAAGGATTTTTTTCATATCCAAAGCCTGTCAAATGCATTTGAGAACAGTCATTGCATTTGGTGTTTGGTATATCAACATTGGAGATTGACTAATTTAAATCGCGCCATGTACAGTCCATTCGAAGTGTTCTCTATCAAGGATTTTTCCATATTCAAGGCCAGTTAAATGCATTTGAGAACAGTTCTTACATTTGGTGTTCGGTATATCCACATTGGAGATCGACTAATTTGAATCGCGCCACATATAGTCCATTCAAGGATTTTTTCGTATCCAGGGACTTTCAAATGCATTTGAGAACAGTTCTGGCATTTGATGTTTACACACACCGGGTGTTTATTGGTTAACCATGGTAAATTAGTATTGATATGATTTGGTCTAAACATTCGGTGTGGATAAGTTTTTACGATCAAAGATTGACATAGAAGTGAAAACGAGAACTTTTTTTTCCTCGGGTTCCCATTTGGTGTTAGTATTCGTGTCAGGAAGTTTCATTTTGGAGGTAGAACGCTTTCTAGTAACTGATTTTATTGTCAGGAGTTGCATTGAAACTTTTAGTTAACGATGAAGAAGTACTTGCTATTCCGTCATAACATTTGACAGTGGGAATGTCACGTCATGTACACATGATGAAGAAGTACTTGTCATTCTACCGTATCAATGTCACAATAACATACTCAGTGTAATATATATGTATAAAGTGTGATGTTTAACATATATATACAACATTATTTTTCGGCGAAGGATGTTCAACTGACCAGCCGAGTCTGTTCAATTCCTCAAGCATATATAAGGAATGTTGACTTCTTGTTCTGTGTGTGTATATACCAAAACTTTTCACATATGTTCTGGTGCACTAAAGCTTTTGTTATGTGCGTGGTGGTGTATACAACACCTCCGGGGCAATGTAGTAGTATGGTGTCCCCACCACCCCCGTTCATCATTTTCCCCTCGCACCCCATAAACCACTCCGCGGATCCAAAATGAGCAAGCTTCAAGATGTCCTGCATTAAAGATTGATTTCAAGTAAGTTGAGATCGATTGTATGAATTCTTACTGGTCATATCGCTCCATTTAAGCCGGTCATAGTCCAAATCACAAAAAAGTTTAGTTTGCTAAATATAGCGACTTTGTTGTCACTAAAACTTACTAAAATTTTGAAAAATGTACTTTCAGTGACAACTTTTTGAGGCAACTTTGTTGTCACTAAAACTTAAAATTTTGAAAAAATATATACTTTTAGTAACAGCTTTTTATGACGACTTTGTTGTCACTAAAACTTATTCTCCCTCCGTACCATTTTATGTGTCATCATTTCCTTTTTAGTCCGTCCCAAAAAGAATGTTATCTTTCCTTATTTGGTAACTATTTAAAGACACGATTCCACTTTTATCCTTGTTGGTCCCACTTAATTAAAAAAATGATAGTAGTACATTTTTTGATAAAAGAACAATTTGGTAAACATAACCAAGTCTTCCTTTATTTCTTAAACTCCGTGCCCGATCAAATGGCGACACATAAAATGGGACGGGGGAGTACAAATTTTGGAAAATATATTTTTAGTGACAGCTTTTTGTGGCGACTTTGTTGTTACCAAAACTTAAAAAACCTGAAAAATATACTTTTAGTGATAGCTTTTTGTGGCGACTTGCAAAATGGCCCAAGTGGGACCCTGCCCCCTCTCCGTTTGACTTGCATAGCAGGATCTTAGTGCACCGAACTAGCCTTTTACCCTATCAAGGATTTGCAAAATAGCATTCATGCTAAATTCTAAATGCTATCATAATGTATTTAACAGATCAATTTATTTCATAAATTAAATTTCACTTGATTGTCTACGATTTCATTATGTATACTCAAATTGGAAGTTTGTTGGTCTACGATTCCATTATACGTTCTCGAGATAAAAGCTAGTCGCAAATATATCGCCATGGCAGAGTGCACTAAACTTTTGCTATGAGTAGAGAACACAAATAGGTTAAATCGTGCTGAAATCTATTATACACAACGTCGCCTTCCAATTTTTCTATACAATGGTGGTGAGCAAGCTAGTTTTGTGCGCACCTCAACTATTTCACCGGACACTTGCTACCTCACGTCAGCACGAGTATCTAGTAACTCCGCATGCCAAGACTTAGACAGATGAAAAGAAATCACCGACATCATTTGTCTCTTCTAGTATTTGGACCTTGATCTCCTATGATTTTCAAACGCTTCATTGACCGCTAGATCACACCCTTGGACGTACATAGTCCAATTTTTACTTGAAGTAAATCATCAATAATGCTTCAACAACAACAACAACAACATACCCAGTGTATTCCCACATAGTGGGATCTGGGAAGGGTAGAGTGTACGCAGACCATACCACTACCTCCGAAGAAGTAGAGAGGCTGTTTCCGATAGACCCCCGGCTTAGGACCGATAACAGCATAGCGAAATCATCAATAATGTTTGACAACATGAATAGAGCAACAGATATTTTCACATTGGTTAAGAGTTTAACAATCATATACATGCACTTTACAAAGAATTACACCTCAAATCTTTCTAACATAAGCAAGTGTGAAATCCAGAAAAAAAAAAACTACACATATTCTACACAATAGTGTCAAAATGAACAACAAATGCAAGCAAAAAAGCTTGGATTAGTTGACGAGTGTGTGTCGGATCCTCCAAAACTAGTGCAATTTCGAGGATCCGATCCAGGTGCGACAGTATTTTTGGTGAGTCGAGCAATATAGATCAGCATTCAGCATAAGAAACATATACTCCTACTCTGGTGTGCATCTTTATCTTCATAACCCCTCGTAAATGATCTTATCGACAGATGCTCCGCAGCATATGTCATGAACGATGCTAAAACAAGGCCTCCAACGACCATCAAACCTAACCTGTGGGCGGGAAATATATACGAGAGTTATTCGACTATTAATCAGTTTACATAAACCAGAAAACAGAACATAAAAGTTCAGATTTTCCAGCGCCGCCGGGTGACTTGAAACACATATGGTGTTAGCAACGAAGAGAGAACATATCTAGTAAGCAGCTACGTTGCTCGGATCCTCCAAAACTTTCACAGGTGTGTCAGATATGGATGCAGTGGCATTTTGGAGGATCCGAGCGACATGGTTAAGAAGTTAAGAATGCACTAGAAGGCCATCAGTGTGAAGCCTTTACGGTTGTAGAGAATGGTTTACAAATGACGTAGTGTTTCAGAGTCGAAATGCTTTGAGGGCTTTAACACCGGTGAAAAGAATCAAATTTGTTGACGAAACCATGACCCAAGGTGTGTGAACGCTAAATAGCATTGTATCATTCGGAAGCAGCCATTAATACACACACACACAACACTATTGAATTTGGAGGATATGTGAATCACAGTGAACTGCTTGAAATGTAGAAAAAGTTAAACCAGAAGTACCTCAAAAACAAAGCAGTGATACCGAAAATGCTAGGCAATGCAGGGGCTAAAATTGCGAGAAATGCCATCCCTAACCCGTAGTTGCATGCAGCAATTTCGCAGCATGATTGCTGCCGCTGATGACCTACAAGGCAACAAACGCCAATGAAAAACCGTACCTCAAATTTAGTAAAAGGAGAACTGCTAATCTTACGTCAACGAACCTTTTCCAGATTCATGGTCCAAAGACGCAGAATCAGCCCGAAATTGTCCAGCTCGATTTGCCACAGCCTTTCCCCATTGATAAACTAAGTGCAAATAACTTCCAAACTGAAGGAAGAAAAGTGTAAACGTCCACTCGTACATCAAGAGGAGACCAGTCCACGGCATTACTTGGCGGGGGATAATTACAAGTGAAAGCCCAAGAGACACCAGAACAGCAGCAAAACAGACGCATACCGATATCCCACCCAGAAAAGCAGGCACCTTCAGCTGCATACAATTTGTAGACTTTTTTCATTTTGATATAATTTAAGAACAAGCAATATAAGCTTATCATGCATCGAAAAGCATTAGAAATAGGAGTAACAACTTTGCATGCAAAAGATGTCGTGCTTGAAATATAACTGAAAGCCATTCTGCAAGACGTGAGAGGCGATTTATTATTTGCGATCTCATACAGATTAGTGAAACAACAACAACAAGAAACATAGTATAGTCCCACAGGTGGGGTCTGGGGTACAGACCTTACCTCTACCTTGTCAGGTAGAGACGTTGTTTCCGAAAGATCCTCAGCTCAAAGAAAGCAAAGACACAACATTTATGAAGACAAAAGCAATAGCAGGACAGTAAGAAAGTAGAGACATACGAGACAATACGTAGTAGTAGAAAACTAATAAAATTATAAAATACTCCCTCCATCCCATTTTATGTGTCGCCATTTCCTTTTTGGTCCGTCCAAAAAAGAATGTCACCTTTCCTTATTTGGTAACACTATTTAATGGCATGATTCCCATCTTATCCTTAGTGGGTCCCACTTATTACGAAAAGACAACTAAAAAGTAAACATTAAAATAACTTTACGAGGGGCAATTTTGTAAACTAAACAAAGTCATCACTTATTTCTTAAACTCTGTGCCCGGTCAAATGGCGACACATAAAATGGGACAGAGGTAGTAGTAAAATAATAAAATACCGAAAAATAATACTAATACTACTAGCCGGAGACACCAGACGCAAAACTATAGATTAGTGAAAGGAAAGAACAGAAAACTAAGGAAATTAGAGTTCCAAAATCGACGGGAAGGAGCAGAGATACCTGCTGATCTGAAAGAATGGTGGACGAAGGAACAGAGGAATAAGCTAGGACGCCTCCAGATCTGATCTTGTAGTATAGATGTCTAATGTGGTCAACTAACGATCGTGTCTGCAGACAGCAATATATTTTCAATACGAAAGATACTTAAAATGCTGCCAACTATTACAGTGATGAAATCGTTTCTAAACTGCTGACCTGTAAACACAACCGATAGTAAAAAAATGTCACCAAAAGCAATGGAAGCAGAAACAGAAATTTGACAAGAAGTTCATCTCTAGGATTTTTGCCCCCTCCAGTTCCAGGTAGAGATTCTTGAAGACGTACCCTAACATTCTGCAGATGAGCCAACATAAGGTCATAAGATTGTCAGAGATGCTTAAACAAAATCCTCTCTTGCATACTAACAACGAGCTTGCGAAGTCAGCTCCAAGATGGAAGCAGCAAAATGCACAAAATGGGATTTATGTTGGGTAAGGGAGACACAGCCATGGACCATGTTAGATGGGAAGTAAAATATAGGAATAATATGTGGAGGAAGAAGATGACGACAACAATATGGAATATAAAATGACTGTGGGTAGTGATTGGAGTACAGAAGAAAAATACCTGCCAAACGTCAACAGGTTTTAACAGCCAAGAAGTCCACCAATCCCATGGTTTAAGTGGTCCCAGTGTATAATGAATTACTCGGAGTTCTTTCTCATCTACCATCCACTACAAATATATTAAAGCAAAAATAAGTCAGAGAAAGGACGGACAAATTAAAATGGATTTAAAGAAAATCAAGCTCTTGCGGCTACGACATTTCTGTTCTACATATATGTACTCTATACGTCACCTTCTCTATCAAAGATGAAATTTTCAAATTTACTTTCTCATGAACCAGTTACTGCCATTCAAATCGTTCTTTTTACTGACTTCTATTACACCGTGTGTTTGTCACGAAACATTTCACTAAATGGCTACTGTTCAACTTTCTCCACTCCAGGCCATACAATTTCTTGGCATAGTTCTTCATTGTATTGAATATAGTAGTATGTATCATTAAGATAGCAAAATTGTTGATACTTAGTAGGCAGGAAATTAAGCAAAAGAAGTGTGGTTGCTTCCAAAAACGAAGCATGATTGGTACATCATAATGTAGTCTCTTCACGAAAATTTTCCCGTGCAAACACAAAAAATCCATTTCAAGTTGTTGCTTCCAACATCAACAACATAGTCGGTGTAACCCCACATGTGGGATTTGGGGAGGGTAGAGCGTGCACACCTTACCCATACCTCGTAGTGATAGAGAGGTTGTTTCCGATAGACCTTCTGCTTAAATAAAGCATTTCCAAACAGTTTGAAAAAGGGAATACAGAAATGAGAGTAGTAAAACAACAAAATAATGTGAAATGGAGACCAGTACACAACGTACAGAAGAAAGAACAGTAACGACAACGAAATAATGCGATAACTGAAACACAAAAAAACAAAGATGATACTGAAATCAAAGAACAAGCAACTACAAGAATAGTGCTAAAAGTCATTGCTTCCCAGATCCGAATAATTATTCCCTCAACAATTTAATCGAAAAGAAAAAGCACACAACACACCCAACCCCATTCCCTACAAGAAAATCCCAACAATAATAAAATAGAAGTTAGAAACCACACACACAAAAGCACACAACAGGCGGAAAGGACTCAAAAGACGAACCTTGTTAGCAAGCATGTAAAGGCCAACATCTGCATTGTAAAGAGTAGAAAGTCTCTCCATTTCAGGGACCTTTCTAGAATTTAGGACATCTGAAGACTGATTTGGCTCATAAACACGCGCATTAGCAAACCCAACATAGTAGGAGTTCAGAAAACCTTGATCACCTGTCAGCAGGAAAAGAATGTTTCAGGAGAAAGAGACATTCTCAACAATCATCGCTAATACAGGAAGATTTTAATCGTGACAAGAATTTAACAGTTAACAGAAATATCATACCTCCAGTGTAAGAAGGCAAAGTGGTCACCTTGCTCATCATATCTTTAAAAACCTCTTCTGATGGCTCAATCACCATTACTCCAGAATTTAGTCTCTCGGAGTGTTTCAAATTTGCACAAAATTTTCCACATTTAAATAGATCATCAATGCTCTTAACGACAATCGTATCAGCATCAAGATATACCACTGCCAAAATAAAAGGAGAAATCCCAACATTAAGCACTAGAATTAATAAAACGTATACAACACCACTTAATAAAAGATGCCATGAAGTGAAAATGCTTATATGCTTAAGAAATTAAAAATAAAAA
>NC_061115.1:219190097-219210294 GCF_002878395.1 Capsicum annuum | reverse complement strand
TCGAACTGTGATACTATAATGATATTGCTGGAATAATATCTCATAAATTAATACTAAAAATCCTATACATTCAATATGAGTCGAACCATGTTACTATAATGATATTGCTTGAATAATATCTCATAGATTAATACTAACACATTCAATATGAGTCGAACTATGATACAATAATGATATTGCTGAAATAATACCTCATAGATTAGTATTAAGAGTCTTGTACATTCAATATGAGTCGAACTGTGATACTATAATGATATTACTGGAATAATATCTCCGATTTTGAGCCACTTAACATGAAAAAGGGGGTGTTTGAACAAACAAGCAATAACTTTTTATGATATCACATATATAAAGTAATAATCATATCAAATCTAGCGAAATCCTATTCAAATCAAAATCAAAAAACACTTTTTTTCTTCTTTTCATCAAGATTTTTTTTTTTTTTTTTTTGAGTGACACAAAATGTTGTGGACACTTTAGGCAGGCGGCAGAATGAGATGACTTTGTGGGCCTATGAGCATGTAAATTTTGACTCTTAACCAAATACACTTGAAAATAAAAGTGTTTTAAAGGGACATTTGCAACACAATGAAACAACCAAGAAATTGCACATAGCATGTGAGAAAATGTATTTAGCTTCAACAAGTTACATAAATTTTTTTTTTTAAAAAAAAAATTCCGGTGCATTAAAGTTTTCGTTTATTTGTAGAGTTTGAAGAAGAATCGGACCACGAAGATATGTTGTATGCAGTTTTGTCTTGTATTTTTTGCCAGAATTTGTTTTTCATGACTTGAACTTGTGACTTCTGATCACATGACAATAACTTTATCGATTGCAATAAATAATGTGAAGTATTTTTAAAATCTGATTATTTTTAAAAGTATTTTTGTCATAAATGTTTTTCAAAGAGGTATTTTTTGAAACCTTCAATTTGTGTTTGGATAATTAGTTTGAAAAATATATTTATCAATACTAGAGCAACAATTTATACCTTACTCCAACAAAGTTAACAAGTTTTTGTAGGAAAAAGTTGTTTTTTTTTTTAAATAACTGATAAAATTATTATCATATAACGAGAAAATTATGGTTCAAACTGTGAAAATAATATCTGGTATAAATATAAGGTAAGACTCGTACAGTAAATCCTTATAATCCGACCTTTTCTCAAACCCTACATATAGCGAAAACTTTATTGCTCCAAGCTGCTAATCACTTTTTTTTTTCTCTAAAAGCGCAATCAAATACTTATAACTTTTTAAAATATTTTTTAATCAAACAAACAATTAAACCTGAAGGAAAACCTCGAAACTGATAAAATTGTTGTCATGTAACGAGAAAATTATAGTTCGTCGTGAAAATAGTATCTAGCATAAGTGTAAAGTAAGACTCGTATAATAATGGACAAAATTCAGAAATAACATACTTATCCCCTTAATTATGAGTTTTGTAGCAACAGTTTCATAATTGCTTAAAATAACAAGTTGTATTATTGTATTTTTGCAAACTGTTGCTACAAAAATAAAAATACATATGATTTTTACTGCCCTTATGATCGATATGAATTTTGTGTTTTTGCAAACTGTTGCTACAAAAATACAAATGCATACAAATACATATGTTACAAAATGTAATTTGATAAAAGTGTTGTTATTTTTTGTAATTTAATATTTAAGTATACTACTTTATATATTTTTCCTATAATAAATTTTTATAATCCGATTTTTTGTTAAACTCTGCACATAAAGAGAGCTTTAGTGATCCGAATTACTTTTCACTTTAGACTTTTTAACTCCATAAGGAAACTACTAGTATCCTTCTCTATGTAATAAAATAATTAGTCATCTTCTTTCGATGTAATAATTAGTTTGAGAGAAAAATCCAATGCCAAATCTCTTTGTGATAAAAGGTACCAAATAAAAATAAGAATAAAACAATTAATTGGACCACCTTTTCCACGTTTTTAACTTTTTATATGTAATTATATTTGCCCTTTTTTTTCACTCTCTTTTTCCATTTAGTCTTATTCTCATCTTTATATTGTATTATTTAGAGAGAGAAATTGAAAAAAAAAATAAAAAAAATAGGCAAAAAATGGTAAGAGCTCCATGTTGTGAGAAAATGGGGTTAAAGAAAGGGCCATGGACTCAAGAAGAAGATCAAATTTTGATATCATTTATTCAAAAATATGGACATGAAAATTGGAGAGCACTTCCTAAACAAGCTGGTAATTAATTAAGTTTGATTTTTATATTTTTTAAAAAATTTATGTATAATATGTATGTTTTTGGAAAATTATTTCTTATTTGAACTGAAGCAGACATGTCGATCGAAAGCAGCATATGCTTTAGTTGTTGAACTCTCACTTCTTATATAAGAGAAATTATGAAAGTGCATGCAATAGATTCAAGTGGTAGACAAAATCAGGAATTTCGCTAATGATATTCAAAGATTTAATGTAATATATATACACATGAAAATTGGAGAGCACTTCCTAAACAAGCTGGTAATTAAGTTTGACTTGTATTTTATTTTTATTAATTTTATGTATATGTATATGTATGCATGTTTTTGCCAACTTATTTTTTTAATTTGAAGCACTGAAGCAGATATGTCGACCGACAACAGCTATTGAACTCTCACTTCTTATATAGGGGAAATTATGAAAGTGCATGCAATAGATTTAAGTGGTAGACAAAATTAGAAATTTCGCTAATGATATTTAAAGATATAAGAAGTAAATTTTAGTCTATATACATATACACACAATATAATTTTCTATGCACTCAATATCATTATATTTCGATAAAATATATTTAACGATTGATGATTATTCTTCATTATATGTGGCTAAGTGCACTAACATTCAGTGATAAAAAACATAAATATTAAATCTATCATAAAATTTAAATTTTTGATCCGTCTCTTTGGAAAAGGGTTGATTCTCATTATTGTATGTATATAGATACATATATAGTTCAAACAATTAGTTATTTCTTGATATTATGATCTATAATTAACTTTCTCTGTGTTTTTTGTTTTTTTTTTGAAATTGTTATAGGTTTATTAAGGTGTGGAAAAAGTTGCAGATTAAGGTGGATAAATTACTTAAGGCCAGACATTAAAAGAGGAAATTTTAGTGAAGAAGAAGAACAAATAATCATTAAGTTACATCAACTTCTTGGAAATAGGTATGTACAAAATGCTATCGATCTCACTCTTCGTCGTCGAAAAATTATACTGTATTAAACGATAAATATTAGATAACTAAACTTACCACTTTTTTATGAATGACTAGGTGTTAATTAATATTGTTATCTTTTACGTGACCTAATAATGTATGCAAAAGAAATTCTTGCTTCTGTTGGACCATTTATATTTACGTGTATTAGGGTTTTCGATTTATGAATCGCTTGATTCGAGAAATCAAAACAAGGTGGATACATGATTTTAAGTTAATAGGTTGGATTCTAGAATATGACAATAATTGAGTTTGACACATGTTATTTATACATATAAAGTGAATTTCTTAACATAAATAATACAGAATATTACGATGTTATATGTGGATATCGTAGCTTCAATTGATGTTCTTTTTCTTCAGATGGTCTGCAATTGCTTCGAGGTTGCCAGGAAGAACTGATAACGAAATCAAGAATTTCTGGCACACTCACTTGAAGAAAAGATTAGAACAACACAATATTGATCTAGCATCTACTACAACTACCAAACAAAACCATGAAATGACAACAAATGTTACACAAAATATTGACCACCATATAATATCTCCAAATTATTATCAAGATTCTCAAAATATGGTTACTTATCATCCAACTTATTGTCATGATCATCAAGAAGATTTTCAAGAAAATAATTCAAGTTCTCATGATCATACTCAATCAAACAAAGAGGAGATCATGCAATATTCAACAAATTATGGACATGAAGACATGACTAGTTTCAATAATGATATGGTTTTTTGGTATAATGTCTTCATGAGTTCAGGAAATAACCCGTCCGAGATCAGTTAGAGGCGAATTCAGAATCAAGAGTCGACAGGTTCACAAAATAAGTGTGTGGTTCTATTATGTATACGTTTAAATTTTCATGTGATATATGTATACGTGGTATTTTAATAAAATGTCTTCATGAGTTCAGAAAACAATGCATTCGAGATCAGTTAGAGGCGAATTCAGAATCAAAAGTCAACTGCTTTACGAAATAAGTGTGTGGTTCTATTATCTATACGTTTAAAAAATTTCGTGTGATACATGTATACATGGTTCTAGGCGAAAGTCTTGATGGATCGAAGTTTAGTTGAACTCATAGAAATCGCTCTAGACCCATCTCTAAATTACTTATGAGATGTGTGTTTATAGTTGTCATTTAGTAATTTGAGATTGTTGGTACTTGGTATTATTATGAGCAAGTATGTAATCAATTAGGTTGTGAATTTTTAATAAAATTTAAAGTATTTTAGTGTGCATAGTAGCAAGGTTAGAAAACATTTTCCATCGAAAATATTTATTTGAAAAAAACAATTATTTGTTTCTGTGCTTGGTTGAGTAATATTAAAAATATGTAAAATATGATTATATGACAATGCTACAAGAGGGTGTGAGGACAATGTGCAGGGTACTGGAGTCTGGAAAGGGCTGGATCATATAAGGGCTTTATTGTAACGTAGTTTTACACTGTATTTGTGCTAGAGGTTGTTTCCACAACTCGAACTCGTGACTTCCTAATCACATGACAATAACATTAATTATCAGTTACGCAAAGGCTCATCTTTATGAGGACAATATTGTGATGAAGACAAATTAAAAATTAACAATAACTTTAAGTTTAAATGTTAATTGAAGGAAGGATGCCAAATATATATAAAGAAGATGGATTTAAAATTTAAAGTTTATATGTTCGATCTTTGTCACTACTATTGAGCTCATTATACTTTATTGTTGTTGAGCTTTCTATGAGATTCTGTAAGAAAATTGTACACTATAACTATCAAGTAACCTTAAAGGTAACAAAAAATAAACTTCTTATAAACAATGTTAATTAATAATTTATAAATCAAGGCAATTAATTAGAAACCTTGTACCATAGGTTAAATTGCATTCATAAAATTATACTATCGATATTCTCTTATATTATAAGAGGCAGTTTAGCAGCTGAAGCAGGCAGCCAGGTCGACATGCCTGCTTCAGCTGCTATAACTATGTTTTTACTATATCACCCCTAATTATAAGAGGCAGTTTAGCAGCTGAAGCAGGCAGCAGGTCGACATGCCTGCTTCTGCTGCTATAACCGTCGACATGTCTGCTTCAGCTGTTATAACCGTGTTTTTACTATATCACCCCTAATTATAAGAGGCAGTTTAGCAGTTGAAGCAGGCAGCAGGTCGACATACCTGCTTCAGCTACTATAATCGTGTTTTTACTATATCACCCCTAATTAATTATTATAAATTATTTACGTATTAGAAAATTACTAATATTTAATACAAATAAGTAAAATAAATATTTATGACATGTCTGCTTCAACTGCTTCAACCGTAATTTTACTATATCACCCCTAATTAATTATTATAAGTCATCTAAGTATAAAAAAAATTAATAATATTTAATAAAAAAATATAAAATGAACATAAAATAATAAATTAACTCTTGATATTTTAAATTAGCTTGACATTTTATATGAGTCTCACTTAGGTTATTTTCACAAGTAATTTTTTATAGTTATTATGCTATATCATTTTTAATACATGTCTGTTTCGTGATTTCAATCGCGATTTTACTATATCATCCTTAATTACTTATTATGGTTATTTAAGTATTAAAAAGATTATATTATTAGTATCCTATATAGGAAGTCACAATAAGCAGCTGAAGCAGGCTGCTCATGTTCGATATGTCTGGCTCAGCTGTTTCAATAGTAATTCTACTATATTATCCCTAAATAATTATTATAAGTCATTTACATATTAAAAAAAAAAATATTTAATAAAAATGAAAATAGATATTTATGACATGACTGTTTCAACTACTTCAATCGTTATTTTACTAAATTGCCCATATTTAATTATTGAGTCATTTAAGTATTAACAAAATTAATAATATTTAATAAAAAAAGGTAAAATAGACGTAAAATGATAAATTAATTTTTGATGTTTTAAATTAACATGATGTCCTATATGGAGCCACTTAAAAAAAATTCACAAGAATTTTTTACAATAATTTTACTATGTCACTTCTAATTAGTAGAATAGAAAAAAAAAATATTATAAATCACAATAATTAAGAACTTAAATTATTTAAAAAATATAATCGACTACCAATACATAAAAGTTTTAATAACTTAAAATATCATTATGCAAATTTCAACAATCTAAATATAATATTATATGTCTAACTTAGAATTTATCAGTCAAATAAATAAAGTTTTTAATTAAATACTATGATGAGAAAAGAACACATTCTATCCCCTCATGCAAGAAAACAAACTTGAACCTCTAACAAGTCTGAGGCATTGACAGAGCCATCTATATCGAAAGGTGGTCAGATGTCAATCCTTCGTCGGAAAATTATGTTGTATATATAAAATAAATTTTAGCTATTATGAATGTGTATTTAATTTTTACACACCAAAATTTGCACACTTTTCGTCAAATTTCTGACTCTGCCACTGATATGAGGAGAGTCTATATGATGTACACAGACCATTACCACTATACAATTTGCTGGGTAAAAAGATTGTTTTCGATAGACCCTTTTATACAGGCCCAAATTAATATTTTCCTTACTTTGTCTTCAAAACATTTTAGTTTGTCATCAAAGGGTGGTCAAATATGAGATAAGTTGCAAGATATAGTCACCAAAATCTCAAATTGAATTATTGATAAGAAGTACTAATTAAGTAAATAAAGACGTAACAATCAAGTTCGCGTGGCCTAATGGATAAGGCGCTCGCCTCCGGAGCGGGAGATTGTGGGTTCGAGTCCCACCGTGAACGTGTTCTTTTTTAATTATTTTTAAGTTTTCTTTCCAATTATTTTTAAGTTTTCTTTCCTTCTATTTTTTATGTAATAATAATAATAATAATTTGTTAGTGGCAAATTGCCAAAAACATACTCTTGTAATTATATATGAAATATTCGGGTCTTGTTTCTAAAGATTTTTTTGCACGAGTTCTCAATTATAATCATTACGAGTAATTCGATTCTTGTTTCTAAAGACTCGTTGGAATGAGTAATTCGAGTTTTGTTTCTAGAGATTCTTGTGCGAGCGGGCTCAATTACCATTCCCACAAACTATTCGAGTCTTGTATCTAGAGATATTCTCGCACGATCTCTCAATTATCATCATTACGAGTAATTCGATTCTTGTTTCTAGATATCGAGTCTTGTCTAGAGATTTGATTCTTGCATGAGCGAGCTCAATTATTATCCACACGAATTATTCGAGACTTGTTTCTAATAATGTTCTTGCATGAGCTCTCAGTTATCATCAGTGCGAGTAATTCGATTCTTGTTTCTAGAGATTCTTGCACGAGCGAGCTTAACTACTATCCATACGAATTATTCGAGTCTTGCTTCAAGAGAGATTCTTGCACGGACTCTCAATTATCATCCTTATGAGTAACTCGAGTCTTGTTTCTAGAATCTTAATCTAGATTTCTATTACTAGTTTGAGGTGAAGATGTAATAATAAAAATAGTTCTTTGGAAATTTAGATGATACGATTAGTGGCAGAGTCATCCTTGTTCACAAGATATCAATTGACATTTCTTTACTGAAAAATTACATTATATATATATATATATATATATATATATATATATATTGAATTTTTCAATGTTTTTTATGTTTTTCTTTATTATATTCACTCTTCTTAGTGAATATTCTGATTCCGTTGTTAATTACAAGATGAAAAAGTAGACAACCTCCATTATTTGGACTTAAAAATTTTAAGAATTAGAAGCTAGAGATTGTAGCATATATTAAACTTTTAATTAATATGAACTTACATTTGAATTAATTTTATTTAATGTATGGGCCATAGTTGTCACACCTGAAGAGTTATTGTGTTTTGGCAAACTCCATTTCGAGATTATGTATTTTTTTTTTATTAAGAAATCTACTTAATAGATATAATAATTTATTCAAAATTCAATAATCTATAATATATTAAAAGTGTGAAGACCCTTAGAAAAGTGAATTGAACTTTTTGCTCTTTATTAAAAGACTCCGCTTTAGATAAAACTATCTTTTCACTATTTTTTTAATATTTAAGAGTTAAAAATTAATTAAATATATTTATGATAAAACTTTCATTGTTTGAATTCATTCAAACTTAATCCTTAAACCTTTCCTTGTTTGAATAATATACCATAAAACTAAGTAATATATCATATTTGTAAGGAAAAAAGACAGCAAAATCACGTTAGGATTTCCTTTAACTTAAAATTGTAATTAATTAACAAATTAATAAAATTTTAAATGGCAAAGTCTCGTTATAATTGTAAGAAAATAAAGTCACGTTAGCCAAGTCATATAACTATTAAATAAAATTGTAATTATATTTTAAGTTATTTTACTATTACAGAGGGCAAATCAACTAAATTTTGGTAATCAGATTTTTCCTTAAACTATTAGTTAATTCTAATTTTTCTACAGAAAAGTGATTTGAAACTCTTTTTAAACAAAATTGTCTTTTCACTATTTTTTAATTTATTATTTAATTATTTTTTATTATATTAACTAGACTTCCTAAAATATATAAGACTTCTATTTTGATATCTCTATTAACGTATTATTTTGTTATTGTTTACAAGTGGTAGATGAGTGTCGGACGACTTTGAAAAAAAAATTGTGTGTAAAGATTAGATTTAATTGTATTATTTTGATGTCTCTATCATTGTATTATTTTGTTGCAATTTACAGATGATAAATGAATGTCGATCGACTTTTAATAGTATTTTTGGTAAAGATTAGGTTTAATAAATAAATTCTTCATCTTTACATACTCAAAAGATATTAAATTTAATTATTATATTTATCTTTATTATTTAAACAAATATCTTATTTAATGTAATTTTTAAACTCATTAAAGTGAGGTACACGCGCGAGGCGCGTATACCTGAATTAGTTATATATATATGTGTGTGCGCGGATTACCGGCAGTTGTTCAATCTTATAATATTGGTAAATTATTTATAAATATACCCCTAGTATATGGTTATTCTCTCAGTATTTTAGCAGTAACGGTGGATTAATCTGTAAATTCTTAGGGATTTGAAAAGTCCAAAGAAGATTAAAAAAGGACTGTTGTTATTGTCTCGGAATGTGATTAAAGAAGATATTGTTAAAATAACTAAACTGAAGAGAAAGAGATGAATAGGGTATATATATATATATATATATATAATTCAGAACTAATAAATTCAAAATTCCGATTCCACAGTATGAACAAAAATTGGGAGACAAAATAATTTAAAACAAAATTACGTTTGTTACTTCAATTATTTTTGGATTAATCAAGATGGTACTTTGTATTATTGTTTTCCAGGAAGTTTCCAAATTTTTGATTGTATATTAGATAATCATTTACCAACAATATAATATAATACCTTTTGCCTATTCAATTAAGTAACAATTTTAACATGACTTGTCTTAAATCACAATATTCAAATGATTTGTTGTATATTGTAATCTTTAAAATAATTGCATTTCTAAAATTCTTGTAAGAAAATAAGTTTCTTGAAATTTTTAATCTCGAATTATATTTTCACGAAAGGAGATTTAATCAGATTAAAATGCACAAAACGAGATAGAAACTCACGAAGATCTTTTTATCAATAGATAGGAACGAGCGTTCAATATAAGGGACAAGGTTTATTTGCTTAGAGTATTAAATTAGATCTTGGGTACGAGCCGTGAGTATAAACTCGTCTTTAATTGAAAACATTTTACCCCAGAGTTAGAGTTTTTAGTATGGAATACGACTTACACAACTAGGATGAACAGAATCCACCTGTCGTTAATCAAAAGTATCTGGTTCGAGCTTTGAATAGTAATACAAAAAATTAAGATCATGATTGTGAGCAATACTTTGCCCAATACAAACCCTCATACGACACGAATCTGAATTGATCAAAGCAACAAGCAGTACTTATTACTACTGCTATAATATACTACCCGTTCCATCCAAATTATCTGTCACGTTTCATTTTTCAAGAGTCAAATTATTTAAATTTTGACCAGTATCTTAATGTATGTATCTTTTTTTTTGCCATTTTGTAATGAGAAGAATTTCTTCTTATAATATATATATTTTTTCATCCAGTATCCGATACCCGCATTGGAGTACGATTAATCTGGATTCGCGCCGGGTAGGGCTTCATTTGGGGGGTAGTGCTCCCAACAGAGTTTTCTCCATGTCCTGGATCGAACCCTCGACCTCTGATTAAGGGAGGAACATCTCCATCCGCTACACCACATTCCATGTTATTGATTCTTATAATATTTTTCATATAGTTATTTTAATATATATTAGCCATAAAAATTAATATATAATAACTTAGTAGTACAAATACTTTGGCAGACAAGGTACTGCTTCCTCCAATCACTTCAAATTAATGCCAAACTTTATAGGTTTCCCTTTCTTGCAAAAATACCCTCTTTCCTCAAAAGCCACTATCCTCAATCATTACTCTATTTTTCAATCTTATATTATAAAATTTTTCAACATTATATTATATAGTTCTACATACACAAATATGACCAATGCCCCCTCTTTCTTCTTCTTCCTTCTTGTTGCACCTTTTCTTGGAAAGAAAATCTCATCAATATCATCTTTTAGGGTAGTTTTCAGCTCGGCTCGGCTTAGCTCAACTCAACTCAGCTCACCTCAGCTCGATTGAGTTTTGTTTCTTCTTTTACTTTATAAACTCAGCCTCTTTTCAAGATTTCTAGCTCTAATTCATAATTCAGTTCAGCTCAACTCAACTCAACTCAGTCTCTTTTGCTTAACAAACTCAAGCTTTTTTCAAGATTTTGATATATAACACTTAATCTAGTTCTGCTTGATTCAGCTCGATTGTTTCACCTTCTTACTTAACAAACTTAAGTTATTTCAAGATTTCTACTCTAATACTCAATTCACTTTGATTCAGCTCGACTTAGCTAGATTTGATTTTATTCTTTCTTTTACTTAATATATTTGAGTTGTTTAAGATTTCTAACTCTAGTACTTAATCCATTTCAATTCAGCTTGATTCAGAGTGATTTGATTTTATTCTCTCTTTACCTAACAAACTTGAGCTTAGTCAACATTTCTAACTTCAATTCTCGATCCACTTCAATTCAGCTCGACTCAGGTTGATTTGGCTTTATTCTATCTTTTAACTTAACAAACTCAACCTTTTTCAAGACTTCTAGCCTCTGTTTAATCTAGTTAAATTCGGCTCAGTTCAACTTAACTCAGCTTAGTATGTACGCAATAAATTCCCACAAATCCACTTCAATTCAGCTCGAGTCATCTTGATTTCATGACCTCATTCTATCTTTTGACTTGACAAATTCAACATCTTTCAAGATTTCCAACCTCTATTCAATCCAGTTAAATTCGGCTCAGTTCAATTACACTCAACTCGGTATGAACGTAATAAATTCCCACATTGTCCTTTACCATTTATCTTTCTACTACTAACCATATAACTATATATAAAGTAAATACTATTAATTATTGATCTTTTTTCATTTCACCTATAAAAAGGGGTTCTTGACCTAAGTGGAAAAAATAAAGAAAAATGAATTTTGTCACATCACAAAGTAACAACTTCACTACATCAAGCAACAACATGGTTCAAGGTACAAACTTTATTGCAAACAGTACAACCATGTTTGCATCCTCGAACCCTCCGCTGAGTCGATATGAGAATCAAAAACGTCGTGATTGGAACACTTTCTGCCAGTACTTGGAAAACCACCAACCCCCACTTTCATTTGTTCAATGCAGTGGTGCACATGTCCTGGAATTCCTCAGGTACGCATCGTTAAATTGTTGATTGTCACGCCTAAAAGTTTAAATTAAATTATGAGTGTTATTTTGTACGACGAATATGGTCATTTTTCTTAAGATGAAATAATGTTAAAATATTTAGTAGGAGAAAAAAATTCCTTTTTAGAAAAATATTAACAGATTGTGTTTTGATGAAAATTCAATTAGGTTTTTAAGATTTACAATGTTGTGTAAGTGTGATGTGATAAATGTCAATATTATCATGAATGACTTTGGAGTTAGGGTTTTAGATTTATGAGTTCTAAATAAATTATTTATATATATAAAACTGAACTTGTATATAGAAAGATAGTTTCTGATAAAGTTATCGAGTCCTATCAAATTATAAGCACAATTAATAGCTCCGCCCGTGATTGTGAAGGAATATGTTTCTCACTCGAAAAGTGAGGGAAGTCATCTTCTCCATTTGGATGGAACAAATGTTTTTATTCTGTAAAAAATACTTCTCGGCGATCAAAACTAGAAAGTTGACTTATTTTTCTGGAAAACGTTCTCTGTTACACTTTCATTCGGTTTACTTTCTTTAAAAAAAGTGGGCGAAGTCATTCTTCCCCCTTCCGGAAAAAAAAAAAACGTTAATATTCTCGCAACCAAGAATTAAAAAATAATTTATTTTTCTATAACGCTTTCATTCAATTTATTCTTCTTAAAAATAAGCAAAATAATTTTTTCGCCTTCAGAGCAGAAAAACTTTTAATGTTCTCGTAGTTAAAAAATTGACTTAATTTTCTGGAAAATATTTTTCGTTACACTTTTATTGAATTCAATTTTCTTGAAAAGTGAGTGAAGTCATTTCCCCTTCCGAACAAGAAAAAAAAATTTAATATTTTCGCAACAAAAAAAACTAAAAAGTTGACTTATTTTTCTACAAAACGTCTTCCTTTACACCTTCATTCAATTCACTTTTCTCGAAAAGTGAGTGAAGTCATTTCCCCCTTCCGGACATGAAAAACATTTAATATTCTCGCAACAAAAAAACTAAAAATCAACTTATTTTTCTACAAAACGTCTTCCGTTACACTTTCATTCAATTTTCTTTTCTCGAAAAGCAAGCAACGTCGTCTTTCTCCCTTTCGGACGAAAAAGAACCTTTAATATTTTCACAACCAATGAAACTAAAAAATGACTTGCTTTTTTGGAATTATATATATATATATATATATATGTATGTATGTATCCTTTGTTTTATGCTTTTCTTTTCCTTTTTTTAATTAAGAAATTATAATATTTAAAAATTATATTAATAAAATAATTTAAATATAACTTTTTCAATTAAAAAAAATATAAAATATTATTTATTTTACTATTCACGCGCTCAAGAAGAGTGTGCCAAATCAGCATTTTGTATCTGATAGGTACCAATTTTAGCACTTGAGGTGTCTGATAGGTGCAAGCCTTAGTTGAGGGGTCTAAGTGTATTTTCGTAACAAGTTTGAGAGGCTATCGATGGGTTTGGCCTATATATATATACACGCATACACACACACACATATATACATATGTATATATATGTATGTATATATGTATGTATATCTATATATATATACACAACAACAACAACAAACTCAATGTATTCCCAATAAGTGGGGTCTGGGAAGGATAAACTGTACGCAGGTCATACCGCTACCTCCGAAGAAGTAGAGAGGTTGTTTCCGATAGACCCCCGGATCAAGATAAAGAATAGTAAAACAAGTATATAAATTTAATATTTATTTATTTAATTATATTTTCAACAGGTATCTGGACCAGTTTGGAAAGACCAAAGTTCACCTCCAAAGTTGTCCATTTTTTGGGGTACCAACTCCTCCATCACCTTGCTCATGTCCATTAAGGCAAGCATGGGGGAGTCTTGATGCACTAATTGGTAGACTTAGAGCTTCTTATGATGAAAATGGTGGAAAGCCAGAAATGAATCCATTTGGGGCAAGAAATGTCAGGCAGTTTCTAAGAGAAGTGAGGGATTTTCAGACTAAATCAAGAGGGGTTAGCTATGAGAAGAAGAGGAAGAGGCCAACGTCATCGACAAACAATAAGCAAAAAGCAACAGTGGTAGCTGATGGTGGTGATTGCAGTACAGAGTGACTGTTCAGACAGGAGTACTAGTTGTGGTGCAATGATATAAGAGTTGTTGTTGTTGTTGTGTGGACGGACACACGAGGTTCAGGCTGAGAAAAAAGACATCTAGATAAAGTAAAAGGTAAAGTAGCGTATGTAATAAGGTCCAATGTGATGAACCTCGTTATCAAATAAAAACTTAGTGTATCGTACTGTCCTTTATGAAACAAAAACTATAGTGTTAGAAAAACTATGGTAGTTATATAGGAAAATGCAAAATTAGAGTGATTTAATTTTGCATGTATCCTATTTATTAAGGTGTTTGTTTGTTAATTATATGTGACATAGTTGTTTTATAGTATATGTGTATTTTAATTTGTTGTGTTAGGTAATTTATTTTATTTTCTAAGTAATTAATTTCACTTTTTATGGACAGTTAGTTATATTTTTTCTTAAAATAAAATAATTTAGTCATGAAGGAAATAAATATGATTTTTGAATCTTTATTCTAAAGTCATTAAAATTTGTAACTAATTGTGCCATATTTGAGCATTTTTATGCAATTGATACATAAATATAATATTATATTTCACTTTTGAAGAAGGTTTATGGATAGCTAATGTGTAAAGATATTTTGTAATATATGTGTATTTTAACTTATTGCAGCAAGTAATTTAAATTTATTTTTTCAGATAATTATTCACTTTTTTTTTTTAATGAACAATTAGGTATAGCTATATTTTAAATGATTTAGTGGTGCTGGATATAATTAGAATTTTCAAATTTTTATTCTGAAGTTGCAAGAATCTGAATTAATTGTATCAAAATTGAGCACTTTTATTCAATCGCTCTGTAAATACAATACAATATCTCACTCTATGAGAAAATTTATTAATAACTATTGTGTAAAGAGTTTTTACGATATATATGTATATTATTCTGAATTTTCAAATCTTTATTCTGAATAAATCGATTAAAAAATTGAACTAATTGTGTCACAATTGAAAGCGAAAAAGGGTGATTAATTGAACAGACTGGTCTAAGTTATATATATTATTTTCTTAATTATTCTTCAAATAAAAGATAATAATTAGGTGTTCATGACTAAAATTCATCTACTAATAGAAGAAACCATAATAGCTTTGTCCACTTATAAATACTTCGATGTTCGATAGTTACGTTGGAGCATAATTAAATCTAATTCACGCATTATATGAATCATCTATAAAAATGACTCTTTCAACAAGATTTTTTCTATTTTCCGGGTTGGGCCCTAATATATACGCTATAATTATACCTTGGGTAAAAAACCAAGAAAATATATGAGATTTTTTTTTTCTAATAATCGTGGTGTCGGTAGGGACAAAACTAGCATTTACTCAGGAAATTCATTCAAACCTCCTTCAGCAAAAAATTACATTATGTATACATGATTAAAATTATTTTTTACGTATATATAGAGTAGATGTTGAACCATCATTCGACTAGTTCATGTGTATACTTTTGAATCCCTTAATAAAATTTTTGACTCCGTCACTGAATGTACCAGCTAATTTTCGTGCAAATGCATGAGAACTATTGAACCCCTTCGATTAGTTCATGCGTACATTTTTTAACTCTCTTAATACTGAATATCTAGGTAACTTTCACGCACCTCGACTAATTTTAAATGTATGAGAAGTATTGAACTCTAGATTCTTACTTAATCTAGAAAGTTGATTCAACACTTTTTTTAGTAAGTATAGCTCCCCTACCACCTCCAATTTGGTGCAATTGTAGCATATCATAAAATAAAGTATTAGGTTCTTTTATAGAGGGCAAATTCAAGATAATATTAGTGGATAACATAAGAGCCTATAAAAAGGGAAACATATAGTTAGGTATTGACTTATAATATAATCAAAACTAGATCTATTATTAAACTAAAAGACAAAAATTCACACTTTATCTTTATTTGGGATTTATTAAATATTGTCAAGATAGATCCTTTGAGATCTTATAATATAAAGTTTTAGAATATGACACCTTACAATAATGTCTATGGAGTATTTTACTCCTCACATCTTGCTACTATGTTTTTTTTTTTTTTTCATCTGGTATTCGGTGCCTGCATTGGAATCCCGATTAATTCGGATCGCACGTTGCAGGGCCCATTAAGGTGGCAGTGTTCACAATAGAGTTTTCTTAATACCCAAGGTCGAACCCTTGACCTCTGATTAAGGGTGGAGTAGCCCCATCCGCTACACCACAACTCATGTTGGTGCTAATATGGGTTCAAACATCCTTTAACGGGAAGGGAAGGTTTGGAGTAATGATAAAATTATTTTCGTGTGATTTATAAGTCACGAGTTTGTATCGTGAATGTAATCAGAGTAAGAGGGTACCGTGTATAGGGCTGGGTATAATATACCAAAAATTGAATTACCGAACCGAACCGAAAAATTTGGTAATTGGTATTCGGTAATTCGGTATTTGATATGGTATTTGGGAGTAAAATTTTAATATTTCGGGATTGGGTTTGGTACAAAATATCAATACCATTTGGTATTCGGTATTTATCGAATATCGAATATATATATTTATATATATAGAGAGAGAGAGTATTAGTTATCCCAAAGAATCTTTTGGACCTTGGTAATATATTCGTAAAAAGTAACAAAAAGAATACTAAATAGGGTTTCTATTAAATATACTCTTTGAAGTGTAAATGTACATTTGCACATCTCCAACTTTAATATGGTATTACCAAATACCGTATTGAACCGAAGTTTAATTTACTGATTACCGACTTACCAAACCGATGTTTATAAGTATGGCATGTGGTATCTATGTTCAAATACCGATTACCGAATTGTCGAACGCAAACTTTAAAAATACCTAATCGAATATCGAATGCTCACCCCTAACCGTGTACCCCAAATCAACATAGGTGGGTAGGTAGAGAATACTTAGGGGCACGAGACTACTCTCTCTAATAAACTCGGCAAAATAGCCTCGTAATTTCGAGAGAAGTGATGCCTCCTCACAAAGCGAGTTGCAGTGACTAGGATCGGGCTGTTTACCAAAAACAAAGGTTTCCGCAAAGTCGTAAGACCGTGTATGGGGGCTGATACCTGCCCAGTGTCGAAAATTAATGCTTGCATTAAGATAAACTATTTACAATCTACATCACACTCTTTGGCCTGCTCTCCAAATTGTACTAATGTGAGATGCTTTGTGCAACGAACTATATTATTTTTATTAGTTTAATTTGTTTATTAATCTCCTCACGAGAATGTCCTTTTGAAATTGGCTAATTGGCTTGTTTTGGTGTAAGATTTTATTAATCTTGAAGATGAATATTTAATTTATAGTAATAAAATATGATGTGCACCAATAACTATGTGCAAACTCCATTAAAAAGACAAAAGAAAGAGGTGTCTTGTCAAAGATTTTAAATTTTATGTATTTACTATGCAAAATAAAAATGTTTATACAATTAAATTACTTAATTATAAAGTAATTACAAATAAATTTTTATGATAATTAATTACTAAGTGATACTTAGTAAAGGTGTTGGTAGAAATCCATAATATTGCACCATAGTTGGACTTGATACGAAATTTAAAAATAAAAATAAATTCAACATTTTTTATCTAAAATAAATCTAATATAGTTTCTGTGATTGTAAATCATTAGGAAGGCAGGTCATATAAATTGAGACGTAAAAAATAATATTTCTAAGGTCAATAAGCCCAAAAATTGATATCGGGAGTAAAGTACCCTTAATAAAGACGACTCTATAACCTAAGACATCATATTGAGGATTAACATGTCGTACAATGCTGACACGTATTTTTAGTTGTCCCACACGTGTTAGCTTGTACCGCATGTCGGCTCGATTTTCGAGATTCAAATCATGGTATCACCTTTTGACACGTGGATGATTTATAGGCCATTGATCCTCATGATCCTTTTGTCCGTACAATTAACCAAATTTTTCCATCTTTGGCTTTAATCATATGTTTGCTATATTAGGGGTACTAATAATTAATAATTATACTATACTTAAATTTTTTAATAATATTTTTGGGATTTTGAGGAGGAAATATATTTTTTTTATAATTACACCAATGTTTGATGTGAAGAAAATGTGGTCCACACCACTTGAAATTTTGTTCTTCACATATTTCTATAGATAAGAAAATAAAAAGTACTATTAAAAATTAATTTTAAAGATTAATTACTAGTACTAACTTTAGTTTTATGATTGTTTTTGCAAGTGGATGTTAATTATCATTCTAGAGATTAACGAATTAGATTAACTACGTGTTTGAATTATTGTTGCATACCAAAACAAAAAAATAAAATTACTTACATATTGTTTATATAAATTCAACGGAAAAGGTACGAATATACCCTTGAACTTTAATAAATGATACAGATATATCATCCGTCATATTTTAGGTATACATATACCTTTGCGTTTAATGTAAAGGTACATATATACCCCTGAACTTTAATAAATGATACAGCTATATCATTCATCAATGAAAAGGTACATATATACCCTCGAACTTTGATAAATGGTATAGATATACCCTCCGTCATATTTTAGGTACAAATATACCCTTACCGTTAATGAAAAGGTACATATATACCTTTCTCACTAACGACAGGACACGTGACAATCTTGTTCACTTGCCCTTTTTTAAATTTAATTTATCCCTATCCTACCCGAAAATAACTCTAATTTAATCTTCAAATCAATCCAAATATATGACGAAGGGTATATCTGTATCATTTATCAAATTTTAAGGGTATATTTGTACCTAAAGCATGACCGAGGGTATATCCATACCATTTATCAAAATTCAGGGATATATATGTAGTTTTTCTTTAACGGCAAGGGTATATTTATACCTAAAGTATGACGGAAGGTATATCTGTACCATTTATCAAAACTCAGATGTATATTCTTACCTTTTCTGTAAATTCAATAAGTAGATATTATATTTTCGCGAGACGAAATTAATTTTGTTGACCTTATTGTTATTATAAATTTGTACATATGTCACGTATTCAACTTGTGTCCGTACACATAATTTCAGAGATACGATGTAAGAAGTTAGTTGTTGTTGCATATTAAAATTAGGGTTGGGCATAAAATATCAAAAATCGAATTATTGAATCGAACCGAAAAATTTGGTAATTGGTATTCGGTAATTCGACATTTGATATGGTATTTGAAAGTAAAATTTTAATATTTCGACATTCGAGATTGGATTTGGTATAAGATATTAATACCGTTTGATATTCGGTATTTACCGAATTTTGAGTATATATATACCCCGATAGACAATATTAATAGTCATCTCACAAAATCTCTTGGACCTTGATAATATATTCGTAAAAAAAAAAAAAAAATACTAAATAGGGTTTCTATTAAAGATACTCTTTGAAGTTTAAACGTACATTTGCACATCTTCAATTTTAATATGGTATTACCAAATACCGTATCGAACCAAAGTTTAATTTACCGATTACCGAACTACCGAACCGATATTTATAAGTATGATATATGGTATCTAGGTTCAAATACCGATTACCGAATTATCGAACCCGAACTTTGAGAATACCAAACCGAATACTGAACGCCCATCCCTAATTAAAATTACTAAGATATTATTTATGTAAATTCAATAAGTAGATATTGTATTTTTGTGAGGCGAAATTAATTTTGTTAGTCCTTGTTATTATATAAAAAAAAGTTGTACATATGTCACGTATTCAACTTATGTTCATATTACAAATTTTCTTATATACTATGTAACAAGTTAGTTTTGATTAAGTCTAATTTAATTCTGAAGTTTGATATTGTCAAGTCGAGACTTTAGATTCCATATGTCTTAAGTGAATATATGAAAAATATACGAAAAAGTAACGTAAACATACATGTTTAACTTATCATATTTAAACAAATCAAAGTAACTACAAAAAATTTTAACTAATTATGTATCTTCGCAGGATATATCAAGAGCTAATTATGTATCTCGACAGACCCAAATTGAGTTTTTAAGTAATA
>NC_061115.1:219075278-219187097 GCF_002878395.1 Capsicum annuum | reverse complement strand
AGGTCCATAACCTTCTCTGCTCTTTTGTTTATTTACTTTGTTTGATTGGCGATCCAACTTACTCCATGATTGCAGAAAGATAATTTTAATTTCACCAACTATTTAGTAGATTTTAATTTTACCAATTTAAAGCCAAGGGAACAGGCAAATAAAATAAATTATCAGCAGGCGTGCACATAATCTGCAATCACAATCAGTAAAGCCTCAGCATCTAAAGTCTAAGTTGGCATCAATCACGAGAATGTTGATTCTTAAATCAAGTTAGGATGAAATTTGTCAATGACCAACCTTCTTATCCCTCTTTTCGGAGATGATAACATGATTCAGATTTGCATCTTTTCTCTTCTTGAGAGCTTCTTCCCTTTTCTTTTCGGCATTATCATGTTCTTGAAGCATCCAAGAAGGCGGACCTCTCTTCTTTTGTATACTGGTCCACTGGCCCCAACCAGGCAGTAAAACGGGCTTCTCGGGCTCTGGAACCTCCTCATTCAAAGCATCTTGTTTTTCTCTCTCAAATTCGTCTTCAACGTCATCACCAGCAAAAGCACACAGAATAAGTTCTTCTTGAGATGGGATTTCATACGTGGACTTGATCCCAGAAGTTAAAATCCCATCAACCATTTCTCCTCCACTATCTGGATCACTATCCTCATCAATTTCCTGCAAACAGAATAAAGAGTCAAGTCATAATAAACAGATCAGAGAAAGTCGTACTGTGGATTCAGCAAATAGAGAGATTACCTCCGCATCAGGTTTACTCACAACAGGTTCTGTGACCTGCAAGGAGATTGCACTGTTTTCATTTGCAAATTTTGTCTGCTTCGGTTTAACCGATGAATCATTCATCTGTTCACCAAATATACCAATAAGACTTAACTTTGCCATAAGAAGTAAGAAAAATGATTTTGAGACAACAAAGCTGCACCTTTTTCCACGAGTCGTCTGCAAAAATGGAAACTTCGTATGATGTCTTTGAGGATGGGTCTCTGGCAACGTCGTCAAAACTCTGAAACAAAGGACAAAATCAAAGCTTAAATCACCATAAAAAATGCAAAAAAGAGGCCAATAAGAGATGGTACTGCAGGATTTGATGAAGTTCACCATGCAATTACCTTAAACAGAGAATCATGAGCAATCTAAGACTCTTCACGAAGTGAATTGGGATCAAACTGAACTTCCCTCCCAGAAAAATTATTTTCTTCACAAGCACCGATGCCAATTTCTCTGGCATTTGTCTCACCTTCACTATCACTGTCACCATAGTAATTGTCTAATGTCACTTTCGTTTTGGGTTCAGGTGCCTGCTTCTTTTGAGCACCAAAAACCCTCCTACCAGTCAAAATATTTGTTCCTTGAGTTTTCGGCTTGTTTTTATCTTCTAATTCCTTCAATGACGACTCAATACTCTTCTAGAGCAAGCTCTGCTTCCTCATCGGCCGCATCTTTCCTTCTTTTCATTCCACGGACCTGTGAAATGGCAGTACCATAGATGAACCTCCAAACCTCAAAATATTTAGAGCAAGCAGTGAGGCAAAGGGAAGATTGATAAAATTACCATGAAAGGTAAGGAAAGCACTCCTGACGCTGGCAATTCTTCGTCCCCTTCTAAGACTTCAGTGGTCTTGTCCTTTGCTTTCTTCAACAGTTTTACTGCAACATCCTGGTCTGATCCATCAGAAGTCTCATCAAGGTCATCCATATCACTGCTTTCTTCACTAGAACTGCTCTCTTTCATGTTATTTGCTTTTCTGGACAAAAGGGCATGTTGATTCAGCTGTTCAGCAATAGCAGCTCGTGTTCCTTCATCTTGCACATCCAAGCCACGTTTCAAGATGCGCTTTGCCCACTTGGAGCTGTTCTTGTGCTTCAGGGTCAAGAATTAGATTTGTATTTTTGTAGCAACAATTCGCAAAAATACAAAATACATATTGATTATAAGGGCAGTAAAAATCATATATATTTGTATTTTCGTAACAACAGTTTGCAAAAATATAAAATACAACTTGTTATATTATGTAATTATGAAATTGTTGCTATGAAACTCATAATTAAGAGGATAAGTATGCTATTTTTGAATTTTGTCATATATATATATATATATATATATACACACACACTACTTATTCACAATTCAAAGATTCACAATGTATTAACATATTTAGGGCAACAAAGACACAATACAAAACTCGGTATTATCATATTGGAAAGCTTGAAGCATTTAGTAGCTTCCAATAATTAAGATTCAGTTTTTTTCAAACTAACATTTAGTTCAAATTTGAAGATTCTTGCAAACTAAAATGTATTGTGTATGATTTTGGGGGCAACTAAGATTTCATTTTTTTATTTTAGTTGTTACTATTTTTATTTTATGAGTATTTTCTTATTGGTTAAATAAAAAAACGAACCATTAAGTACCAAAAATCGATAACCAAAAACCGATAAGAAAATATCTTATTGGTTAGTTATTGGTTTTGCATATTTAAAATCGAAAATCGATAAATCGAACCGAACCGACCGATGTACACCTTTAATTAAGGGTGTGAAAAAATCAAACCGAATTGATAAAAATGTTATTGGGTTATTGGTATTGAGTTACTGGGTTAATGATTTGTTATTGGTTTTATACAAAAATTTATTAGGTAAATGGTTCGATTTTGGTTTTAGCTTATTGGGTTATGGGTTAAATCGATAACCTAATAAGGATACACTAAGTTTTATCCCTATTTATGTTATACTAGTTTTGTGTACGTGTTTTGCACTTGTATCATTGATCAAATGAAAATATAAACATAAGAATAATAGGTAATTAAAAAGCAGCAGTTGACATTAAAATGCATGTTATATCTATTTAAATTATATAAATAAATATTGTATCTCAAATGTGTTATTGTCCGTTGACGGTCATCTTTTCACAAACAAAAGAAACATATTTTACGACGCCTTAAATTTTTTTCTTTATATATTCATTGTTTTTTAATTGATCAATATCTTAAAAAGTTGAAATTAACAAATTCAAACCAAGACAGGAAAACTAAACCTAACCGGTATCAAATCCCATAATCCTAACCTTTTTTTTTATTTTATTTTCATTTGGTATTCGGTAATTATATTAAAACTCGATTAATTCGAATTTGCGCAAAGTAAGACCCATACAGGAGAAGTGCTCCTTACCAGGAATTTTTTCATACTCAGAGTTTGAATCTGAAATCTCTGATTAAGGTAGAAGTAACCCTATTCGCTGCACCACATCCTTTGATGATCGCAATTCTATCCTTACCTTTTTATTTCCTTTAATTATAATTTTATTAAATTAAAAAATAGTAGAAAGATAATTAATGAAGTCTCCCAACAAAAAAATTAGGTGTTACTTTTCAATGTTTAAAACCCATTAAATTCTAATATTTTCTACATTGTCAGGGTCTAAATATCATTAAACTCTATTAGCCTTTTAACTTTTATTTTTTATTTTCTTTTATTTGTTTGTAACATTGTTATATTTTTATTTATTTCGTGGTGGATCTACGACTAAATATTTTTTAGAGAACAATATCCATATTCGACCATAACAAAAAAACTTTTAGAAAGAAAATAAAAATCCAAAATACAAGCATTAATTTATAGATTCGACATTCAAATAAAGCTCTTCATATCAAGATTTAAGACTTTAATATAAGCTTATATTTCGAGTTCAACAAATAAGTTTAGTTAAAGATTCAACTACAAAACTAACGAATAATATATCAAAATATAGTTAAATAATATAATCGAAACTAAGTAACAATTAAAAAAAAAGAGAGAGAGAGATCTTTGATTTTTTGACAACTCCATTCAGCAGCAATATGCTTATATCGTTCAATTTTTTGATTCAAATTCTCAACTGCAAGAGAAACATAAGTAATTATCAAAAGAAAAGAATTCATTGTCAATTGTTAATTATATAATCTTTAAAGTTATGAATTAAAATAAATAAATAAAAGTTTAAATCATTACTAAAATAAGCAGGAAAAATAAATTAAAATAAATTTTGATCCAAAATACTACTTAAATAAAATTCTAGAACTTTTTTTAATATGAGGCAAAATTTTGATCGATTTAGAAATGTTAAATATTATGATTTCTTTTTACCATATATTCTATAACTTCTTTAATCCTTTTTTTATTTTCTTACCAATTTTGTGGGAAATCATCATATTAAAAATCTCATACGTTAATTTTTGTTTTTATTTTCTTTTTCTATTTTATTTTAGTTAAGTGTAATTAGGTATTCAACACATATTCATCATATCACATTTAATCAAAATAAGGATTCACTATATAAAAGGAAATTTTATAATGATGTGTTTAATATTAATTAGGTCATGTAATACGAAATCAAAATCAAAACAAATTCGTACTAATCTTTTCCTCCAACCCAATATTAGGATTTTAATTATATAAAAGAAAATTTTGTTGTTGATTTTTAATATTCTCAATATTAAGAAAAATAGTAAAAAGATAATTTTGTCTATTACAATTTTTTTTAATAAAGGGCAAAAAGTTCAAATCACTTTTCTAATATATTATAAATATATAAATCTCTCTCTCTATATATATATATGTATATGTATATGTATATGCACTACTTATTCACAGTTCAGTGATTCACAAAGTATTAACCTATTTAGGGAAACAAAGGCACAATATAAAGCTCGGCTATTATAGCTTCCAACAATTAGGATTTAATTTTTTTTCTTATTAACATTTAGTTCAAATTTGAAGATTCTTGTAAACTAAAATACATTGCGTAGAATTTTGGTGGTAACTAAGATTTCATTTTTTTATGTTAGTTGTTACTATTTCTATTTTATAAGTATTCTCTTATTGGTTAAACCGAAAATCGAACCGTTAAAGACCGAAAATCGATAAGAAAATATCTTATTGGTTGATAATTGATTTTATATATTTAAAAATCTAAAATCGATAAATCGAACTAATAACACATAAAACTGAACCGACCGATGCACACCCTAGGGATATTGAAGAAAACCTGGTGAATGATATTTGGGCCAAAAAAATGGGCCGACCAATTTGTATTGGGTTAGATTGCTATTTGCTATTGGGCCGACCGATTGTACAGAAAGACGGGTGTATTAAATGTGTTTAATCCTTTCTCGATGGTGAAGTAAGACCAAACTCATGAGCTTATTATCCTAGGTCGAAACAAGTTGACAGGACCCCCTTTTTTCCCGTCCCCATGCTCCCTCGTGTGGCGGCATGGGGGCAAAAAAAGGAAAGAGATGGATGGATTTTCTCTCGCTTTTGGCATAGCAGGCCGCAGTGGGAGGCTCGCACGATGGACTATTAGTTCAGTGGTAGAGCGTGCCCCTGATAATTGCGTCGTTGTGCTTGGGTTGTGAGGGCTCTCAGCCACATGGATAGTTCAATGTGCTCATCGGTGCCTGACCCTGAGATGTGAATCATCCAGGACACATTAGCATGGCGTACTTCTCCTTTTCGAACCGGGGTTTGAAACCAAACTCCTCCTCAGAAAGATAGATGGGGCGATTTGAGTGAGATCCAAATTAGTAAACAAATTTGATGAGTGGTACAATTTGTAAAGGATAGTAGAATTATTTGAATTCGTGTTTGTTAGTGATTTGATTAGTACAATTTGTAATGCATTTTGTACATTTTTTTAAAGTTGTTGAGTCCCCTTAGTGGTTTATAGTAGAAAGAAAATGTCTATTCTTATAAAGTAATTATAAAAATTTCAACTAATCACGTATCTTCCTTAGATGTATTGAGAGCTAATTATATATCTCGACAGACTAAAAATTAAAAAAATTGTATCTGGAGCTAATTATGTATCTCTACAACAGAAAAAATATATTTTTTGTTGGATGCATTATGTATTTCGACGGACTCAAAATCGAAAAGACATATCGGAGCTAATTATTATCTTTACAAAGGAAATATTGTATCTTTGTTAGATGTATTGCGTATCTCGATAGACTCAAAATCAAAAAATATGTCGGGACTAATTATGTATCTTTACAAAGGAAAAACGTATCTTCATTGGATGTATTGTGTATCTCAATAGACCCAAAATCGAAATAACATGTATCGAAAGCTAATTATGTATCTCTACAAAGGAAAATTTGTATCTTCGTTGGATGTATGATGTATCTCAAATGTATCTTTACAAAGGAAAAAGCGTATCTTCGTTGGATGTATTATGTATCTCAACAGACCAAAATCAGAAAAAATATATCGGAAGCTAATTATGTATCTCTATAAAGAAAAAATGTATTTTCATTGAATTTATTATGTATCTCGATAGACCCAAAATCAAAAAAATATATCGAAACTAATTATGTATCTTTACAAAGGAAAAAACATATCTTCATTGGATGTATTGTATATCTCGATAGACCCAAAATTGAAAAAAAATGTATCGAAAGCTAATTATGTATCTCTACGAAGAAAAAAATATCTTCATATGACGTATCTCAATAGACCCAAAATCGAAATAAAATATATCAGAAGCTAATTATGTATCTCTACAAGAAAAAAATGTATCTTTGTTTGATGTATGATGTATCTCAACAGACTCAAATCAGAAAAAATGTATCAGAAACTAATTATGTATCTCTACAAAGAAAAAAAAAAGTATCTTTGTTGGATGTATTATGTATCTCGACAGACCCAAAATAAAAAAATATATATATTGAAAGTTAATTATGTATCTTTACAAAAGAAAAAATGTATTTTCGTTGGATGTATTGTGTATCTCGACAGACCCAAAATAAAAATAAAATACTGGAAGCTAATTATATATTTTTACAAAGGAAAATTGTATCTTCGTTAGATGCGTTGTGTATCTCGACAGACCCAAAGTCAAAATAAAATGTATCGGAAGCTGATTATATATCTCTACAAAGAAAAAAATGTATCTTCGTTGGATGGATGATATATCTCGACAGACCCAAATTTAAAAAAAAAGTATTAAAAGTTATTCTGTAACCTTACAAAGGAAAAAATATATCTTCGCTGAATGTATCATGTATCTCGACAGACCCAGAGTTGAAAAAAAAATATTGAAAGTTAATTATGTATCTTTACAAGGAAAAACATATCTTCATTAGATGTATTATGTATATCGACAGACCCAAGATCGAAATAAAATGTATCGGAAGCTAATTATGTATCTGTACAAAAAAATGTATCTTCGCTTGTGCATGACGTATCTCAACAGAACAAAATAAAAAAGATATCGAAAGCTAATTATGCATCTTTAGAAGGAAAAACATACCTTTGTTTGATGTATTATGTATATCGACAGACCCAATATCGAAAAAATGTACCAGGAGTTAATTATGTATCTTTACAAAGGAAAAAATCTATCTTCGTTGGATGCATTACGTATCTTGACAGATCCAAAATAAAAAAAAATGTATCGAAACTAATTATATATCTTTACAAAGGAAAGAATCTATCTTCGTTGAATGTATCATGTATCTTGATAGATCCAAAGTTGAAAAAAAATAAATCAAAAGCTAATTATAATATATCTTTATTAGATATATTATGTATATCGCGGACCCAATATCAGAGAAAAATGCATCGAAAACTACTTATGTATCTTTATAAAGGAGAAATGTATCTTCGTTTGATATAGCAAAAGCTAATCATGTATCTCGATCGATCCAAAATTGAGACTTTCAGTAATTATGCAGAACGTCAAAATTTTCTGTAATCAAGCTCCAGACTGTCGGAATTTATGTCGTTTGCCCCGCATGATTTCCACATTATAGCCCACAAATATTGGGTTTTAGCCCACTATCAATTACGGCGTCGTATATTCCACCTATAAATATACTAGGGAAAAAGCTCAAATATGCCACTGAACTATCAGAAATGACTCATTTATGTCATCCGTTAAAAGTTGGGCTCATTCATGCCATCGCCGTTGCAAAACCGGCCTATCCATGCCATTACTTTTAACAGATGATTTTTAAAAATAATCTTGCCACGTGACAGTTTATTAAAGGGTCACACCATTTTTTTTTAAATATTTTTTTTGATCCATTAAAAAGAATCTACGCAACTTTTTGATCCATTGAAAATTAATTTGATCTATACTTTTAAAATTTGATTAATTTTTCATGAATATATTCTTAAAACATTCTCGTTCGATTTATTTTTTTGTCATTTTTAACATATTAAGATTGTTTTCATATTTTACCTTTAATATTAATTATTTTTTTCTTCAAATTAATTTCAAATACACTAGTAAATATTATTTAATAAATATATTATAATAAGATAGCTATTTTAATTGACGGACGAGTAACTAAAAGGAAACAGAGTGAGTATACACTCTACACTTTTTTTTTTCAAAGATTTATGTTAACTAAAACTTTTATCAAATATTATTATTATATTATTAATAGTTAGCTTCTCATTTTGCCAACTTTACCTACACTATATATGTTATATATATATATATATATATATATATATATTCTAGAATTGTCTACGTTCTCTTCGACTCTTCTTTTTCCAAATTTCTGAAATTAATATATCCAAACAATCCCTTAATTCACTGATCGGAAAATCTCGATTCTCAGCGGTAATTGCGATGTTGATGGTGACTTCGACGGCGGCAGCAAACGGTTACAGCACATATTTTCCAACGCCGTTTCATCTCCAACAACAACCATACATTGGTCCTGCTCCTTCGCCGTTTGCTCCTCCTGTTTATTCAGCTCCCGCAGCTATTTCCCGGGTTTATTCTTTCCCTCAATATCAACAAGTAAGAATTTATACTGTTTTTCGTTTGCTTTTACTTGTCGAGAGTTAAATTGTACGAAATTTTATCAAATATAGTTTGACTTGACACGGAGTTGAAGAAAAAATTGGGATTAATATGAGTTTAAGGGGAAAAAAAGGAAAATTTGATCGAATGTGGTTTGACCTGACACGGAGTTCAAGGAAATCTGGGATTAATATGACTTTAAGGGGAAAAAAAGAAAATTTGATCAAATTTTATTAAATGTAGTTTGACTTGACATGGAGTTCAAGGAAAAAAGGAAAATTTTTGACCGAATGTAGTTTGATCTGACACGGAGTTTAGGAAAATTTGATTAAATGTAATTTTACTTATCTCGTCTAGAGTTAAATTGTACGAAATTCAATCAAATGTAGTTTGACTTGTCACGGAGTTCAAGGAAAAAAAGGAAATTTTTTGATCGAATGTAGTTTGATCTGACACGGAGTTTAGGAAAATTTGATAAAATGTAATTTTACTTATCTAGTCTAGAGTTAAATTATACGAAATTCGATCAAATGTAGTTTGACTTATCGAGAGTTAAATTGTACGAAATTTGATCAGATGTAGTTTGACTTATCGAGAGTTAAAATGTCTGAAATTTGATCAGGTGTAGTTTTACTTATCGAGAGTTAAATTGTATGAAATTTGATCAAATGTAGTTTGACTTGGCACGGAGTTCAATGGAAAAAAAAAGAAGGAAAATTTGGGGTTAATATGAGTTTTAAGGAGAAAAGGAAGATTTGATCAAATGTAGTTTTACTTATCGAAAGTTAAATTGTATGAAATTTGATCAAATGTAATTTGACTTGACATGGAGTTCAAGGGAAAAAAAGGGAAAATTTGGGGTTAATATGAGTTTAACGAGAAAAGGAAAATTTGATCGAATGTAGTTTGACCTGACACGGAGTTTAGAAAAATTTGGGATTAATATGAATTGAAGGAAAAAAGGAAAATTTGATTGAATTTAGTTTGAGCTGAGACAGAGCTTAGGAAAATTTGGGATTAATAGGAGTTTAAGGAAAAAAGGAAAATTTGGGAATAATATGAGTTTAAGTTTAAAAAAAAAAAATAAAGGAAATTTTGATCGAATGTATTTTGACCCGACATGGTGTATAGGAAAATTTGGGATTAATATTAGTTCAAGGAAATAAGGAAAATTTGATCGAATGCAGTTTGACCTTACACTGAGTTTAGGAAAATTTAGTTTAATATGACTTTTAAGGGGGGAAAACGGAAAATTTGATCAAATGTAGTTTTACTTGTTGAGAGTTAAATTGTATGAACTTTGAACAATATGTTAAGATTTATTTATTTTTTTCCGTTGTAATAATGAGAAGGATGACAAATTACAGTATTCTTTGTATGGTTTTTCTAATGGAACAATACATACAGATACTTAAATCTGGTCTCAATAAGTATGCACTTCAATTTTGAGTATGCATATTATAGAAAACAATCACTCCAAAATCTATCCAAACAGTCCCTTAATACGCCGATTGCGAAAGTCTCTATCTCATATCCGTCCACCAGTAATTTGCAATACTAACAACTAAGCATTTCAACTATTTAATGGAGCTTTTGTTTTTTGATTGTCATGATACATAAACAAGACACTCTAATTTGTCTCAGCTACATCTAAACACCTCAATTTGGTTTCATTGTGGACACTCATGTTGTCGTGATGCATAAAATTCGGAGGTGTTTTAGATGATCATTAAGTAAGTTGGAGAGTTCAATTGATGGACACAATGGAGATTAGTTGCGGTTTTAGATGATCATTAAGTTGTAGAGTTCAATTGATCGACACAATGGAGATTAGTTGCGGTGTTTATGTCCATATTCATAGTTGGAGCACTTATTTGCTGGCCGATACTAAGTATTATGTTTTTTTCCATTCTTGTTGCAGATGACACAAATTACAGTAGAAGGTTAGTAGGTAGTGTGTGTCGTCTTATTATTCATCCTTTACCAGTAGTTGGAGTATTGCTTCGGTAGTTTTTGTCCTTCTGTGATTCCCTTTTGTCTCACTTCATGTGGCATACTTTCCTTTTTAGTCCGTCCAAAAATAAATGACATTTTTCTATATTTAGTAACGCTTCTAATTTTAAAATATCAACTTCACCCTATGACACTTTTAATCTTGCAAAATGTTCCTCTCGAAGAAAAAGACAGAAGATTATTTGACGATGTTTCTAATGTGCCTGGTTCTTGTGGACAGGCACATCAATTATTTCAAAGAGTTGCCAAACAATTATGCCTGAAGCAATTGAAAATGTGAAAGCTGCGATTGCAAGTTGTGAGATTGATCAAAAAGCCGAGGCCAAGAGAAAAGCTGTGCGTAGAAAGGCGGCAGGACAAACTTGGGAAGATCCTACTCTTGCAGACTGGCCAGAGAGTAAGCTCACTTGCTCTAGTTAATTCTTTCTTCCAGTTTGTTTTTATGTCGAATGGTTTTTAATTACCAATTAAAAAAGAGGTTGAATTTTGTATAGTTTTTTTTGGTGCTCTATGGTTCCAATTTGGTGTCCTCGGGCCCAGGATAGTTTTATCTTTTAGACTTGAATTGAACTAAGTGGTACCTTCTTATGAAGGAGAGCCTTGGAGTAACTGGTAAAGTTGTTGCCGCGTGACTAGGAGGTCACGGATTCAAGCCTTGGAAATGGCCTATTGCACCAAGGCCTATTGCAGATATGCGGGAGCTTTAGTTCGAATAAATGTATTGTTTGTTTGTGCTTGATAAGTTTTAGGTGCTGTGTTTCTTGTCCTTCTGAATAATTCCCCTGCTTCCACTCTTTTTGTGTGGAGGCAGCGAATTGTGAAATGAATAAACTAGTTATTATATCTTACTTGTTAGAATATTATGCTTTAATGGCACATCCAAAAAATGTTATGCTTTAGTGATCCATTTTCATAAGCTACTGCCCTGTAAATGAATCTGGCTTCCTCATAGGACTTTTTTAATACTGAATCTCGTCCTCTGTTGCTTTTGTTATAAGATGATTGTTGGTTGACTCGGTTCTATTACACAGTTGACTAAGTTAATTATTGGGGTCATGCAAATGATTTTCGTCTATTCTGTGGCAACCTTGGGAATGAGGTGAATGATGATGTTTTAACAAAAGCATTTTCAAGATTTTGTTCCTTTAACATGGCCAGGGTAAGTTCTTTTAGAATCATTTATGTTTTCCAATGGTGAATGTTTTTAATTGTTATACATGGTTCTGTCGGCAACATGTCTTTTGAGCTGAGGGTCTACTGAAAGCAACCTCTCTACCCCCACACAAAGGTAGGGTAAGATTTGCTTACATCCTACCTTCCCAGACCCCACTTATGGGACTGCTTTGGGTATGTTGTTGTTATGCATTAGTGTTCTTTCTTTTGATGGTCATGAAGGGGTGGTGGTCTTCCTGTCTATAATTTTTCTCTACTTTCTTTTATCGAATTTTATACGTATCTCCAGACATTCATGGATATAGGGGAGAGCTTTAATCTACCATAAAAAAAGGGGAAAAAAAGAAATTCAGAATGGTATCACGGCATGGGAGAAGGCCATTGTTGGGCTCTTGGATAGAACCGAACTTGTACTCCTCACCTCGACATGTATATAAAGCGATTCTCCTTTTCTGTTTGTTGTGGAACTGCATGTGTTCACATTTTGTCGTGCACATGTAAATTTGCACTAAACTGAAGAACGTCTCTAATTGCGTTGATCTTGAACCAGTAATAAGGTATTTCAAAATACTGTGATCAGCTTTTGAATGTTTAAAATGGTGAGTTATCTAGGTCATGAGCATCCACAGGAGGAGGTTATATCAGCGGTGATCTACTGCCCCAAAGACTTGTGTCTAATTATCAGATTCAAGTATGGATATATGGTACATTCTATTTACTGTTCTTATAACTTGTAAGGTTTTCTAACAACGTAACGATGACAGGTCGTGAGAGACAAGCGGACTGGGAAGACAAAGGGATACGGACTTGTCAGTTTTTCCAACCCTTCAGACCTTGTCGTGGCACTTAAAGAAATGAATGGCAAGTGGTCTTTCCATATGTATAAAGCATATTCTCTTACTTTGCTTCTGCTACATTAGTATACTCAATTTCTTAAATGCCATACCTTGAGATAGCGGATGATTAGATATCCTTTGAAGATCGCCGGACTGGAATGGTATGGAATGATAACTTTTCAAATGGATTTGAGATTTTCCTCTTTATTCTGCTTCTTGATACCTTATATCGGTCTCTTTCTCCCCCTTGTTTGATTTTTCATAAGGTCAAAGATTTTTCCTGGCGGAAGAGAGAGTTATTTGCAAATCCCTCTCCGACGCAAGAAGACTTGCTGGATGACTAGCACCAAGTCAAATTAGGTAAAGGAAAATAAGGGAGGGGATCTTTAGTGAGTATTTGAGCAGAGTGGAAGCATGTGTTGTTGTTGAGTGTTATTTAACCCGTAGCACACTACCAGACACTTGTAGCTTGAATCGCTAATTGACAAGGTACACATTATTCTGATTCCAGGGAAATATGTTGGAAACCGACCAATTCAACTTCGGAAGAGTAAGTGGAAAGAGAGGATTGACTATGAAGCTTTGGATTAATCAGCGCATCAGCAATTTGCATTACAAATTCTGACACGCACTGACCAGTTTCTTGTTGAATGTTGTCACAGAATGCGTCTCCAAAGAAAGCAAAGTCGACAATAAAGAGCATATTGCACAAGTGAGCGTGAAATTCTTCGAGTATATAGCAATGTTTCAGATGTATTCGTGTGGAGGATTTGAAGTCATTGAATGTCATTTCAGTCTCTAAATGGGGAAACCTCTTGGCATTGTGGAATAGGAAGTCTATTTGTCCATACACATTGTGATATTTATGTAGTCATTCATAAATTCTGTATCATTGGAAGGATCATTGTTCCAATGTTCGTGCAAAACCCGAAACCATCATCTATATGCTATGGGTAAGAACAAGTGTGTACTGACAATTTTTGCAAAACCCGAAACAATCTTCATCTATGTACCAGAGTGTACTGACAATACATAGTAGTCCTGTTCTCATCTATTCAAATGGAACAACGAACACTTTCTCACGACTGATTTGTTAGATTCAGAGATGCATATACAATATTAAGAATGACCTAATGGAGGATGAACTGGACACAGAAAACAACAATGTCGATGGGCTCAAATGAAAGGCAAAAAGTAACTCGTTCTGGCATAGGAGATCTAGTACTACAACAAACAAAACCAGTGTAATCTCATAGGTAGGGACCGGAACAGGTGAGATGTACATAGATTTTATTTTGAATACAAGAGAAAAATATGAACACTATGATGAAAATAGAAAAATAAAAGAACATATGCAACTGAGCGTACCCCATAAATGGAGTATGAGGAGGATAGAATTTTTATTCCAACCACGGGAGGTCGGGGTGTTTTGATAGACCACCGGTTCAAGGAAAAGCAATTAATAGTAAGTAGCGAAGCCGCAGTAAAATACTCTGAGAACACGACAAAGACAGAGAAAATTATAACAAAATACTACAATAAGAAGCAATTCAAAACATTAAAAGTACAGAAGCCATGGTAAAATATTATGAAGAGCATGACAAAGCTGTCTAATAAAAGGAACAGCAAAATACGACACTCGAATTACAAGAGAAAAATATTACATTAAATTGAATTGAAATAACTGATATCAACATCTAACATACATTAATGTCAATTTGCCTTTTTGGTTTATTCATGAACCACACTCTATACAGAAGTGTGTGATTATATTTTTTTGTTTTCAATACATTATTACATAACTGGGTGATGCAGAAAGTGCCCTCATTTGAAAGAAGTGAAAAAGTTGATTGTGTCCTTGAGTGCGTCGATGAATCTGTCAACGTCATCTTTAGTGTTGTAGAAATGAAGGCTAGCTCGTGCGCTTGAGCTGATTCCCAAATGCCGATGGAGGGGCTGAGCACAGTGGTGACCTGATCTAATAGCTACACCATGCTGCAAAAAACATTGTGTTATTTAGAAATATTTCATTTACATGATCTCTTAACCGATATATTGATGCAGGGTGGTTGAAATCGAGGCTCGCTTCAGAAGTCTTGTGTGATAAGAAGGTGCCTCCTAAATTTAAAGGTAAGTTCTACAGTGTCGCGATCCAACCGGCTATGTTGTAAAGGTAAGTTCTACAGTGTCGCGGTCCGACTGGCTATAGTGTCGCGGTCCGACTGGCTATGTTGTATGGAGCGGAGTGTTGGCCAGTTAAGAACTCCCACATCCAAAAGTTGAAGGTGGCGAAAATGAGGATGTTGAGATGGATGTGTGAACTTAGCAGGAAAGATAGGATTAGAAATGAGATTATTCGGGAGAAGGTGGGAGTGACTTCAATGGAGGAAAAATGTGGGAAGTGAGGTTAAGATGGTTCGGGCGGGCATGTGATGAGGAGGTGCACGGATGCTCCAGTACGGAGGTGTGAGAGATTGGCTATGGATGATTTTAGGCAGGGTAGAGGTAGGCCGAAGAAATATTGGAGGGAGGTGATTAGGCATGCTATGGAGCAGTTACAACTTACGGAGGACATGACCCTTGATAGGAACATGTGGAGGACTCGAATTAGGGTAGCGGGTCAGTGGGTAGGAGATCAGCCGTTAAAGTAAGGAAGAGCGCTTTGTTTGTATGTGTTGGGAGTTTTCTTGTTCGTGGTGTTTCGTGATGTCCATGATTTTGGATAGATAGTTTATAGTAGAACCTTATTGTGTGCTTTTATGTTTTGTGTTTGTTAAGCCGGGGGGTCTATCGAAAACAACCTCTCTACTTTATCTGAGGTAGTGTCTGACTGCGTACATTTTACCCTCCCCAGACTCCACTTTGTGGGAATTCACTGGGTATGTTGTTGTTGATCTCTTAAACGATATACGCATGCCCAGGGCTGGCTTACAAATGCCCTCATTTTTGCAAGAGTGAAGTTGTAGATATGCAATGTAGATATACAGGAGCTAGGATAAAGTTTTAATTCTCATACCTGTTGGTCAAGGAAGGTTGCAATATCTGTTGGGTGAACATCTTTAACATTGAAAGAACAAAGAGCTGCTCGCTTAACAGTTCGTGAAGGTGAAGGGCCGTAAATACGAACATCAGAAACAGAAGAGAGGCGATCATACAGATAACTACCCAGCTCCATCTGAGGAAGGATATGAAATTGTGAAGAGACATTAGATAATCACCAAAATCACTCTTTATCAGAATGCACATTATGCAACTTTACCTTGCATTGCATTTTCCTTACACCATAAATTTGAGATGAATTCAAATATAGTAAAATGTCAGAAGGTAAAGAAATATATACATTGATGATTTTTTTTTTTGGGGGGGGGGGGGGGGGGGGGGGAAGGGGGAGGGGGATAACCGTAGTGTCCAGGCCAACTTGCGCGATACATTAATGATTTATTCTATGTTCAAGACGATTCTAAAAATGAGCACTAATCAACATAAAGCAGCAACAGCCATCCCTGATGGAGGTAAATGATGTGAGTAAACCGAAAAAAGGCAATGAAGAATAGAGGTAGTCACATATATACAGTTGCAAATTACACTCAAAAGGTGGAAGGTGCTAAATTAATGGTACAAAATTTCAAACATGACGCCCCAATAAAAGCTTTTGACTGTTCTATGAAGATAAATTCAAATATCTGTCCTTGGTAGCAAATATTGAGCGCCAAAAGCCCAGGTTGATGGCTTCTCGATGTCTTATTTGAAGTCGGAACTTAAGAACTAAAAATCGAAGAACAGTAAACAAAATCCGACTGCTACTTTAGATCTCTTCAGTAGCACACCCAATGCAAAGGTGTGGTGCATTTTTTTCGTCTCATTAAAATTTAAATGCAGCTATTTTTTTGGGATCGGTATTTAGATGCTACCATAAGGAAGAAGTAACGTAGCAAAATGGAAATGTGAGCAGATACATGGACTTCAGACAGAGTGCAAAAATATATCTCTTTCATGAATAGGAGGTTAAGGGATTAAAATGCACCTCATAATCATGAATCTGTTGCATGCCAATTTCAGTTAGATAATCAATTGCAGCTCCAAGCCCAATTGCTTCTCCAATTGCGGGAGTCCCAGCCTCAAATCTGATCCCAATTACAAAAAAGGTGGAACATGGAACTTAGAAGAAGAGCACTTTGATTTAAAAATTACTTGTAGCTAGCTGATAACACTGACGTTCCAGGTCTGTATTATTTCCAGATCCAATATAAAGTTAAAAGACAATCTAGACATACTTTAGATGAGACGGGGTAATTCAATGTCTCGTATAGAATTTAAAACATACCCTCATACCAAAAAGGGCAAAAATGATGTGTGTGTATATATACATAATATATTTCTATATAATAGAAGCACTGGTTTCGACCGGTGCTTCATCAATTACTCTACTACCCCTAATTATTCCGTGATTTACTATATTACTCCTAATTAATTATTATAAATCATTTATATATTAGAATTAATAATATTTAATTAAAAAAATAGATATTTATGACGTTTGTTTCAGCTGCTTTAACCGTAATTTTACTATATCATCCCTAATTAATTATTTTAAGTCATTTATGTATTAAAAATTAATAATATTTAATAAAAAAAATCAGCTACTTCGTCATTTACTATATTACCCTAATTGCTCAGTGATTTATTATATTACCCCTAATTGATTATTATAAGTCATTTATATATTCGAATTAATAATATTTAATTAAAAAATAGAAATGTATGACGTTTGTTTCGGCTGCTTTAACCGTGATTTTACTATATCATCCCTAATTAATTATTATAAGATATTTATGTCATAAAAAATTAATAATATTTAATTAAAAAATTAGATAACATGTCTGCCTATATTATCCCTAATTGCTCCGTGATTTACTATATTACCCTAAATTAATTATTATAAGTCATTTATATATTAGAATTAATAATTTTTTTTAACTATATTACCCCTAATTAATTATTACAACAACAACAACAACAACAAACCCAGTATATTCCCACATAGTAGGGTCTGGGGAGGGTAAAATGTACGCAGTCCATACCACTACCCCCGAAGAAGTACAGAGGCTGTTTCCGATAGACCCCCGGCTCAAGACCCCTAATTAATTATTACAAGTCATTTATATATTAGAATTAATAATATTTAATTAAAAAATAGATATTTATGACGTTTGTTTCAGCTGTTTTAACCGTGATTTTACTATATCATCCCTAATTAATCATTTATAAATCATTTATGTATTAAAAAATTAATAATATTTAATTAAAAAAATAGATGACATGTCTGCTACAGCTGCTTCAACCATAATTTTGCTAAATATCTCTTATAATTAATTATTATGAGTCATTTAAGTGTTAAAAATTTAATCATATTTTAAAAAAAATAAAATAGACATAAAATGATAAATTAACTCTTGATGTATTAAATTAAATTGACCTCCTTCAACCGTGATTTTAATGTATCACCCCTAATTAATTATTATAAGTCATTTATGTATTAAAAAATTCATAATATTTAATTAAAACATTGGTTTCGACATGGCTGCTTCAAGAGTTGCGCCGTGATTTTACTATATCACCCCTAATTAATTATTATAAGTCATTTATGTATTAGAAAATTAATAATATTTAATTAAAACAAGAAAAATATGTGTTTATGACATGTTTGTTGCAGCTGCTTCAACCATAATCATCTTTGAGAAGATGATCCAAGACTTTGTTGTTAATTTAAGTATTTTTTGTTCCAATTTTTATATGAAATAATTCTATGAATATTAGTTCTACATCTTTTCTATATTTTGTAACAGGTCTCAATCTTATCATCAAACAATTAAAATAACTCGACTACACGACACATCACACTATTTTATCATGTGGAAAAAAAGTATCTTATAAAACTTCACTCCTTAGCGAGTACCGTCAAATAGTTATTATTTAAAAAATTATCGTTTTAAATCAATGTACATTTATGTTTGCATCTCATCAATATCGAATATTGGTGCTAAATGATGTCTATAGTGTTGGGCCCGTGCTGAAACGGGCCATGCACCTCTAGTATATATATATGAGAGAATTATTAAGGCATACAAGCATCATATAATGATCGGTTAAGATGAAGAGGCCGATGAATAGCTCTGAGAAGTGTGGTATTCTGCACATAAATCTAAATCACAGAATCAAGAAGTGATAGTTCCCCCATCGGTAATAAGAACCAATGACAATGAAGGGAAGATGACGTTTCCAAGTTGATATATCTTGACGATGTAAGTGATAAGTGTTATTCTATTTAGCTGATCGTACTTTGTTCAATATAAGTGGAGCAGGAAAGGATCCAAGAAACACAGGTTGACGTTAGATGCAATGTTGCTAATATCTAGAGATGATGAAAATGGACAAGTAGAGTAGAGAAACTAAAATCATAATAACTAAATAAGATTACGGGATCATGGTTCAAGGCAGGCATCGAATGCAATTCAGCTTGAATGTCCAAAAGAACAGCTGACTAGTTGTCAAAGTATTCCCAGAAAATTCTAATAGGAACATGGGAAAAAGAAACAAACCTAGAAGGCGGTTCAGCATAAGTGGAATGATCCAAATACACATCAGCTATCATTTCACCACCACCTGTAATTCAAGAAACAGGAGCACAACTTAAGACACGGCTTGACTGAAACCACGGTTAAATATTTTTTTGATAAGTAATAAAAGATAAAACCACAGTTAAATTTGTTAAATCATTCTACACATGGCATGAGACTTATCAAGTACAAGAAGTGCGAGCTGAAGAGGCAGAAAGTCAATAAAAGGCTTTAACTCTCTTTTTGAGAATCGAAGTTAAGGAAAAGTTACATACCAAGGAAAGGAGGCATGCCACAAAGAATCTCAGTCTTGCCATACAAAAATCCAACGCCTGTAGGCCCACACATCTGAAGCATGTTTATCCTCAATTTCAAATACTAAATGGAGAACCATTTATATAGTACATGACATTGTCCTCACCTTATGGGAGGAACCAACAAGAAAATCAGTGGCTAGATTCTTAACATCGACCACCATGTGTGGAACACTTTGACAAGCATCTACAAGCACTTTTGCTCCAACATCATGTGCCCAACTTATAACTTCATCCATTGGAAGAACAGAAGCTGCATATAAAAAAGGGGTAGCACTAAGAGGAGACCAATGGACAAGAAACGGATAAATACAAATATGGGAAAGCGATGGACAAAGAAAAATTTTATTCTGCTTTGTCATTCAAACAACAATGAGCAGATAGAAATTTAAGCCACGGGATATCCACAGTTCACCTCACAAATAAATTCTAAAACATGCACCAATAACAGAGACTGTTATCCACTAGGCTACACATTGTCTAGAGAGTAGAGAGTAATCTGTTTAGACATTAGGATCACAACAGCTTATATTAGGGAATGCCCATATAAGTTCGACTCATCAGAGCCTATGAAACTGAATTCAGCTCGTCGCCAATTGCGAGAATTAAACCCAGATTCAAGATCCACGAGATGGCATTCCCTCATACAGAAAGAAACATCTGATTGGAAGGCAGGAAATTGAGAGATAACTAAGACAGAACATATGCCTCGGACAGACAATCTCCACCCCAACCCCTCCACATCCTCCCTGGAGTCAAATCCTATCATGAAGTATTTGCTGGCTTCCATCTCCCTTTTTTGACAGGTCAAGTGTATGAATGAATTGTTTGCTTACTTCTATTATTTTGGTCACCAAGTTTTGCCACGAGCAATAGAAATGATAAGCAAAGGCAATCCCTCCGAGAGTTCCGATGCATCAGACAAAACTACTAAACAATACCTTCCAGTTGTTCTATTCCAAATCAACTTTAAGTTGAGCAACAGAAAAAAAAAGGAGAATCAAAACGAAGACATTCTTTTAAGAATATCAGCTAGTTCAGAGAGTGCCGCAAACTTGAAATGCTGAAAAGCAGGTGTAGTCAAGAGAAACCTGATATAGAACAGTTCCTGCAGGTTTTATGCAATAATAGATCCATGCTTTAAAAGACCTCACTAGAGCGAGGAAAATTCTAGACAAACTTGGTTCATTTCTAACTATTTTCATATCAATATATGAAGTTGAAAGTAAATCCGTTATCTACAACAGTTTCTGCTAGCTTCTTTCTGCTAGGACTAGCAGTAGTTCTTCTGAGATTTGAGAATGACACTGATTCGCAGTGGCTCATGCAACAGAAAAAGCAATTTGATCACCTTTTTCCTTATGAGGCCAATATAAATGCAGAGTAAGGATTGTTTATACAAGTTGGACTAAGAGCACCATTTATTATCTCTAGCTTTCCATCACACTAAGATGAGATTGTATTGTGCGTCCGCAAGATCCTTCTATAATCTGAAAATCAAAATTAGCGGTAACCTCTCTGATAGAACAATTATTCACCAACCTAACATATTTGAGACATGATGCATGACCAGAAGTTTTGTTCTCCTAGAGAGAGAGTCTCTTAATTGCCCTACATCTGGTACTTCATCCTCTGTCAAATTTACAAACCTCAGGACAGCACGAGTCTTTTGAGCAACGATTTGCCAAGGAACTATTGCACTGTGATGTTCAGCTATTGTGGTGATAATCTGCAAAGTTAGCAGACAACATTTTGTAGTCAAATATGAGCAGCATATCTAAGTACGTTCAGCCACAACTGCTAGATAACTTTAAGAAAATGTCTGAAGCTCAAATACACGATTTGAAGAAAAGATAACAATATATATGCAGTCTTTAAAGCGATATACAATTAACATAATTGGATGATCCTCTCAACTAACTATCTCCAGACATTAAAGTGCCAAATAACAAACTCCGGAAGAAAGAAAAAACACCTCATCTCCTGGATTCAAGTTTGAGAGTCCCCAAGAGTAAGCCACTAAGTTGATAGCTTCGGTAGCATTTCTTGTAAAAATGATCTCTCTAGCTTGGTCCGCATTAACGAAATTTGCCACCTTTTTTCTTGCTGACTCATACTCATCTGTTGCCTTTGCACTACGTTTGAAATGATAATATGAAGTAGTCAATATAACATATCTAATAATCAATCAATCAGCTATGCCTCAATCCTAAATTAGTGTGTTGGTTCTATGAATGCTCTGTATCTATTCCGCTATGGTGAGGTCCATATTGTACATTACAATATGAAAGAGAAGTCGCAAACTATAAGCCTATTTGAAGAAAAATTGAAATTAATTCTTTTTATTGATATATAAATTGCAACGAACTTCCAGAATTTATAACAGTTGTAAAAGATGCTGAGTGTAAATCTTTCCAAGATAAACACCTCAAATAATGAATGCCACGGTGGACATTGGAATTGTAAGCTTCGTAATAATTCTGCAAGGCCTTGATTACAGCTGTGGGCTTCTGGGAAGTTGCAGCATTATCCAAATATACAAGCTTTGAGCCATTTATCTCCTGCAAATATCATCAGGTTATCATTTCATGTAATATCAATCCTACACTACCAACTCCCCTACAACTAACCAAATACCCTTTTTCAACTTCAACTTTTTTTGATAACCAGAACACTAATTTTCAACTTCAACTTCAAACACTAATTTTCTTTCTTCAGATCTCAACCAACTCATGTCCAAACGCCTGCTAAGAGAGTATCAGATTATTCCACTTAGCTTATTTATGTTGGTAAATATTTTAAATTTATGCTAGCATTTCTACAGGATCTTAACTCTGCTTACCGCACAAAGCGCAGATGGCCTCAGACAAGAAGCATGCTTGCAGAAAGCTAACAGCCAACATTATAATAATAAAATTGCAATATGCTCAAATAATACAGAGAAATCATATAATCTAGTTGGGGATCAAGCTGATTATGTGTGTGTATACATGGACACATAAACAAAACACCAAAGAAGCTCATGCAATATGCATTCCCATTGCTGTTTAAGCTTTTCGCTGAAACTGCTTTGGCAAAACTTTTCTGAACTTTATAAAAACGAACAAAAAATACATGGTTGAGAAGATTCCCCCCCCCCCCCAACACACACAAAAAAGGCCAACATTCTCAAGGAAAAAAAAAAAAAACTGAGTTCCGGAATCTTCTCAAAGAAAGTGCTTGTTTGAGAAGATTGGCCAAATATTGTTCCCATTCGACAACAACGCGTGCAGGTCAAATCACTGTGGAGGTGTGTTTTAGCACAAAAAGAGTGATAGTTTAGGTAGAAAATGGAACAGTGGATAGTTGAGTAATTAAACTCGCAAAAACGTGACAGTTTAGGTAGGAAAGTGGATAGTTGAGTTATGAAACTTCGAAAACATGACGGTTGGAAGTGAAATAGATAGTTGAGTCATGAAAACTCATGAAAACGTGACCAATTAGGTAGTGAAATGGAACAATGGGTAGTTGATTTATGAAAACTCGCAAAAAGTGACAGTTTTTAGGTAGGAAAATGGATAGTCGAGTTGCAAAAACTCGCAAAAACGTGACTGTTTAGGTAGAAAACAGAACAATGGATAGTTGAGATATCAAAACACCAAAATTCTTCCATACCGCCAAAAAGATGAATCAGAATTCACCTAAAACAATTGATAGTTGAGGTATGAAATTCGTGAAAAGGTGATAATTGAGGTGTGCCTTTTACCATTAACTCAAAATTTTAACTAAGTTCGTAATCTTAAACGAAAGTTACAACCTTTTGCAGAAACAGCTTCTCCAGAAAGAAGCTTTAGTTCCGTTACCGGAAAAAGCTCCTAGCCCTATTGATTCTGTTTTATCTCAGTTAAAGAGAGTTATCAAAAAAACACCTAGAGCATCCCGGTTGTTTGAGTTCCATACTTGAATTATCAGTTGCTGAGTTTCCTACCTAAATTATCACCAATTGTTTATCAAAAAACACGCTCTACTATCAATTGTTAGTTTTTCCTACCTGAACAATGATGATATTTCGGTAGAAGAAGTGATAAATTGATATTGTGTTTTGATAAATACTGTGATAATTCAAGTAGTGAACTCACAAATTTGATAGTTCAGCCATGAAACTTGAAAAAAGGGGATACTTTAGTGTGCTCCCACAAAATTGAATACTGAGTTAGCAAAAAATTCAAGTATAAAAAATCATCCATACCGCCAAAAAAATGAATTAAAATTCACCTAATGCAGATTTTCAAATTCACCTCTACTACCACCCAAGTGGTTAATCAAATAGGTTGAAAATCTGAGGTCTCAGGTTCAAATCCCAGTAGAGATAAAAAGCCACCGGGTAATCCTCGCCATTTGTTCTAGCCTTGATGGACAGAGTTACCTTACGCGAAAGTTGACCTGAACACCACGATTATGAAAAAAAAAGGAGAGAAAAACACCTCTACTATCAATTGTTCATTCATTTCTACTACAATAATTGATACTTTGAGCTATGTTTCGATAAATAGTTGGTGATGATCAGGTTCAAATCTCAGTAGAGACAAAAAAACACAAGGTGATCCTTGTCATTTGCTCTGGCCTTGATGGACAGAGTTACCTAGAGTTACCTAGATCTATTACTAGTGGAAGGTGACAGGCGTCCCATGGATTTAGTCGAGGTAAGCGAAAGGTAGCCTGAACACCACGATTATCAGAAAACTAAGAGAGAAAAACACCTCTACTATCAATTGTTCATTTCTACTACACAATTGATACTTTGAGGTGTGTTTCGATAAATAGTTGGTGATAATCAGGTTCAAATCTCAGCAAAGACAAAAAATACTAGGTGATTCTTGTCATCTGTTGTAGCCTTGATGGACAGAGTTAACTGATGTTAACTACATCTATTGCTGGTGGAAGGTCACAGCCGTCCCATGGATTTAGTCGAGGTACGCGAAAGCTAGCCAGAACACCACGATTATCAAAAAACAAAGAGAAAAACACCTCTACGATCAATTTTTCATTCATTTCTACTACAACAATTGATACTTTGAGGTGTGTTTCGATAAATAGTTGATGATAATCCAAGTAAAACTCACGCATTTGATAGTTCAGTTCAGCTATGAAACTCGAAAAAACAGGATACTTTAACCGTGCTCCAACAAAATTAAATCAAAATTCCCATAATACAGATATTCAAATACATAGAGAAAGTCTCAAACCTGTAGTAGTATAGGGAAGTCGGGTCGGGTTACATGGCCGAGCGAACCGGGTCCGAGTTTAGGGTTATCGTCTACTAATGAAGGTGAAGACGATGCTGCTGAAGCTGAAACATGTAATTGCCGGAACTTGTATCTCCGCCGCAGTAAACCGAAGCTCCGGTAGGTTAAATTAGGGTTCCGGCGGGCTACTGATCGGAGACACGGCAGTTTTCGAACTGCGCCTTCCAACGGCGTCGTCGTTGTTGTTGTTATCATCGTCGAGCTATGTGAACTGCAATTACACTGTTATCCTTTTTTTTTATTTATTTTCATATTTATATTTTTCCTTTTAATTGATGTACCTTTCATTAAATTACATTAAACCCCTTTTGTATGACTTATTTCGTGAAGTGGCACTCGCAACATGAATTTGAACACGAGTTTTTGATTTCCGCACTTTGTATAAAACCAACTTATAAAACACACTTAAAAACACGTTATATCAAAAGCTAGAATATATTAGAAGAAATAACTTAGTATTTTAAATTGATAAGTATTACATTCTCAATCTACCTTGGGGCGTGGACCAGTGTGGATTGGGAGGGGGTTGCCAAAGCCTGGGCTCTCGATACGCCCGTGGAACTCGTCTCTTCGATTGTGGCAAGCAGCCCGTGCAATCGAGGAGACGGCGTTCCACAAGCGTATCGAGAGCCCGGACTTCGGCCTCCTCCAATCCACTCTGGTTCACACCCTGAGTCGATCAACGGACTAACTCGTTACCATTTCACATCCGATCGGGACAGTGAAATCAATTGTTTCTTAGCTACGACCAGCTAAGGCTTAAGATCCAATAAAGAATGTTTCTACGTGGTGAAACCTCCTCAGAGAATGTAATATTTTCATAAGGCTGATCTTGAGCTACTACCTAAGCATGGATTTTTTTGATATAACAAGTTTCAAATTCAGGACCTTTCGATGAATAAATTCATAAATACATACATTCAAGCTAGATTAACTATTCAAAAGCAGTCATTCATTAGTCGATTATTAATACAAATAACTTGTCGCACCTTCTACATAATACCAAAATTTAATATAAAAACAATATCGATTTTAGGTAAAACCTCAACTTATCAAAAAAAGCAAATAATACTATAGTTGGGTGTTATAGACGAAAATTGAGAAATATAGGGATGAAATTGCAACTTTCCTAAAACTTTGAGGGACTAGATAACTTTCCAAACTAGAAAGTAAAACCCTAGTAGCTGAAACTGAACTGAGAGAAGCTCATCTCCGATCTACGTCGACTTCTCTCACGCGCCGGTATAATCTCCGGCGACATCAATCACGCGCCGATCACATTTGCGGGTACTCGATTTATTTCGAAAAAAAAAAAGACTGAAATAGTTTAATTAGCAATAATATGAAGTTACTTAGCAGCTAAAATTTCGTATAGCTGACTTGTATACCATAGGGATCCCTGGAACATCAACAGCATATTACTTGTATAAAAACTGTTTCCAATTTCAGTTGTGCTATTATAGAACTGTCTATGTGTGAGGCTGACTATGGATGGTTTTAGGCGGATTAGAGTTAGGCCGAAGAAATATTGAAGGGAGGTGATTATGCATGTTATGGAGCAGTTACAGCTTCGTAGCTTACTAAGGACATGGCCTTTGATAGGAAGGCATGGAGAACTCGGATTAGGGTATAGAGTGTAGGAGCTCAGCAAATATTTGGTGCTCTGACACCTATTAAATTCGATGCAGATTAGGTATAATTATACAAAAAAATGTATAAATTCTGGTATAAGATTTAGAAAAGCACCCAATAAGCTAAGAAGTTAGCTGAATGTTTTAGTTTTTGGACAGAATCTTAAAATTTTAGATGTCAATATGTGTGTTCAAACCTTCCGTGCACATACGATCCCTAAATGCTGGATCCGCCACTGGTAGGGAAGAATGCTTTGTTTGTATCTGTATCTGGAGTTTCTTGTTCGTGGTGTTTTGGTGATGTATATGATTTTGGATAGATAGTTTATAGTAGTATCTTGTGGGTGTCTTATTTGTTTTATTATCTAGTGTGTTATCCCATCTTGTTGTGTGCTTTGATGTTTTTTGTTTGTTATGCTGTTATATGTCCTGAGCCGGGGTCTATTAGATGGACTACGTACACTTTACCTTCCCCAGACCCCACTTTGTGGAAATACACTGGGTATGTTGTTGTTGTTGTGTACTATGAAACTGTCGCAATGTGTTACATAGTTCTGGAGTATGTTTTCCTTCAATGGGTGATGTTATATGTCCTGAGCCGGGGGTCTATCAGAAACAACCTCTCTACTTCATCTGAGGTGAGGTAGTGGTATGAACTATGTACACTTTACCTTCCCCAGACCCCACTTTGTGGAAATACACTGGGTATGTTGTTGTTGTTGTTGTGTACTATGAAACTGTCGCAATGTTTTACATAGTTTCGGTGTATGTTTTCCTTCAATGGGTGATTTTTTTTAGGCTTTGTTGAGTTTGATTATCATCAGTGTGCTTCTTATCTTAGTTTTGCATTTCCAAGATTTGATGTGATTCAGTTTTGTGATTCCTGAAGACTGGTTGAATCAATTAGAGAAGACAAAAAATGCCATTATATGACTGTATGCTGTTACTGAAGCCCCACGTAAAGGCGGCGGCTGTGATAGACCTCGTTGCAAAGGTTGGGAAGCTCGTCTATCGAAAAAATGGTGTCCTCACAGATTTAAAGTCATTTGGAACTGTTCAACTGGGCTATGGCATTAAGAAACTAGACGGAAAATACTATCAGGTGTGTTTCTCCTTTATATCTTTTGAGTAATGTTATAATCTCCCCCCTCCACCCCGGTAGGTAAGGCGATTTATAAGAAAGTCCTCTATATTTAACCGTGGAAGCCCCCTACTCCCCACCCCACCCCGCAAAAAAAGAAGTATGCCAGAGGAATACCCAAAACAAAACTTGCTTAGCAAGGCTCTATGCCGGAGAAATGCCCAAAACGAAAACTGCTTAGTGAGGCCCTTCCTTTCGCTATCCCTTGCCCTGCCCAAAATTTCAAATGGCTGCATGTCAAGACTTAGAATACTATTTGTGTCTATGCTGCTCGAACTCTTCAAAAATGTCAGTGGGTGCGAGTCGGATTCTCCTAAAGTAGTGTATTTTTGGAGAATCCTACACTTGTGCGGCATCGGAAGTGAAGAGTCCGCACAACTTAGATTTGTGTACATTTATACGGCGATTAACTCAATCGCAGATGCCACACATGCAAATAAGCAATCATGCTAAATGAAACCAGTTTCAGATTACGACTTAAAATCAAGGTACTCGTAAAAAGATTCGAAATTAAGGTCATAATGAATTCAAGTAAACCACCACAAAAGTATAGTGTGTCCAAAAATCTTACCGTGTCATTGAATCTCGGCATTTGTCAAGGTAAATCCATTGAAGTACTCGTAAAACATTTCAAATATGCTGGCCATCTGACCTTTAGGTGTTCAATTTTCACTTTATGTCTTGTCATGTTTAAGAATACCTCGTATGTTTTCCGTGCTGCTTTCCATTATCTTGGTGCATTAAAACAAACTCTAAATTCTTGTTAAGTCACCGTTGTGATAACCACACCTGCGTATTCCTTTTCTGTGTTGCTCACATAACAATTCATCTCGGAGAGCTTTAGAACTAACCTTTTTCTTCTGTTTATCTGCCAAACTTCACTAGAATTGTTCTTGTCGTCGGTACTAGATTATTGTTACTAACTTTAAGGACATTGCATGTTTCTTAGGGTCAACTGATGCAAATGACTCTGATGACACCACCCAGTTTAAACAATGAGCTGCATTACCTGAACAAAGAAGACCGCTTGCTCCGTTGGCTTTTAGTTAAGCATCGAGATATCAAATTTGGATTGGACTTTTCGGGTGAAGATGATGGCAAGACTGAACTAAGCAAGTACAGGATCAACTTGTACGACGATGAAGAAGAAGAAGATGATGATGATGACGATGATGAGGAGTATAATACCAATGAAGCCGAGAGAACCAAAGTTTAGAAAGCTGATGAATTTCACAGTCGATTTTATCAGCAATCATTGTACCATCTGAATGAACACGATATTGTTCGCCAAGAAGCTACGAGGAGTCTCGTGGACAACGATTTTGTAGTGCATGTCTTTTGTTGCCTAAAAACTAGTTATGCAGGATAATTTTATTGGAATGTTTCTCGGAAACAGACTCTGGCAGAAATGCAAGGTAAGGCTTCGTACAATTCACCCTTGTGGTGGGGCCCTTCCCCGGACCCAGTGCTTCCGAGTTTTAGTGTACCGGACTGCCCTTTTTTCTTTAATGATTCAATATGCATTCATTGTATGATTTCGAAGCTCAGTAATGAGCTAATCCCATTGTAATTGGATCCTAGAAATGTGTTTACACCAAATAAGTGAATGTATGGCAGCTTCTTTTTTTATTTTATTTTCACTTAATCATGGTTAATTAATACGTATTTATGTATTTCATAGTTTGGTGCAAACACTGGACGTGGGTAAGTTTTTCTTTTTCAAATAATGTCATTTACTGGGAATGATAGGGTGAGGAATGAGATTATTTGGGAGAAGGTGAGAGTTGCTTTGGTGGAAGACAAGATGCGAGAAGTGAGGTTACGTTGGTTTGGGCACGTGATGAGGAGGGGCTCTGATGCACCAGTGCGGAGGTGTGAGACCTTGGCTATGGATGGTTTTAGGCGGGATAGAAGTAGCTAAAGAAATATTGGAGGGAGGTGATTAAGCATGATATGGAGCAGTTACAGCTTATGAAGGACATGACCCTTGATAGGAAGGTGTGGAGAATATGGATTGGGGTAGAGGGTTAAGAGGTGGGAGTGCATCGGTAACAATAGGGGAGCGTTCTTTTGTGTCTGAATTTCTTGTTCGTGGTGTTGTGTGATGTCTATGGTTTCGGTTAGATAGTTTTTAGTATTATCTTGTGGTTGTAGTATTATCTTAGGGCTAGCGTGTTACTTTTGCATACTGTACTAGTTTATATGCATTTATGTTTTGTGTTGGTGATACTGTTATCGGTTCTAAGCCGGGAGGTCTATCGAAAACAATCTCTCTACCTCACCTGAGGTAGCGGTATGATCTGCGTACACTCTATCTTCTCCAAATCCCATTATGTGAAAATACACTGGGTATGTTGTGGCATTTAGTTTTAGTATACTAACATGTCAAATTTTGTTTATCCACCAATGGTTGGTGAAGGTTGTTGACCATGCAACTTGAAAAGTGAGTCCATGTATTCGAGTCGTGAAAGCAATCACTGATTAATATAGATCGTCTACATCATATTCTTTAGAGAGATTTTTTCCTCGAACTTTGTATAAATGCAGGATGCTTTGTGCACCGAACTGATACTGAATTCCTTGGGGCTCATGATAAAGTATTTTTTAATAGTCCCTTTCACTTTTTTGTGGTATGTTTTTCGAGTGTTTATTAGGTAATTAAGTTAACTACTTAAAAAATGTCACCTGCTTTAATTATACAGACACCAAGTCACAGATTTTTTTAGTTTAGTGAGGCTAATAGTATAATTAAAGTAGAATTTTAAGTGGTTAACTCATTTGTATATTTGATACACATAAAAGGATTTTCAAAATTTAAATCAAAAGTATTCATGTGCTCAAACACCCCAAGGATATAATCTAGTGGTCAATGAAGTCGGTTGAGAATTGTGAGATTTTAAGTTCAAATTTTAAAAGAGACAAAAACATTGTAGGTGATTTCTTCTCATATGTCCTAGCCTCGATGAACCGAATTATCTAATACAATACTTGTTACTAACAGGAGACGATCGGTTTTGATAGATATTTTAATAAAATTAGTCGAGACGCTATATGACAAATATTGATAAGTTTCTCATGAAATTAGTCGAAGTAAGCTCCAAAGCTAAGTCATACTTATTACTAATGGAAGGTGACATGTATTACTCCATAAAACTAGTCGAGATATGTCATCTAATTACTACTTATGAATGATGGAGTTGACATCTATCTTATAAAATTAATCCACGCACAAATAAGTTCAACTGAAACAAACCATAAAGATGCACCCAAAGACGTGATCTAGTGATTTAATGAAGTTGAATTGAGCACCACGAGATCTCAGATTCAATTTCCAATAAAGACAAACATCAAGTGATTTTTTTCCATCTGTTTCAGCCGTGATGAACAGACGTTAATCTATATCTATTGCTAGTGGGAGCTAGACATGTATGTGAATTCAGTCTTCCCATATGCTTTGCTGAACAGAGGTTAATTTACTTATGTATTACATCATCATTACACTACTTAACACTTCATTTCACACACGCACACACTAATACTACTTTGCTTCAAGGGTTTCAACCTTCTCTAAAATTCCCCCAAATCTCTCAAATTAAAAAATAAAATAAATCAAGTCCCTAAATTCCATCACTCTTCAATACCTCAAAAATTCACAAATCCCAATAGATCCAATCAAATATATCTATGATAAATAAATAAAAAATAATTTCCAATTTCTTCGTAAAAAAAAAAAAATTTAGAAAAATTAATACTGTTTGATGATAAGGAAGGTTCTAGAAGATCTAAGAATTTGGATTTGGATTGATTTTATTGCGTGAATTTTTTTTTTTTGAAAAAAATGGATGTGGATTTAGTTTGTGATATAGCGAGTTTGGATTCTGAACTGTTGCAGTTACCTGATGTTTCGTCTTTTGCTATTAAGGATAATCCTTATGTTGCTCAGAAGCTTTTTGATCAATGGTTATCGCTCCCCGATACGACGAATTTGGTAATTCTTCAATGCTTAATTTTGCTTAATTTATGATTTTGATGCATTACACTTGGTATGTTGTTGTTGTTGTTGCTTAATTTTGCTATATTTTGATGCATTACACTTGGTACGTTGTTGTAGTTGTTGCTTAATTTTGCTAAATTTTTAATTTTGTTGCATGACACTTGGTATGTTGTTGTAGTTGTTGCTTAATTTTGCTAAATTTTTAATTTTGATGCATTACACTTGGTAAGTTGTTGCTACTTAATTTTGCTAAATTTTTAATTTTGATGCATTACACTTGGTATGTTGTTGTTTCTTGTTGTTTTAGTATTAGGAATTAGATATAGAATTAGGATAACCCTTATGTTACTCAGAAACTGTTTGATTAATAGTTATTGCTCCCCGATACGATAACTTTGGTAGTTTCTCAATGGTTAATTTTGCTAAATATTTAATTTTGATGCATTACATTTGATATGATGTTGTTGTTGTAGTTGTTGCTTAATTTTGGTAAATTTTTGATTTTGATGCATTACACTTGGTATGTTGTTGTTGTTGCTTAATTTTGCTAAATTTTTAATTTTGATGCATTACATTTGCTAAATAATAGTTGTTGTTGTTGTTGCTTAATTTTGCTAAGTTTTTAATTTTGATGCATTACACATGGTATGTTGTTGTTGTAGTTGTTGCTTGATTTTGCTAAGTTTTTAATTTGATGCATTACACTTGGTATGTTGTTGTTGTTGCTTAATTTTGCTAAATTTTTAATTTTGATGCATTACACTTGGTATGTTGTTGTTGTAGCTGTTGCGTAATTTTGCTAAACTTTTTATTCTGATGCATTACACTTGATATGTTGTTGTTGTAGTAGTAGTAGTTGTTGCTTAATTTTGCTAAGTTTTTAATTTTGATGCATTGCACTTGGTATGTTGTTGTAGTTGTTGCGTAATTTTGCTAAACTTTTTATACTGATGCATTACACTTGATATGTTGTTGTTGTAGTAGTAGTAGTTGTTGCTTAATTTTGCTAAGTTTTTAATTTTGATGCATTACACTTGGTATGTTGTTGTAGTTGTTGTGTAATTTTGCTAAACTTTTTATTCTGATGCATTACACTCGATATGTTGTTGTTGTAGTAGTAGTAGTAGCTGGTGCTTAATTTTGCTAAGTTTTTAATTTTGATGCATTACACTTGGTATGTTGTTCTTGTTGTTCTTGTTGTTGTAGTTGTATTAGGAATTAGCTATAGAATTTTTTTTTTGATGACTGTGGTGTTTGGGCTAGCTTTCGCGCACGTAGACTAGTTTCACAAGATACATGCTAGTTGTGGCGAATTGGGGCACGTGAAATTGTGGCCTCTCTGTAAAACTAGGTATTTTATGTATGTATTTTCTATATATACACATAAAATTTGTGATATAGGGAGTTTGGATGCTGAACTGTTGCATCTTTTGGAGGTTGCTCAGAAGCTTTTTGATCAATGGTTATCGCTCCCGGATACTACGCCATCTTTGGTAGTTACTCAGTGTTTAATTTTGCTTCAGTTTTTATTTTTAATTTTGATGTAGTAGGAATTAGATTTTGAGTTAGTTTTTTTTTTTATGACCGTGGTGTCTAGGCCAACTTTTGTGCAGCTCAACTAGTAAGGTTGGATGTTGTGGCCTGTGGGTATGAGGAGAGGTAGAGGTAGGTCGAAGAAGTATTGTGGAATAGGACGTGCGTACTTGAGGACATGACCTTAGATAGGAGGGTGTGAGGTCACGAAAAAATGGATGTGGATTTAATTTGTGATTTAGCAAGTTTGGATGCTGAACTGTTGCAGTTACCTGATGTTTTGTCTTTTGCTATTAAGGATAATCCTTATGTTGCTCAGAAGCTTTTTGATCAATGGTTATTGCTACCGGATACAACTGCTTTGGTACTTCCACAGTGCTTAATTTCGTTAAATATTTGTGTATTTTGATGTATTAGCAGTGGATTTTGAGTTTTTTTTAATGACCTTGGTGTTTGGGAACTAGTAAGGTTAGATGTAGTGGCTATGAGGAGAGGTAGAGATAGGTCAAAGAAGTATTGGGGGGAAATAATTAGACAAGACATACGTTCTGAGAACATGACCTTAGATTAGAGGGTGTGAGGTCACGAAAAAATGGATGTGGATTTAATTGGTGATATAGGGAGTTTGGATGCTGAATTCTTGTTGTTGCTTGATGTTTCGTCTCTTGTTATTTAGGTTAATTCTTATGTTGCTAGAAGCATTTTCATCAATGGTTATCGCTCCCCGATACGATAACTTTGGTAGTTCCTCAGTGCTTATTTAATTTCACTATTTTTTGGTGTGATTTGTTGTATTAGGAACTAGATTTTGAGTTTTTTCAGTGACTATGGTGTCCGGGCTAGTTTTCGTGCACCTCGATTAGTAAGGAAGGGTGAGAGGTTGGATATTGTGGGTATGAAGAGAGGTAGAGGTAGGTTGGAGAAGTATTGGGGAGAAATGATTAGACTTGATATGGTGCAGAAGTTTTTTTTGATCAATGGTTATCGCTCCCCGGCATGACTGACATGACTGCATTGATAGTTCCACACTGCTTAGTTTTGCTAAATTTTTATTTTTTTGATGCATTACACTTGGTATGTTGTTGTTGATGTATTAGGAATTAGATTTGAATTTTTTGATGACCGTGATGTACGGGCTAGCTTTCATGCATCTCGACTAATTTCATGCGATACCTGACACCTCCTAATATGTGCGGATCCCCAATAAGGAGGTGTGAGACGTTCATCATTTTTGTATTTTTGGTGTATTAGAGTTAGATTTTGTAGCTTTACATGTTGCATTGTGAGCTTAGATATGACATTAGATAGGAGAGTGGAAGTCGCGGATTAGGATAGAATGTTAGTGGTAGTTGAGCGTTCTCTTGTTTCCCTGCGTTATAGGCTTGGTTGTCATACTTGGACCTTCGTCTTTTGTATTTTGATGTATTATGAATTAGATTTTGAGTTTTTTAACGACCATGGTGTCTAGGCCAGCTTTCATGCACTAAGTAATTCCACGCACGATATTTGCCGCCTCCTTGATAAGGAGGTGTGAGAGGGTAGATATAGTGGGTATGAGGAGAGGTAAAGGTAGGTTGAAGAAGTATTGAGGAGAAATTGTTAGACAGGACATGGTAGTTCCACCGTGCTTAATTTTAATTTCACTATTTTTTTTGTATTTTGGTGTATTAGGAATTACATTTTGAGTATTTTTTTCATGGCCGTGGTGTCTGGGCTAGCTTTTGTGCACCTCGGCTACTTCCACGTGATACTTGCCATCTTCCCAATAAGGAGATGGGGGAGGGTGGATATAGTGGGTATGAGGAGAGGTAGAGGTAGGTCGAAGAAGTATTGGGGAGAAATAATTAGAGATATGTGGCACAACTTCTGTTTACTGATGACATGATCTTAGATAGGAGGGCGTGTAGGTCATGAATTGGGATGTAGTGGGTATAAGGAGAGGTAGAGGAAGGTTGAAGAAGTATTGGGGAGAAATGATTAGAAAGGATATGGCACAACTTCTGTGTACGTAGGACATGACCTTAGACTCACAGGAGGGCGTGGAGGTCATGAATTAGGATTAGGATGTAGTGGGAATGAGGAGAGGTAGAGGTAGGTCAAACAGTACTGGGAAGAGGTTAGACATGATATGTGTTGCATCTTCAGCTTACCGAGGGCATTGACCCTAGATGGGAAGGTATAAGAGGTTATTGATTAGAATAGAAGGTTAGTAGGTAGTAGCCTGGGAGCTCCGAGTCTGTCCTTGTGAGTTATCTACTATACTCCCAATTGGCTCATAGATTCAAACTGGTGGGATTGCAAGCGTGTCACCCTTTACCCGGGTCCCGCGTGTCTGACTAGCATTTATTGTTTTTCCAAGAAAATCGTGAAGTGTAGTTACAAGCAGTGCTTTCAAGTTAGTGCATTAGTGCATCATAATGAACTCCTATTGGTCTGTCTTATATCTCAGAAATGATTCTAGCAACTACAATATGTTAACTTCGTGAGAATGTTAATTATATTATGAACTTCTTAAGAATGTTCATTATATTATGTTGAGTGAAGTATCATGTTGAGTAAATGCACTGTCAAGTCCTCTAGCGTGAGGAATGATGAGAAGACATCGTGAACATGCATTAACCTTCACGATGATATTGTTCTGAGCCAGCATTCACACGTTTGGGATTTTAAGAATTGAACATCGAACCTGGTGTGCTATTGAGCTTACATGTGGATTTTTCTTAGTTCTGGGGGCCTTTGATGTTTTGTGCTGTCTTGCCTGCATTATTTTAAACCGAAGCGATGATATGTGCATCACCCCCGTTTCGTGTAAACAATGTTGTTGATCTCAGGTTGACTGGCAAATGGAAAGTAATCTTTTTCACTACACGCAGGTGAAAAATTTGGTTAATAATGCTAAAGCTAGTGGTCCATTGAATGTGACTGGAACTTTTTCTAGCACAAATGTAGCAACAAGCAGTTCTTTGCCGTCTATGTTTCCGGCTGGAAGTACCCCTCCACTTTCCCCAAGAAGTTCATCTGGTTCACCTCGACCAACAAGGCCTAGGCCAGGCCCCTCTACATTAGGATCCCCTTTGAAATTAGTGAACGAACCTGTTAAAGAGCTAATACCACAGGTATGGAAGCGTTGCATAATTAATTCAGAGTGATGCCTTTCTTTGGGCACCGACAGTTTGTGATGATTTCTCCTTTTTGATCAAATGAACATGATGATGGCAGTTTTATTTTCAAAATGGCCGTCCACCTCCAAATGAATTGAAGGAACGCTGCTTGTTTAGAATAAACCAGTTTTTCCATGGTCACACAGATGGACTACAAATGGATGGTGAGTTTCCCCCCTTTTTATTTGGCGGGGGTGGGGGGATGGGGTGGGGTTAAGAATTGCTTTATTATTGACTTTGAGATGACTATAGATGTGTGTGTATCCTTTTGGGTTTAAAATTCAGAGTTTCTTTAGCTTCTCAATGTCTTCTGGATTATTTGCCTTTTCATTTGCGAGTTCTTTTACCAAATTCCAGTGTCAATTTTTGTCGGCTCTCCGTAAAATCGTATTAGATTTATAATTATGGTTTTGAATGAAATACTTTTTATTAAACGGAAAAGGGCGTAAAATGCCCTTTGGGAATGGTGCAAAAATGCCCTCCATCCACCTTTTGGCTCAATAATGCCCTTCACATCCACCTTTGGGCTCCAAAATGCCCTTTATTTAACAGCCCCAATATTAAATAATAAAAGAAGTTTCATTAATGACGTGTCAACTTTCCATTTGTCCGTGTTTAATTAATTTAAAAAATTTAAAACTCACACCCACCCCATTCTTTGCCCGCCCCGCCCCAACTATCCTCGAGAGTTCCATTCCCTCAACGTTTTCGATGCTTCTGTTGCTGCTTGTTCATATCTGCACCAGCTATGCCTCCAATAATAATGACTGAAATAAGGATATTGTCTAATCGGAAAAAAAAATCTATTTCCTCAATTCCTTAGCTACTTCATTCGTACCTGCAACAGCTATCCCTGCAGTTATATTGGAATATACGATTGACTTGAGTTTGTGGCAACTTGATTTCATCATATTCAGCTCTTGTTTTGCGGAGTCCAGTAAACTGTTTTGACATAACCTGTGGTTAAAGTATGGGGCAGGGCGGGCAAAGAATGGGGTGCGTATGGATTTTTAATTTTTTAAATTAATTAAATACGGACCAACGAAAAGTTGATATGTCATCAATGATTTTTTTTTTTGTTATTATGTAATATTGAAGCTGTTAAATAAAGGGCATTTTGGAGCCCAAAGGTGGATGTGAAGGGCATTATAGAGCCAAAAGATGGATGGAGGACATTTTTGCACCATTTTCAATAGATGAAGGGTATTTTAGGCCCTTTTCCGTTTATTAAATGCATAGAGCCTACAAAATTCTGAAGTTACATGCCCCCTTAAAACAATTAGTGATCGATATCTTTGATTAGTTTATTGAAATTCTTAAGGTGCTAGAGAGTTTGTTGGAGATTGCAAATAAGACAAAATATATGCATGACAAGTTTAACTTTCGTAAGATGAAGTGAGATTAGATGGGATCGTGATGTCTAATGCATGCAAATATTATATGGCCTGTTTGCTTTTCATAATGTTTGGGTTCTTCTGTGAACATATTTCATTTTGTTATACTTATAACAAGGTGATATGCTTTCAAAAACAAGACAATAAAAATACAAAATAAAATTTGCTCCCAAGGGTGGCTGGGTTGAGAATCATGAGGTTTTAAATTCAGATTTCTGTATTGAAACGAAATGAACCCGAAGCAAGCTCAATTCCTATAGAAGATTCTTCATTCATGTACCTGACCCAACTAGTTTGGGATTTATTCAGAACTGATTGTTTGATATTCATTGAATGAACATGCAAAATAGCCATGTCTTCAATCTCTTCCTTCGTTGAATCCTTTGCCTTGAACAGTCTTTCTTTAAATCTGTCATCTAAAAGAACGTGGTCGAGTGTAGAAAAAGCTTGTTGGTTTTACTGCATTAAACATACTGCTCCGTCAAACTTTTCAGTTTTTGGAACTAATTACAGCATATCCGAGTTTGTTTAGTGCTGAAATTCTCAATATGGCTTACACTATATGACTGGCAGGCCTGTGGTTGGACATAAACCAAATATAGGCTTAATCCTAAGCTGGATCATGTATTTTTTGATAAGAAAAAAGTCCCTTGGTACTTAAAGAGCAGTTATCATTATTTATGCTAGTTATATGGGGCGTTGACCCACATGATGCGACTTATTATTATTTCTCTGTGCATTTTGACTTTCCATATGCTATTCTTTTCTTGGTTGTCAGAATTCAAACCAATTACTAAAGAAATATGCAAGTTGCCATCATTCTTCTCTACGGTTCTTTTTAGGAAGATTGATGTTGATAGAACGGGCATCATAACAAGGTAAATGTTTTCTTTCGTCTGAATTTCGAGATGATTCGTTTACTTTTTTCGGGTACTTCCTAGAAGGTCATCCTCCTTTTTTATTTTAAAAATTGAATAGATGGGATTACCAAATAAAAGGACTCGGTGTAGTACATAAAAACAATATAAAACTGTTTGATCATACTATAAAATAACATTATCCTAAGATTTTCTCCCAAATATCATTGCATTTTGGGAAGTGTTATCCTGCTGAAGTGACTGGTTCCTTTATGGACATGTTCACTTTTTTTTAAAAAAAAACCTTTCAAACATTCCTTTCACATCTTGGAATTTTATTTGACTAGAAGGGAAATGCCTTTTTTCCGGAGAGTTACTTCATCAAAAAAAATGCTTTTTCCGGAGAGTTCTTTCTTTTACTTTTTTTCTGAAGTACACCTTTTATTGTGTTGTAAAAAATCTGTTATAGGAGCTGAGGATCTTACCACTTGCTGTTCTTTCAGTAGTTCAAGTTAAACAGCTTCTTTTGGTCTGTATCTGAAACTCTTTGCCTTGTAAACTTATACCACATTTGTACCTTTGGAAATTTAAAAAAAAAAAACTTATAACCCTTTCTCCCGTGTTTATTTATAACTACTACACTAGAAAAAAGAGAAATTCAGAAGTTACACCTGATACAGGGTACTAGTAATGGCATAGTAAACCTGAGCATTTAGTGCTAACTCATTTCTGATAATGTCTGAAACTACTTGACAGAGAGTTTGCTGATGCTATTGGCTTAACATGGCTGTAGGGATGTCTTTGTTGATTATTGGGTCAACAGAAACATGTTGACAAAAGATATAGCAACTCAGATGTACACAATCTTGAAGCAGCCAGATCTCAAACATTTGACACAGGTGCTTTCCCTAGTTTTCTTTTTATTTGTTTATCATAATTACTTCGTAGTTTCTCATTCATTCCATCTCAAAATAGTTAACTTTTTTGTCTGATTCATGATTGATCACAGATTACTTTTTCTGCAAGAGAAAGGTTGTGGATTTTTTTTTCCTTCTTTCAATTGAAATTTAAACCAATTTGGTTGTAGGATGATTTCAAGCCTATTCTTCGAGAGCTTTTGGCAACACATCCTGGTTTAGAGTTCTTACGGAACACACCTGAATTTCAAGAGCGATATGGTACCTTCTCATCCCAGTAATATGCTGCATTCATTGCTGATGCATGCAGAACTTTTTGGTGCCCTTGAAATCGTCAATGCTTTTTGTGATGTATACAACCATTGTCCTAAGTAAGATCTTCTGTTAGACATCCCTGTTAATTTCTATCTTGAGAGGTTACATTTAACCACAGCAAAAACAAGAAGTGCTATGGGTCCCTACTTTGATATGGTTGTCGTTGCTATAAAATTTTCAGTGCTAGATTAATTTGTGAGGTGCGAGTGTTTGGGATAAACTGGTCAGTATTATATGTTGAACTAAATGTGCTGTGTTGTTCATCTCCCTCCCTCATGGTTGAGAAGAAAGACAATGAGAGATCTAAGGGTTCCTAGCTGTGCCATCGCATGGAGCAATTAACTTTCTTGGGCTTTTGGCATGTCAAGCATTCGAATCCTATATTCTTTGTCCTGAGCCGGGGGTCTATCGGAAGCAGCCTTGTTACCTCTCCGGAGGTAGTGGTATGGACTGCATACATTTTACCCTCCCCAGACCCCACTGTGTGGGAATACACTGGGTTTGTTGTTGTTGTTGTTGTAAGCATTAGAACCCTAATCCTGGGCATTTCTTGTCTAACTAAGACTTGAAATTTCCTTTAGTTTCTCTCTATAAAGGAGTCCCATTCAAAATAGTTTAGCTAACCTTTTACCCTTTTGGGACTTAGGAATGGAGTAGATAGTGTGCTTTTTACAGGTGGAATGATACATCTTATTTAAATACTTGTTTGTAACATAGAGGGGTTTCAAACTGCTACTCTCTATCTTAACAGTTAATTTTCTTGCATTGGCCAGCTGAAACTGTAATATACAGAATATTTTTCTACGTGAATAGATTGGGTGATGGTCATCTTACCCTCAGGGAGCTGAAGCGTTCTGACCTAATTGCTGCTATGCAACATGCAGATGAAGAAGAAGATATTAACAAGGTCCTTAGGTAAATAAATACATTTGCAACAGTATTGATTTAATGTAGACATGAAAAAATATACAGACTTCATTTCGGGAAATTTTAGAGATTCACGTCTTTTATTTCACTTGATGCGATCTGTTCTTGTTTCGTTGCCTTGTAAACATGAAAATGTCTCATGTCACGTGGTTTAAATACAAGCATGTTTATGTGACAAGTAGAGGTGCTAGGATATTATCTTTTTTTGACTAGTCAAAGAAAGAAGAGAGAAAAATGGCATTATACATCACTGGTTAGCAGAATCCTCTTTGGGTGATTGACATTACAAAAGCACATCACAATGTTTTGCAGATCTCTTTGGGTTCTTAAAGAAGCTTAAGTCAGATATTCTATTGCTTTCTTTATCTTTTAGAGCTTGTTCTACGGACTTTTGCTTGCCATTATTCTCACTGATAACATCGGGCAAGTTCTTGTTACTTCTGCCGATCAAGTATAAGCTTCTGCAGCATCATTCAGCACCTTTTTGCTGCAGGTACTTCTCTTACGAACACTTTTACGTGATATATTGCAAGTTTTGGGAGCTCGATACCGATCATGATTTTCTGATCGATAAAGAGAACCTCATTCGATATGGCAACCATGGCCTTACATACAGGATTGTTGATAGAGTATTTTCTCAGGTTTGAGTCTTCCATGTACTCTGTTTCTCACTTCTCAATTTACCTTCCCTGCAATAATGAATAAGCTGTTGTATTTTAAGTATGCTTGCTTATTACGTTATAAGGAGTTTGTGTTTTAATTTTCTGTTGTCCCCTCAGGGATATCTGATGGAATTGTATAGAGAAGATTAGCTGTTTTAATGTTTTGTCAGGTTCCGAGGAAGTTTACAAGTAAAGTTGAAGGGAAGATGGGTTATGAAGACTTTGTTTACTTTATATTATCAGAGGAGGATAAAACATCAGAGCCTGGTCTTGAATACTGGTAAATTTCAGGATTAACATGAAACTCTTTTTTCAAGCTCCATGAAAATGTTGTATTTCTCCTCATGATTCTTCGATAATGGAGCATATGGATCTTCTTGTTATGATGGAGCATACAAGTCTCTTTACATCATTTGTTTCCTGCTGGGAGCAGAGGTTATCTTCAAAGTATCTCTGATTTCTATGCCAACAGTACCCAGAAAATGCAAGCCGGTCTAGTCATCCAAACTCTTCGGTCTTCTTTCCTTATCATCCTTTCTGCTAACCTTGTTAGTAGCTCTTTAGCTTTTCTTGGTTGATTAGACAAATCTATTTGTGTATTCAATCATTGCTATGCTGTCTCTTGTTTCATCATAGGTGGTGAGATGATATGAATGTTTATGGGTTGGAAGTCAAATTGCTGTCTTGTTGCATTTTGAAAATGAAGAGTATATCAGGAGTTATCACGACAGTCATGGAAGGCCATTTAGTTGAGTGTGTTGCATTAGGATTGTATGTTTGAATTCTGTTCATTTCAGCCAAGAATTTAGGCAAAATAATGGTATTATAAAATGATGAGTCCTCTTCAGAAAATTTTCAGTTGTATAGTTGTGGAACATGAACACATACTCGCAGGTGACCGCTTCTTCTCTCTATCTAAATTTATTTATGGGCAGGTTCAAATGCACAGATTTGGATGGAAATGGTATTCTGACGAGGAATGAAATGCAATTTTTTTATGAGGAGCAGTTGCATAGAATGGAATGCATGGGCCAAGAGCCAGTGCTTTTTGAGGATATTTTGTGCCAGATGGTTGACATGATTAGTCCAGAGGTAATCTTTGATTTTTTCATATTTGATGTCTTTATTATGTCGTATCCTACTCATGCTTGGACATATTCATCAGATGAATGTTTTTCTACTGTAATGAGAGAGCACTTCTTGTTGGAGCTCTTTTGGTACCTAATTTGAAGTTTGAAAGTTGAATTGTCTGAATCATTTTTATGTGAAAGAATGCAGTGCAAAACTTAAAGTTTGTTAATTGCGTTTTTTAAAGCTCTGGTGAGGTTGGCAGGCAGATTTTTATCTTCCTGATGGTGAATTGGGGAACCAATGTGCTGAATTAAATTTCTTGGTCAATGGTCGTGCAGATATAAAAAAACTCAGCAAATCTGTTTCCTCCCCTAAATATACAACTAGTTTGGGAAAGAAGTAATCGTTTTCGTTACCAACGGAAAAAGTTATGCCATTCTTCAATTCTGTATTGTTTGAGTTGATGCACAATATATAATGTTTCAATTGTACATCTGGGTTAATTTTCAAAAATGATACATAACACTGAAGTTTCTTTACTTGCAGGATGAAAGTTATTTTACGTTACGCGACCTGAAGGGCAATAAACTATCTGGCAGTGTTTTTAATGTCCTCTTTAATCTCAATAAGTTCATGGCATTTGAAACCCGCGACCCGTTCCTTATACGTCAAGTGAGTTAATGCTTGGTTAATAAGTAAATGAGCTCGGTCTTCATTCCTTCATCATTGTTACCAATGGATTAACATAAATTTCTTTGTCCCAGGAACGTGAGAACCCGCATTTGACGGAGTGGGATCGCTTTGCACACAGGGAATATATTAGACTTTCAATGGAGGAAGATGCAGAGGATGCCTCCAACGGAAGTGCAGATGTCTGGGATGAATCACTGGAGGCGCCCTTTTGAGTTTCAGTTGTCAAGGTGGAAAGGTACAGGCAATCCATTTATTACATCATCTTCAACCGGTACATATTGTAGATGGATAGTTCTGTGAAAAGTATCTTTTATCAAGATCTCTCTGTTTTTTAACCCAGTGTCCACTCTTTAATATTATGAAGATGCTAGAAGGTCTAGTACTTGACTAAACTTACAAACTCCTGGGGTGACAAGCCCTTTTAGATGATACTAAACCATCGCTGAAGTAGCGCCATATGTTAAGGCTGTGTAAAAATTGTTGAAGCAAGCCGTTCTCCTACTTTTTCCACGCCTGGGCCATAAGTGTTTTATATAGTTCACTTTAATGGCATGACACTGTTCCGTCTAAAATAATTGAAAAGATGAGAAAAATACATATTCTGAGCTTCAAATATAGAATGCTGGCTGGAACTGAATTCATAACAAAATTTATAGACTCCCAAGGTGAAGGCAGAATCCCTTTTTATTAGAGATTATGTCGTAGCCGATGGGAGATACATTCTGATTTCAGTCGCAATACTAGAACATCTCTTGGTTTGTGTTCATTTTAGCTTAGCTAATTTGGCCTCCTATTACTACTGTGTGGTCCTCTTGCCATTTTGATCACTTTTATTACAAGCCCTGGACATAATGAGGATATTTTGCTATACCATAATGCTGAACTCCTGCTTTTTAAATCTATACTAGTTTCAGCGAGGTGCCTGCAGTGAATTTCATCTCAAGCTGAATTTTGAGCCCGCGCGTGAATTTGCACAGAAAACAAAGTGGGGATAAGCTGCTCTTGGAAATATCTGTGTTCCACCAAGATGTTCTTTTGAGATAAGCCGCAGAGGAAAATTTTGTTTGGTCTGCACAGAGCACGCTCTCTCGAAGTATCTGTCGATGCTAGTTTTGAAAGCTGCCAAACATGAATTATGAAGGACTTGGAACATGAGCGATTGGCGATAATGTATGTACCTTCTGGTAATTCAGAACTTCTGCATTTGTTCTTTCTTTAACTGTGACAAATCGATGTTATTAATCATCTTTTGTTGTTCCAATTTTCAGCGGTTTCAGATACCTTTTTGTCTAGATGAGGTTTTAGTGTAAGTGAGTGCCAATGTGCCGCCGTGTTATCTGCTTTTTGTTCCGTTTTTGTGTTCTGTGAATCTTTGATAGTTTTGTATGGACTGCAATGTTATTCTTGTCGATTTCTTTGTCCTTTGCTACTTGGATGTTGAAGTCAAGTTGCCTAGAATGGCCGATGACATACGGGAATCATACCTGTGATCACAGCATCCGAAGCCTCATACAAATGACCCTGTGGACTGGGTGTGGACGGGGTGCCTGTACGACCACCTGTCCTACCTCCTTGCGAACTAGGGAGACCACCCCCACGACCGTGTGCACCACTCCTGGCTAATAAACCCAGTGTCCCCATATGACAAGTCTATTAGTGTGGTTTGCTTTGCCAACAAATAGCCAAGGGTCTTTTGTAAACAACCTCTCTACCTCCAGGCAAAGGTAAGGTTTGCATACACTCTACCCTCCCTGGATCCCATTTTCTGGGATTTCATCAAGTATGTTGTTTGCGTACACTCTACCCTCCCTAGATCCCTGTTTCTTCTCCAACGAATAAAGTTGTTTACTATGTCAATGAATCCAATGTCACCATGATGAGTCTAAGAGGGTTCTCTGTCGACGAATATAGTTTTTCTAAGAGGGTTCTCTGTCGACGAATATAGTTTTCTTTTATGATGCCAATAAACACCATTGTTCTTCTCACAAGTTGAAGTGTTTGGTTGACACTAATATCATGTGTTGTATTGTAACATCTTGAAAGGACTATTTTATCTTTCCTTTGATTAAAGGGAAAAAGGTTTGAAATATACATATAACTTGCTATAACACGCCTCAACTTTGTGCCGGACTGTTTATTATCATATTTTCGTGGCATATTTTGTCCAGCTGGACCACTGCGTGAATACACGCACACCGAGCGCGTAAGGGTCTGAAGTGATCCATCTGGACAAATATAAGTTTCAGAAATACGGTAATAAATAGTCGAGGACCCCCACAAAGTTAAGGCGTGTTACATCAAATTTCGCTAGAGTTTTAGATATATTTCTGATTCTTTCCCTTGATTAAAAGAAAATCTTTTAGGCTATATTTAAAGTTTGTACTTTGAAAGAGCCAATTACACTGTTCATTGTGAACACTTCCACATGCTAAAGGGGACCAATCTTTCTTAGCAACATTGCATGTGCCTCTCTGTGTTTGTCCTATTTTGTACGTCTCTATTTGTCAATCAAAATTTTACTGTATATATATGTATATACGAAAAATTAATATATGATCGTATATATATATATATATGATGTTCGACTGATCACCTCGAATAACAAGGGACATATCCGAGTTTTTAAGTTTATGAGATCTGAATTCTTGAATAGGATGACGACTAGGGTTAGGGTTAGGGTGTTGGGTCGGTGGGGAGAGGGTGTTAAGCGAACCGTCGGTACTTACCTATTTGGACGCGATATTTACACCTTACAAATGGATAAAAGATTCAGAGATGAACATGCAGCGCACTCTCGAACTATGGCTAAAGTTGCTAAGGCACGTCAACTTCACTGGGGTTTTATTATTCTTCTGAACTCAAATTTAGCATTTTTTTGTCACTTTTTTGTGCTAACGTGACATCTTTATTACATATAAAATGGGGTTCACGTCAAAGGTGCCACATCAGCTAAAAAGATTGACAAAAATACGCTAAAATTTAGTTCGGGGTAATAGGACCCCCGTGAAGTTGGAGTATGTCGTATCAAATTCGATCATAGTTCAGGGGTACTAGATGCTTTACTCTATCATGCATATACGCGCTTGTCCCTCAACCATAGCTAAGTGGTACCTATTCCTACTATAAACATCGAGCGCGAGTAAGTATTTACCCGTCGTAAAAAAATCAAATGTGGGCCAAGAAAGATAGTGAACTGACAGACATATGGGCCTCAGAGTAAGCCCATAAGGTCTCATAAAATCCATAACAAAGTGGACCAAACATTAACTTTTTTGTGGGGTTAAAAGGCAGCACAAAATAAAAATACGAACTAACCTTTGAGAACCAAAATTGTTTGGTTGTTTATTAGTTTTGTCCTAACTATGTCACGTGTGAACTCACACGTGCACAAATTATTATTCATCAATAAAAAAATATAAAAAAATAAAATGCCTTATATTATGGGATCATAAAACTTTGATAAGTTTGTAATTTTTTGATACTTGTAAATAAAATATAAGATGAGATCCTTAAGCTCATAATCTATAGAAAACAATTTTTTTTTTTTATCGAAATAAGGTAGGAGTGAGTAAAATCTACGTACATTTGAAATGCCATAGCATCCAACAATAATTGTGACTCTAATTTAGTTTTTGGGATATTTGATTAACTACATTTAACTTCAAGATTTGATTTTGCTCTTTTATTTAAGTTTTGTTCAATTCATACAAATCTCCCAATGGCCATTTGGCTGGATGTTGAGTGGATCTTGGTGGTTCGGTGGGGTCATTGGGATCATTTTGCAAGTCAAACGGGCCAAAAAACACAAACGGTTCATTTTTTGCGACTTCGGTGGGAGTTAGTCTACGGTTTGAGGGTAGGTTCGAGGTCGGGGCTCGATTTTGGGGGAAAATCGCTTGGCGGTCCTCAACAGGCTCTTGGGTGGATCTGAGCAGTTCGGAGAGGGGGGGGGGGGGCATTGGGGACTTTTTGCAAGTCAAACGAATGAAACGGCGTGAATGAACCTTTTTTTTATGATTATCAATGGGTGTTAGTCCATGATTCTGTAGGTGAGCCCGAGGCTCGACCTTGGTTTGGGGCGGTTAAGATATGTCATTCGAAGGTATATAGAATATTTATTATTGTATACATTAAGATTATTAAATCTTAATCACCCTTAAATATTTTATAAAAAAAATATTAATTTCACCAAATAACATTAAAATAATAATTTCACAAAAGAAATCTCCTAAGTTGAGATCTTTTAGAAATTGTGACATTACACGCACTATCGTGACTAGATTAATGTGACAGCTTAGTTGGCTCCTCAAAGTTTATTAATTTAATTACTGCCTCACCTAATTCATTAATTCATTTTGCCTGTTGTTCGTCGGAGGTGACAGGTATTTCATAAATTTAGTTGAAGCATGCGCAATCTGATTTGGTCATCAAGGTTATCAAAAAAAAATAATTCATTAATTCATTTTTCCTGTTGCTTGTGGTAGGTGACAGGTATTTCGAGAATTTAGTTGAAGTGTGCGCAGTCTGATCCGAACATCAAGATTATCAAAAAAAAATATTAATTCATTTTTTCTGTTGCTCGTGGTAGGTGACAGGTATTTCAAGAATTTAATCGAGATGTATGGAAGTTGACTCGAACATCACAGTTATAAAAAAAAAATCATTTACTTTATTTTTCAAATAACAAAATGACAAACATTGACATTATTGGGAAGTAATTACTCTTAAATAATTCCTTGAAAAAGGATCCAATGACTTTTAATTAGTAGATTTAGTTCTTGGATTAGACTAAAATAGAATTATTATTTTATATTTAAAATAATGGAAGAAATTTCAAATTTTGATACCATAAACACATGGTTATAATAATTAAAATTTGTTCTTAACTATTTATTTAGAAGATTATAAAAATGCACCAACAAGTTTCATGTTGTATTATTTCTTTATTAGACTCTTTAAAAAAAAATTGCTTAGAGTTATACCATCAAATTTATAGAAGAAAATAAAGAATATTTTTACTTTTAATTAGAAATTTCGACTTCGATCATTCAAATCTTGAGAATGAAAAAAAATCCTTGTAAAGAGCGTTTTCTTAATAATACCGAATTCAACCTTATGAGACATGAATTCGAATTATTAGGCTCTCCCATCTGTTCAAAATCTTCGGTCTTAATTCGAATTTTATGAAAAAAAACAAGACCATAATATCTAAGTTAATAGTAGAATATATAGAATATCATCACTTTTAATTAGAAATTACGAGTTCGATCGTTCAAATCTTGAGAATGAATTTTTTTTTAAGTAAGAAGTGTTTTCTTAAAAATAACGAGTTTGACCTTACGAGACATGAATTTGAATTATTAGGCCCTCCCATCTGTTCAAGATCTCCGATCTTAATTCGAACCTTATGAAAAATAAAAGACCATTTTTTATGACTCGTTTAGATTGGTTCTGATCTAACTCATGATCTATTACAAGCAGAAAGCGCTCATACCGAACACGTATCTTCAATTGTGTTTTTATAAAGATTACTTATCTTATTTTTTAAATTACGAATGAATTTATTTTAAAATGATCATTAAATTTTGGACAAACAACATAAATCACAACAGTTTAGTACCTAAATACACCTTATCGCCACTCTTTTCAAAATTACATAAAATCTCAGATTTTGTATCGCGATACAATACTTATAATCGTGATACATTACTTAGGGACCGCGATACATTACTAGGGAGTAGGGACCGTGATACATTACTTAATTGGTCCCCTGATGGTCGCGACGCATCACTTATGATTGAGATACGCTATTTAGCTGGTCTCATAATGTATATTTTCGATCTCGTGATGTATTACGATCGTAAGTGAAATTCGAGATGTCTGTAATTACTTTATACGAACGAGATTTTAACTAAATATGATAAGGTGCAATATTATGTAATCTTTTCTTAATTTTTTCTTTTAAATTATCAGTAATATATCAACCTCTAGTGAATACAAAAATTTATAAAAATAGCCAGGCAAATTCAATATTTACTTTTTTAGCCAATTTACATATAATTATACATTTATCGACTATTTTTTACGAAACTTTAAAAAATAGCTAGTCAAATTCAATATTTACTTTTTTAGCCAATTTACATATAATTATACATTTATCGACTATTTTTTACGAAATTTTATAAAAATAGCTAGTCAAATATAATATTTACTTTTTAGCCAATTTATATATAATTATACATTTATCGATTATTTTTAATTTATGCGATTGAGTCGACGGCTATTAATTTTTTTTTTTCCAAAAATACCCTCAAGAGTGATGGTTCATTGCCCATTGACCACGCCTGGGTCCATCAAAAAGTAAACCAAGCGCTTTAACACTTTGAATAGTGACACTATCAATGGCAATTCCGCAATTATAGTAAAATCAAAGGGCAAACAATTAAATCACAATATTATACAGTAAACAAGCACAAAGCCAGTGAGGTATAGCAAAGAGAAAAACTGAGATCAGTGAAAAATCAAGAAGAAAATCTATACATATATATGAATTTCTAGAGAGAGAAAGTAATACCCATTTGGTATTTGAAGCAAAAAATGGAAGCATTGGCAGGAATTTAAGTACTTTCTCTCTCTAAAATTACCTTTTTACCCTTGAAGGAATCTTGGAAATCCATCAGCTCAAACCCCTTTTGCTCAAATTTGTTTTTTTTTGAGGTAAAGATTTGATTTTTATTTGTGGGTTTTGTCTATAATTTGTGTTTATAGGCTATATGTATTGATTTGGGTATTTTTTATGTTGAATTATGTTACAAAAATTGAAGCATAGTGAAGTAGAGTTAGATTTTGAAGCAGTAATTGAATAAATTGCAGAAATTTTATTACTTTCTCTCTCTAACAAAATACTTTTTTACCCTTTTAAGAAATCTTGGAAATCCATCAGCTCAAACCCCTTTTGCTCAAATTTGTTTTTTTTGAGGTAAAGATTTGATTTTTCTATGTGGGTTTTGTGTGTATTTTTGTTTATTGAAATTACCTTTTTACCCTTGAAGAAATCTTGGAAATCCATCAGCTCAAACCCCTTTTGCTCAAATTGGTGTTTTTGAGGTAAAGATTGATTATTATATGTTATATGTATTGATTTGGGTATTTTTATGTTGAATTATGTTACAAAAATTGAAGCATAGTGAAGTAGAGTAGATTTTGAAGCAAAAATTGAAGAAATTGTATTACTTTCTCTCTCTAAAAATTACTTTTTTACCCTTCGAGAAATCTTGGAAATCCATCAGCTCAAACCCCTTTTGCTCAAATTGTGTCTTTTTGAGGTAAAGATTTGATTTTTCTATGTGGGTTTTGTGTTTATTGTAATTCCCTTTTTACCCTTGAAGAAATCTTGGAAATTCATTAGCTCAAACCCCTTTTGTTCAAATTGGTGTTTTTGAGGTAAAGATTTGATTTTTATATGTGGGTTTTGTGTATAATTTGTGTTTATAGTTATATGTATTGATTTGGGTATTTTTATGTTGAATTGTGTTTCAAAAATTAAAGCACGAAAGTAGAGTTAGATCGGGTTCAAGCCATGGAAATAACCTCTTGCATAAATACAGGGTAAGGCCGTGTACAGTAGACCCTCGTGTCCGGGTCCTTACTCGGACCCCGCGCACAGCATGAGCTCTAGTGCACTGGGTTGTCCTTTTCTTAAAGTAGAATTAGATCGATGAGTATGTAATGTCCCTTTTTGAGGTAAAGTTTTAGCTTTTTATTTGTGGGTTTTGTGTATAATTTGTGTTTATAAAGTTAGAAGGGGAGCCTTGGAGTAACTGGTAAAGTTGCTGCCATGTGACCAGGATGTCACGGGTTCAAGCCTTGGAAACAGCCTCTGGCAGAAATGCAAGGTAGGCTACGTACAATACACCCGTGTGGTGGGACCCTTCACCGGACCCAGCGCATAGCGGGAGCTTTAGTGCACTGGGCTGCCCTTTTTTGTGTTTATAAAGTTATATGTGTTGATTTGGATATCTTTATGTTGAATTATGGATTGAAGTAGAGTTAGATCCATGACTGTGTAATGTCCCTCTTTTCAATTTAGGGGTAAGGTCTATCAGAAACAACCTATCTATTTGTACGAGGTAGGGTTAAGGTCTAGGTACATTCTTCCCTCCTCAGTCTCCACTTGTGGGATTACATTGGGTATGTTGTTGTTGTTTTCAACAAGAGTGAGGAAGTTCGAAGAAGGAGAGTGAACACGTCTAACTTGAGTTTTTGGAAATAGAATCTGTGTCTAGAAACTACATAAAAAGTGTACTATAGTTGGACTTTTGTTTTTTAGTTTGAGAAAATCATGGTCAATGATAATCTTGATGTGTGTCTCAAATAGTAATAATGCTATTTTTCTTGGGGTGGACTGCTTTTCTTGATCCGGAGGGTCTATTGGAAATAGCTTCTCTACCTCCGAGGTAGGGGTAAGGTCTCCGTACAATCTACCCTCCCCAGACCCCACTTTGTGTGACTATACTGGGTATGTTGTCGTCGTTATTTTTCTTTTGGAGAGAGAAATATTTAGTTTTGGTCCTTTTTCTTTGTTGGATTCAGATTTGAGCTTAGTGATACTGGAGTTCAAGGCATAATGCTGTTTGTGTTTCAGCAAATTGAGCTTGAAATTTGCAATGCTGTAATTGGTGAAGTACGTGGGAGCTCAAGCCGACATCTGTAGCAAAAATCCAAGAAAAAAAAAAATTATTTGATCTTGGGAAAATCCTAAAGTTTTCAATTCTGCACAAGATTTAAGAAGAAAACTAATTTGCTTGAAGGTCAGTGACAGAGTAGTCATATATGATTTGAGGAGATAGATGGGTGAATTCTAACTTATTCCAAGTATTTTGGTAAGGAAGAAGGTAGAGTCATAGAGAAACCAATGGAAGATTGGTCCAAGTACGTTCATAGTCCGGCTCATTTGGCTGTGGCCAAGCGAGACTATGCCACTTTGAAAAGAATAGTTGCTGGCCTTCCTCAACTCTCCAAGGCTGGTGAAGTGAACACTGAGGCGGAATCTCTGGTTGCTGAACTTGATGCAGATTCTGTTTCTGCAGTAATTGATAGGCGTGATGTTCCTGGCCGTGAAACCCCTTTGCACCTTGCTGTTCGGATGAGGGATCCTATCTCGGCTGAGATTTTAATGGCTGCAGGTGCCGATTGGAGTCTTCAGAATGAGAATGGGTGGAGTGCTCTCCAGGAAGCAGTGTGTACCAAGGAGGAGAATATTGCTATGATTATTGCGAGGCATTATCAGCCCCTTGCCTGGGCCAAGTGGTGCCGCAGACTTCCTAGGATTGTTGCCTCAGCTAATCGAATTCGTGATTTCTACATGGAGATAACCTTCCACTTTGAGAGCTCGGTAATACCATTCATTGGACGGATTGCTCCGTCAGACACTTATCGGATTTGGAAACGGGGTTCTAATCTTCGTGCAGATATGACACTTGCAGGATTTGATGGGTTCCGCATTCAACGTTCAGATCAAACTTTCCTCTTTCTTGGAGAAGGGTATTCATCAGAAGATGGGAACATATCCTTGGCTCCTGGTTCTTTGATTGTGCTTGCTCATAAGGAGAAGGAGATTACAAATGCCTTAGAGGGAGCTGGTGTGCAACCATCAGAAACTGAAGTTACTCGTGAAGTGGCTTTGATGTCTCAAACAAATATGTTTAGACCAGGAATTGATGTCACTCAGGCAGAGCTTGTGCCCCACTTAAATTGGAGGAGACAGGAGAGATCTGAGATGGTTGGTACATGGAAGGCAAAGGTGTATGATATGCTTCACGTTATGGTTAGTGTAAAATCAAGGCGCGTTCCTGGTGCTATAACTGATGAGGAGCTCTTTACAGTGAACGATGATGAGAAAGTAGTGAATGGTGGTGACGATGAATATGATGATGCATTGACAGCTGAAGAACGAATGCAGTTAGATTCTGCACTTCGGATGGGCAATTCAGATGGACCTGGTGAGGATGAGGAGCCTGAGGTTCATGGAAACTCTGATGGAGGTTCATTTCAGAGTTGTGAATCCAACGGTGTTACAAAGGAGAAGAAAAGTTGGTTTGGTTGGAGCAAAAAAGCCTCCAAAGACACTGGTGATGATTCGGATGACTCCAAGCTTGTAAAGAAATTCTCAAAGCTGGCTCCAGAAGATAGCAAGCAGAGACCAAATGACAATCACGCATCATCATCCGAAGTTCCTCGGGAGGATACAACGGTTGGTAAAAAGAGCAAAGATAAGAGCAGCAAGAAGAAAAAGAAGAAAACAACCATCGGTGAGCCTAAGACCGAAAGTGAGTATAAAAAAGGATTAAGACCTGTTTTGTGGTTGACGCCGGACTTTCCACTGAAAACAGAAGAACTCTTGCCATTGCTCGACATTCTAGCCAACAAGGTTAAAGCTGTCAGAAGATTAAGGGAGCTTTTAACTACTAAACTACCTCCTGGCACATTTCCTGTCAAGGTACTTGATACTCTCTTTCTCTCTCGCTCTCTAGGATCTGTTATGTTAACCTTGTTCCATTTTCTTCTTATTGTTCTTGTGCTTTCTTTAATCGTTTTTGCGCTGGTCCATCCCTTCTCTACACTGCTTACACTTAATGGCAAAGGTGCTGAAAGAGGGGCTCCTTTTTATCTGTCACCTCATAGATGCACTTGTGCCTGGGATACATGATATCCAAGTAATACAGTGGCATTCATCATCATGAATCAACAGATGGATGATGCATTTAGTTGAAAAGAATGGACAATCACTTACACGATTCAGCTGTCTGGGGTGTATGATGTCCAAGTTGAGACAGTTGAATCTAGCAGGGTAATTGCGGATCATGTTGTCATTGTCAATAGTTATTTGATGTACTCTGTAGGATATATTTATTATGGTTTAGTGACTACCAACTACTAAGAGAGACCCGTCCTCCATACGTTGATAAGTTTTCCTGATGTGATGGAAATTGTGTTATTAAGTTCCCCCAACCTATCATTCTTTGAAAAAAAAAAAAATCTGAAACCTAATATAATATGTTGCTCGCTGCTTGTCTGTACTTGCAGCAAATTTAACCTAACAACTCACAAACCTACCAAAAAGTCTTTGTGTTCAAATTAGTATAGAATGGCAAAGAGTTTCGTCGAGGTCATAAACCTGAGCATATGTCATGTTAAGTGTTTTTCATGCCCGTGCATCGAAAACCAGCTCTTTCTGACTCTTGGTATGATTATATCGTGTGTTTCATTCCCCTACTTTTATAGAACTATTTTACTTATCACCTGTAAGAAAGAAGGCATTGCCTGTTCATGTGGACATCTATTGATAATCTGTTACTCTTGTCCTGACAACTACAACAAAAACAACATACCCAGTGTAATCTCGCTAGTGGGGTCTGGAGAGAGGGTAGAGTGTATGCAAACTTTATCCCTTCCTCGTGGAGCTAAAGAGGCTGTTTCCAAAAGAGCCTCGGCTTAAGTGCAGCCTCTCTTCCGATGCAATAGAATATGTTTTGACTGTTAGTTGAATAATTTAAGTAAAGATTCCTCTCCTTTGGTTGTAATTGTATGTAGTGGATGCTCAAAATATTTATCTGTTGATTAATATTAGAGATAGTATTTGTGTAGTATTCCGTGTCTCGAGCCGGGGGTCTATCGGAAACAGCCTTTCTACTTCTTTAGAGGTGGAGGTATGGACTGCGTACATCTTACCCTCCCCAGACCTCATTATGTGGGAATACACTGGGTTTGTTGTTGTTGTTGTTGTTGATTAATATTAGAGATTAGAAATAGTTAAGGGCTTGGCTTGCTAATCGTCTATATATCGTCACAACTCAACTTTTATGTTATTGCACTAAAGTAATCTTTTGTAGCAAAAGAATCTTAGAAAGAACTTTGCCAAGTATCACGGGAAGTGTCTAAACAATCTTTTTTGTTGCTAAAAAGTTGAATATTCAACTTTGTCCGAGTGTCATATAAGATGTCTCTTGTTTCCTGCTAGTCCTAATGACTCTATGTGATAACTAGGTAAAATTGAGCGACTTTTTTGTTACAGAGAATGGTTTAGTGACTTCCGTGGTACTTAGATGAAGTTGAGTCATCTATTTAGTACAAAATATAGTGGTCAATGAAGTAGGTTGACAACCACGGGGTCTCTGGTTGAAATCCCCTTGGAGGCAAAATACTAGATGATTCTTCCCATTTGCCCAAGCTTTGGAGGTCGGGGTTAGCTGTTACTTGTGTTGGTGGAAGGTAGCAGGTATCAAGTAGAATTAATCGAGGTGCACAAGCTTGTCCTGACATCATGGTTGATAAAAAAAGGTATAGCGACTTTAGTGCAATGAAACGTATAACCCATGCAGTTTGGGATAAACCTTTCAAGGTGATGGTCGTTGTTAGAAGTTAAATATGGTATGTAGTAACCTAACCAATATTTGTTAGATCTACAAGGACCCACGCATAGCGCGAGCTTTAGTGCAACGGACTGCCACTTTTGCCCTATCGGTGAATCTCAACTTTCGTAGTTATTGCGTGTATTATAGTTGGTGATGGGAAACTATTCCCTCACTCCAATTAACGTATTCATACTAGTCATGTGACCAGGAGGTCACGGCAGAAATGCAAGGTAAGGCTGCATACAATACACTCTTGTGGTGGGGCCCTTCCCTGGACACCACGCATAGTGGTAGCTTTAGTGCACCGGGCTGCCCTTTTTATACTACATTCTTATGTTGCTGTATAATGAAGTATTCCAAGTAACTTACAAGAGTTTACTGCACTTCAGGTAGCTATCCCTATCGTTCCAACAATTCGAGTTCTTGTTACATTTACAAAGTTTGAAGAGCTCGAACCAGTGGACGAGTTTTCAACCCCTCTATCAAGTCCTACAAATTTCCAAGATGCAAAGTCTAAAGAATCCGATGGCGCTACATCATGGATTTCATGGATGAAGGGTAACCGCGATGAGCTATCCAGCGACAGTAAAAGCCACAGGTTCCAGGATGAGATTGACCCTTTCCGTATACCTTCAGATTATTCTTGGGTTGATGCAAATGAGAAAAAACGCCGAATGAAAGCCAAGAAAGCAAGGAATAAGAAGCATAAAAAGCATGGTGCCACTAGAAATCAAGAGAATGGGCAGCAGACTAATGAGGATGTTGAAGAATAACGACGACGAAATTTCTTCTCTCCTACATACCATCGAAAGAAGAGGTAAAGCTCAGTGTCCCTAATTCTCGTCGGAGGGCCAAGCAAGTCGAGGCTTTTCTGGGGCTTTATTATATCAGAAAATATGCATCTTCTGCCATACCTTAAATTAATATGAAGGTTTACAAAACATCATTTGCTTTTTAGTGTTTCCAGCTTAGTACATCGGCAAATCCGAGTTGGAGACTTCTTCGAGAGCTTATGGTCTGTTGCGAGTAGCATGGTGCATGTGGAATCCCTTGTGAATCAGCAAGGACCACGTTGCAAGGTTAAATACTCTTGGCTGACTGATGGCGAAGTAGTACCGTGAGCGTAAACATACAAGTGCTATCATTTTAAAGATTTTTCTCTCTTTTAGACTTTGAAAGAGGAGATTAGTTTGTGTTTGGCTAGTTAAAACAGATCAAATTTGTAAAGAGCTTTACATTTTAAAACAGCTTAGTGTGCTTGTGAGTTCTCTTTTTTCTTTTATAGTAATTTTGATTCTTGAAGTGCTTTGTTTCTATCATTGAGATGTTGAACTTTTTGTAATTTGTAGTACAATGAACTTTGATACTATGATTTGCTTCTCGTGAGTCGAGGGTCTTTTGAAAACAACCGCTCTACCTCCAAGAGGTAGAGAGGTAAGGTGTGCGTACGCTCTACCCTCTTCAGACCCCAATTTCCGGAGTTTATTTGGTATGGATGTTGTCAGACTTCGAAAGAAAATAGAAATTGGGCTAGTGGATATCAGTCAAAACACAAATATACAACATACCCAGTGTAGTTTTTACAAGTGAAGTCGGAGGCGGGTAAGGATAGAATGTATGTAGACTTTATCCCTATTTAGAAAGATTTCAGTCAAATAAGTATTTATTATATATGCTTGTCCTCGGAACTCACGGCTTCCAACTTATGTGAAAAACGCGCATGGATATATGGACCATATATTTCTAACCATATCCATGCGCGTTTCACATAAGGTTTAGAAGTAGTGACGCTAAACATAAATTGTGTGCGTTTAGTTAACACAACTTCTGTAAATTAGTGACTGCTTCTACGCCTCAAACCTATAGCAATAGATCACGTGAAAAGAAAACTTTACCATTACTCCAAAACTCCCCTACCAATAATCTTTCGAACTTGACTCAACAATTGCTTAAATAATCAACTAAAACACTGTTTTTTGCATTGAAATAGTTGATACACAAAGAACACCCTCACCATTTTAATTTGGCAAACTCCACACAGTATGCCATATGAACCATGAGGGGTAGAGATGTTTTTTTCCCGTAGATCCTTGGCTCAAAGAACAATGGGCTTGAACCACGACGTCATCACAAAATGCAGAGCCTTCGGCGAAAAGGTTTCACTGACAAAAAGGCATATCAGCAAAGACACAATCGTACACGATTTTCAAGATTATATCATAGTAGTATATACATCTGGGAAATTCTAAGATAAAAGTCTTCATAACCAAGAAGATTAAGCAATGCCGGTTTGAAAGGCGAAAAGGAGCAAATGCAAGCACATAGAGTTTGACTAAAGACATGTTCCGACTAGGAAACAAAAGTATCAAAGTTTCTAACACATGAACTTCCACACAACAGTGCAATACGAGTCTCACCCACTGAGTCTTTCCTTATGTTGATATAATTCATCGCATGTTATCTCTGCGCCTGTTGAATCTATTGGGTCTTATTCTGTCGTTACGCTGAGGGACAGGCTCTACTCTCCTCTGTCGTTCAGGTGATCTTTGAACTATCTGCCCATTGACAAAAAGTTCAGCTGCAAAGACAAATATAAGATCATTGTCAAGGCAAAATCATACACATCCATTAGCAAAGGTGTTGGGAGTAAGAACTAATAGAAGGTAAAACTAAAACTAGCTTTTCCCAACATGAATCTACACCCTAGCATGAGCGGCACAGGAATAGTGTGTGTAACAAGACAAAATCGGGGCCATGTCACAGACACAACAGCTTCTTCGATGACCCAAAGTGGTTTGGGTTAGTGTTTTTTTTTTGTTCTTTCTTTTATTTTGGGGGAGGGTGGGGGAAGATTTGCTCTTTTCCAGTAAGACGGCTTCTGTATTTCTCACAATTAGAAGACAAGATATTGAAGAAACTATATAACAACACACAAACAGAGCTTGAACTTAAAATGATAACAACTTCGCCTCAATGCAACACAGCATTCTTTTCGCATAGTGTTGCATTCTTTTCGCATAGAAATTCTTGATAAAACTCATTATGTTATTACATATGAATTCATCAAAGTACGAAACACGTAGCGCTTAAAAGTAGCAATTACAGGGAGGCCTCCATAAAATTACTAACAACCTCTGGTAACACGCACCATGGTATCATATACTATCAGTTCATTAGTAGGAAACAAACAACCTCTTCTGAGAAGTCCACGAGAAACAAGCACCATGGTAACACACATGACTTGTACCGGTTTGGAGCAAATTTGATACTGTTCATGGCAAGCTAATTAGGGGGAAGTTGTATATGGGCAAAAGATAGAAGGTATCTTCGCAATACTCAATATCCCTAGTGAAATTGGGGTGTGGTGTGTGTGTTGGGGCGCGGGGGTGGGAGGGTTCCTCCTAGCCACCCTATAAATCCATCCTTCTAAAGGCATGTTCTACAAAGCGGATGAGTATGATATGCGTCAGCATTGTGAAAACACATATTTAGAAAACCTTGCATGAAAGTGCACTTTCTGCTGCAGACAATTAGAAACCTTATGCTCAATGAACAACCCCTTACCAGTGATAATTTATCCTCTCCTAGTTCACTTGACCTACTCCTGCTTTTTGCTATCACCAAAAGTGACAACTTTCTACAGAAAACAAGTGTAGCATCTAAGTATTTAAATCTTCAAAATATGACCTCTTTATATTTTAATTTAGTAAAACATCTTTGAATATTTCTCTGCACTACCAATTATTCGGACTATATCTTCAATTAACTCGTACAGCCTAACCAATAAAAGGTTTGTTCTTCTAGTCTTTCTACATAATCAATACCCTCCAAGGTCTTCTTTTCCCTTGCTAGGCTACCTCCATTATGTAAAAGAAACCACAGACACTGACTTCCCAACCACATTCTTTATCTATTCACTAAAAGTTTTGTTGCCTCTCGATGTTCATTTCGTGAGAAACCATAGAGAGCTTAAAATTCAAATTAATGGTTGGATTGTTTTTTGGAGACAATTACACATGTATGATATAAAGGCAACAATTTAAAAGAACTTTTAGCAAGAGCAGACTTTTTTTATGCATTCTTTTAATTCTAGTTATTAGGTCATACTCCTAATACCTTACAGAGCATGGCTCTGCTTCCAAACAAAGAGCAAACAAGTTCTAGAAGAATGTTTACCTCCATAATCCTTGTATTCAGGATCGACATAGGAATCGGGCAGCACAAACAGAACACCTGGCAAACCTATTGCAGCAAATATTCCAAGTCATTCCTTTAATATGGACTGATGGCTATTGCAAAAAGAAAAAGAAATGATAGTAAAGCATTTTCAACAGACCTTCCATTTTATTAGAAGTCTCCTCGTCAACTTCACACCCAAAACCAAAGTACCTCTCACATGAGACATTGTAAATCTTCTTTATTGCTTCCTCTTCGCTACACATGCAAAAGAGATCATGAATAGGTAAAACAGCTGCTACTACTATTACGCATTAATCCTAAACTAGTCAGGCCAGGGTAGGTTACATGGAACCCCAATACATCTTGCTTCACATGGGCCTTTTCATTTCAACACTTGAATAGGTCCATGAACAGAATAGCACAAATGAGTCTAGCTAGACACATCTTATACTCCCCCCATAGTCACTATCTGAAAGTTAACCAAGTTTTCGACAAAAAATTATGGTAATGATCATGACCACAATTGAGGATACATTTGGGAAGCTGTCAGATTACATTTGAGGCCCTGGTTAAAAAAAGAGCACGTACTATGGGATGGATGCAAATACAATAGAGGAAATATTCTATTAGACTATGCTAGAAGGAGATGAATTCCAATATTAGTGCTTGTATTTCCATTTCTGTATTTCAAGGATATAGGAGTTCATCTCCTTTCTTGCAACAGAACTCATAAATAAAAGGCTAAACAATAAAATTGGGGAGCTTCCATATTTACTTAGTAAACAACTATGCAAAGAAAGACCAAACTACTGTATATCCCTAATAGAGTATTTCATCTTCTAATACATCCGCATCTTCACACATTGTACATGATCTTATTTTTTTAACCAGGATCCCCCAAATGTAATTTGATAGCTTCCCAAATCGGCCCTCCATCATGGATATGTACATATAAGGTTATATACTTTCAAGTAGCACAAAAAGGTGTTGGTAAGTTATAAGCACTTCTGGCTTATTTACGCATCTCATAAGCACCAAAAATGCTTGTAAGTAAAAAATAAGGAAAAGTCATCAGCTGGTCACCCATAACTTAAATTATAGCTTATAAACACTTTTGCTTAGACCCAACTTTTTACGATGTCATCCTTAACATCTTTTGTAATATCTGAAATACTCTTCCTAAAACATAAGTTTTAGTTATGTCTCTAGTCTATCTCCATCATTTGTCCCCTATGTGAAAAATATTTGAAAATTTGTATTTTTTTGTAAATAATTTCGAGGACATTTCAATTATTTTAACCAAAAAAGTGTTTATTAGCACACTGTTTTACCAAACAAACCAACTGCTTGTAATCAGTTTCAGCACTTCTATCATAATAAGATAAACTTGAGCACCTAAAATAAAAGTGATTTTCAGCTCTTGAAACTTATCAGCTACTTTTATAGCTAATCCAGAAGAAAAATTGATTAGCATACGCACAATAACAAAGTACACAATGGATTCCCACAAAGTGGGGTCTGGAGAGGGTAGAGCATACGCACGCCTTACCTCTACCTCATGGAAAGATTTTCCTTCATACCGAACAAACCTTACTACAACAATAACAACAACCACCCTAGTGTATTCCCACAAAGTGAGATCAGGGGAGAGGGTAGAGCACACACGGACCTTACCTCTACCACAGATCTAAGGTAGAGAGGCTCTTTCTCATAGACCCTTAGCTCGAACACACACTAAAAGAGTATAATTTTCATTACCTCCCAATGACTTCGACATAATTAATACTAATATCTGCATTACTAATGCAAGTATTACTAATACACCATATTCTACATTATTCTTGTACAATCTACCAAACAACCCCTAAAATACATTACAAAACAATAAGTAACAACAATACAAAGTGGATAAAAGTATTTAATCATAGTTGAGGAAGAGAGGTTGTTTCCAATAGACCCTCAGCTCGAACACACCCTAAAAGAGTGCATTTTCATCAACTCCCAAGGACTTTAGCAAGGGTTTGAATATAACAATCAATCATTTGAACATGATTAGCATGAGTTATCATGTTCCTCTTTAACTAAACTTATTCAATACCAGATAGTAAACATCAATAAATACGGTGGCATGGTAAAATAGTCAAGTTAATCATTGTTTCTTAATGAACGAGACAAATCCAAATGTGACAAGTAAAAAATGAACGGAAGGACAATACATTACAGAACACTATGTAATAACAATACAAACTGACTGTAGAAGAGTATATTTTTCATTACCTCCAACCACTTTAGCTAGGGTTTGAATGTAGCAATCAGGAAACGCTACAATCTATATATGGTACAATATAATACAATAAAAGGGCAGCCTGGTGCACTAAAGCTCCCCGCTGTGCGTGGGTTCTGGGGAAGGGCCCCACCACAAGGGTTTAATGTACACAGCCTTACCTTGCTTTGCATTTTTGCAAGAGACTATTTCCAAGGCTTGAACCCGTGACCTAAAGGTCATATGACAACAATTTTACCAGTTACTCCAAAGCTCCCCTTCAATATAATACAATATTATACGGAAATGATAAAACCCACATATAATACAACACAATACAATACAATATGAAAATGAGACAATCTATATACAGCACAATATAATACAATAATTCTAACAATATTTAACACAAATAAAGTGTGATAAGAGTATACTTAATCATTATCTCCCGACAACTTTAGCTAGGGTTTTAACATAACAATCAACCAATTGCTGTTTATGAGCACCTTCACCAAAATGATACAATCCATATACTGTACAATCTAATACAATACAATATGGAAATGATACAATCTATATACAGTACAATATAATACAACACGATACATCATGAAATGATACGTAACAACAATAAAAACAAAGTGTGATAAGAGTATAATCCCATTACCTCCCGACAACTTTAGCTAGTGTTTGAACATAACAATCAATCATTTGCTGTTTACTAGCTCCTTCGCCGCCGGGTTTATCCATAACAATAAGCCAATGCTCATAATCGCAACCGGGAAACAACGGCGCCATTTCAGTCGGAGCACGGTCACCGGTTCCTGGAGTGTACGGGGAGTTACCACCGGACCGGTTCATACGGAACCGGACCGGGTTAAAACTGAACGGTTTTGGGAAATTAGGGTAAAGAGAGTGGGAGAAGAGAAATGAAGATCGGACGGTGGAGATAGGAGTGTGAGAAATGGACGGTGATGAGGAGGAGGAGGTGGAGGAGAGGAAGCGAAGGGAAGAAGAGAGAAAGCGAGAAGTGTAGAGAGATCTGGTGATTTTGGAGGCCATTGTAATGAAGCTTTTTTTTTTTTGGTTGGTGATTGTTGGGAGGGTTTGAGGGTTTATGGGGGTTATATAAGGGTTGGGGGCTGGGGGTACTAGTGATTACTCTTTTTTTTTCTTCTTGATACATAGTACCATCTTGGTAAAGTTATTGTTACGTGATTAGGAGGTTATGAGATCAAGTCATAAAAATAATACTTGTACGTAGCAAGAGCTTTAGTGCATTGGGTGGCTTAAAATGGGGTTGGGGTTGGGGTTGGGTGGTAGTGGACTAGTCTAGTGATTACTCCCATATTACTCTTTTTTTTTTTTGGTTGCTTTATATATTGATCGGGATTTTGGAGTTACGAGTGAAGTTGTTATCACGTGATTAGGAGATCACGAGTTCAGGCTGTAGAAAGCGTTTCGCAGAAATATAAGTTGAGATTGCATCTAATAGATCCTTATGATTCAGTCCTAGCTTTAGTGCACTGGGCTACTTATGGTGGGGGCTGGGGGTGGGGGCAGTGGACTAGTCTAGTGATGACTCCCATATCACACCCCTTTTTTTATTTCATATATTGGTCGGATCTTGGAGTAACTGATAAAGTTGTTGTTGTGTAATTAAGAGTGCACGAGTTCAAGCTGTAGAACCATCACTTTAATGGAAGTTGACGTTGTGTATAATAGATCCTTATGGTTCAATTCTTCTCCAGATCTCGTACATAGCGAGAGTCCTAGTGATCTTTTGGTAGAATCAACAACAACAACAAACCCAGTGTATTCCCACCAAGTGGGATCTGGGGAGGGTAGAGTGTACGCAATCCATACTGCTACCTCAAAGAAGTAGAGAGGTTGTTTCCGATAGACCCCTGACTCAAGATAAAGACAAGTAGACCAAAGCGTAATTAAATAAGAAGCAAGATGGATGGCATAACTCTTTTGGTGGAATGGACAAGAAAAATAATTCTGAGATAAAGTTCGGGATTAACTTTATCTCATTTTTGGTGAACTTTATCTCATATTTGGTAGAAGGAATTACTCAATCACAGAACATTTTATTTCACTATTTGTATCAAAATGATGAAATTACTATCTCGTATGGAGGAAGGGATAAAATAATCCCATGTGATATCCACCTCATGAGATATCCTTATAGTAAATAAGCAATTTTACTAATAAAGAGAAATACGAATCCGACATGACATCCAACGTGACAATACACGTGAAATACACTCACATGGATTTGTATTATGCCATGCAGGATGTGTATGTCTACACATTCAACTTTATACAGATTTAAATGTCTACTCGTACACAGCCAAAGTTGAAGAGCATAAATGTCCAAAGAGGCCCAAGTTAAGAGGCACATTTATATATCATGTCCGAGTTAGAGTTTACAGTTAGCAATTGAAACCAAGTTGAGATATCTAAATGTACATACATACGAGAGTGATTACTTATTAATTGAGACCAAAATTAAGTGTGTATTTTTTTATAATGTCTATTACTTAATAATATGCCATTGCATCTTCTACAAAAGGAAATTAGAATCTCAAAGAAAATCTATGTAAAAGCAAAAAAAATACTGTAAACACCAGATATGAATAAGTTTCTTTTTCTATTCTTCTTATTATTTGCATTCTAAAGTTTGAACTACAACAATTGTGCAAAAGTAGAATACACTCAGCTACACTTTGCTGCAAGGCAATGCCATGATTTGGACCTTGGTGAAAAAAGGTCTCACTTATAATCTCATTTTAGATCATAGTTTCTGGGCAGAAATTAAACATCATGAAATAATCTTCTGATATGATCCACAGTTGCAGGCATCAACGTCACAGGGCATCGCTTATACTGCATCGAAAGAAAATAGAGCATGAAATTACAAAAAGACACAAAGAGTTTAACCTCTATGCATTGACAGGGTAAAAGAATGGCATAATACAGAGACTCGAGTTTGGCCTCGGCTGGCGATAAGCACTACTAACTTTGAAAGTGCACGTATAGACAGACACCTCAACTCGTCTCCATTGCGTCAGTTGAATACTCCAACTTACAAAATGATCATCTAGACACTTCCAAAATTTAGGTACCAGGTCAGCGTTGGGTGTGCATGAGACGCAGTGGAGTCAAGTTGGAGTGTTTAGCTGTCAGTTGAGACCAAGTTGAGGTGTCTAGATGTGCACTAGCAAAGTTGGGAGTGTTTACTTGCCGGTTGAAGTACATTGATTCATCTTTCATACTAGTATATGTAAGTTGAATTTCATTTAGGAAAAGAGAAGGAATCAAGACTAAGCCTAGACGAATCAGCTCCCTATTCTACTAGCAGCCAGCGACAAGGAGTAGTGGTATGTAGTCATGGAAATAGCTCTTTGACAATGATATGACACTTGAACCTAACTTAACCCAAAAGCTAGCTCATGGCTCGCCCAGGCCCATCTAGAGCATGGAATGGAGCCCAAACAGAGATGGACCTGGCTCTATGGGTAAAGATACGACACATGGGCATAATTCAACCCCAAAAACTAACACATGAGGGGAGGTTTACCCAAGTCCATATAACCAGACCACCAGTCCATTTCCCGATCAATGTCGGACTCTAATCGCTCTAAAACTTCCCTTTGCCGGAAAATGAAATCATTGTACTTTACGATTTAGCAATTAGCAGAGCGAGAAATTATTGCAATATTAACGACAAAGAAACAATTTAACATTGCCATTATGATTTAGTTTCCCAGATGAATTCTATCAACTGATTCTGGAATTTCACCTGAGAGACATATCTGAAAACACAGGAATAGCAGAAGACTAGCCCTGAAACTGACACCACTGAGGGATTTGCACGCTTTTGTGAGCACAAAGGACACAGTGTTCTGTCTGTAGGTAGTGGAATTCCCTCTTTTGCAACCTGTGTACATTGAAAATGTTATGCATAAGCATTGTAGCAGAACCTACACACTATAAAAAAAGTATTAGACAAAAGTTGAAAATTTTTCTCCAGACCCATATTTCACCAAAACAGAAAATGGTTTGTAAACGTTGTTACTTCCCAAAGGAGGTACACACTAAATTGCTAGTTGAGGACTTAGACAAATCATGGTCTGTCACCACTCACCATCTTGCGCGCTTCCCATTGGTAACTGGCTTAGATACCGGCACTAATTTCTACAAACTATGTATAGAATGCAAAGCAAGTGAGCTTTATATAAACAAAGACTTTATTGGCCAAGTGCAATCATTTAAAATAGGTACAATGATGCTCTCCCATACAGAATGCACAGTATATTGTACGACCGTGTCACATATAACTCATATTCATACTAGATCCTTAACTCCAGCACCTGTAAACTGCTTAAATGGATTGATGTAAATGATAAGTCGGAGATGAGTGACCGCAGATTAAAGTTTCGGAATTATGGTTGATTGAAAAAGCCAAAAACCATGTATCATATGACACTTTTCAGCTAAACATATATTTGCCACCAAGTACCAAGTGTATTTTCTCACCCAATAAGAATCATGAACAAATAAAAATGGGAGCAATATGGCTGTTAAAATTATCTTTTACATATTCCAGATTAGCAAATTGCAAGACTAGTCCTCTCCATCCCAAATGAAAATGAACTCACCTTTGGAGGCGGAGGAGGAGGTGGAGGTGGATAAACAGTTGGAGCTGACATCCTTTCTTCTGCTGACTGGTACCACCACTCCATCATCTGAGTACATTGACAGCAAAAACTTAAATATATTTATAGCATCGATATATGAGCACAACAAAACTGGAGAAGAAAAATAATCTCTCTAAAGGAACAATACAGAAAAGCTGCAGAGCGTGAGCTAAACAACACTTACTTTAAAGAAAAACACTGCCGCAATCAGGCCAGTTTGAGCATAGTCAAGAACTCCATACGCACAACTTAGTAAAGCCCTTTGTACTGCCTGAAATGTTAAATGTATTCAGAGAATAAAGGTCAGAATATTGGCTGTGAAGATAATTTTAAATGAAAAAGTATGAAACACTAAAGAGACAGGGCACCTCCATTATTTTTCGGGACAAGTCCCCGTACCTCAACTAAGAAGTAAAATTAATTAATACCAAGAAAGAAAAGCAAAAAGGGGATACACATAGTCCCAACTAGCATAACATGCTGCTCCAAATATCTTTCCCTCCCCCGAAAAAAAGAAAATAAAAGGACGAGAATCAGAATAGGAACACAGAAAAGAGATTTACGGGATGAACACCAACCTTTAGCCAAGGGGGCCCCCGAAGTCTCTCTCGTTCACGGCTTCTTATTTTAGAAATCCTAGAAGAAGAATCCATCTACCTTGACATAACATAAAGGAAAATCATATATAACCAAATTTTATAAAAGAGGAATTACCTAATAAATAAGATCAACTGTTTAAGACATAATTGGATAGCTACAAATATAAATTGAAACTTATACCCAGTGATTCAAGGTAATATGAAGGACGTGCCTCAAAGCACTGCATCCTTAAGAGCAACTTTTTCTTGTATAAGGTAAGCATGAGAACCATAATCAAACCAGAAAAGAGCTAAAGTTCTCAACCGAATTATCCACAATGTTTTAGTTTCCTAAAGGAACTTGCACACATCAGAAAATTACATTATCCAATTGATTATTCAGATACAGAGCTTTCACATCACTTGTAACACATTTAGATGCTCAGACACAATAAAATTCGGCACCAACATATTGAGTCAGTTACACCATTAATTCATTAATCCTTCAGCATTTCATGCTAGGATATCTAAAAGTTCTTTGAATTCATTCTGATTCACTGCTACCTTACAAGTATTCAAATATTTAATCGCCCAGGCATTACAAATACTCCAAAGGATTCATACTTCTGATACCAACTAAAAACACCTTCAAGACCAAGAGAGATACTAACAAGAAACTGTCTACAGACATACCAGTTCCTGTCCTGTAGCCCGACAAACATGAATACCCAGAGCATGGAGTCCTAGAGAGTAAAATCCAGTAGCATCCAGCAAATACAGTAGCTGGTAAGCAAATGATAAACCTACAGGACAATTACATAAGAAGGTGAACGATGACACCAAGACCTGCTAAAAATCCCCACTAAAGGGGATGGCTTTGCATATTAATGTGTATGATATTTTAATGACAAATTCCTTCACACATTTAACTGAGAAGCTCAAAAAGATAAAAGGAGGCACTATTTAGACAAAATTGCAATGGTTTCACCATGAAGGTTAGGGTCCTTTCAACATTGAACAGGTGGTAAGGCCATTTAGGGGCAACATGAGTGATAAATACATGACTATAATGAATAGAATTACCTTCATCTCATCTCAAAAAATAAAACAAACAATACATAGAAAAACAGGAGCATAGTCACAATCACAAGTAAGAAATTGAGCTCTATATACCTTCATTTCCAGCATGTATCCACGGGTAACAAGCAGCTATGATCTTTCTGATTTTCTTTCTCAAACGCTCTCTAACTGAGTCTTCTGTATCTGAACCGCTCGTTGAAACTATAGGATTCCCATCTCCATCAAAATAGTTAGCGTCACCAAATCTCTCATCCTCGTGCCCCCATAAACTAGCTTGAAGAGCAGCCTCTCTTTCTTTATTGTAGATTGAATGCAATTTCGATCTAAGATATGGCAATATAACCTAAAGAAGCACATCCACATTATGCAGTTGCATTTACCAAAAGCAGTACAACTTAAAGGCAAAAACAAGATTCAAGCAATCATGTCACAGTTTTATGCATATATTAAATGCTATTGTCAATGGAAGAAATTAGCAGATTAGGAAAAAAAGCCAGAAGAGTTCCAATCCCACTAACAATTCCACGCTTTTTGTTCATCCAATTATACGTGTCCTAAGATGGGAGAACAGTAAGCTTCTGCAAACAGATGGCATGGGGACAATAAATTTAGAAACATCTTCAACATTAAACTGAACAATCAGAAAGCATTACAGAAATGTACAGGGAGAAAGGGAAATTCATTTTAGGATTTCAATCTAAGGTCTTACAAGGCCGGTAGGTGTGGGAAAGTCAAAATATACAAGTCCAACATATCCACAAGTTTACAGTACGATAGATGTGTGGTCAACACAAGATTAGACAAGAATAAAATGACCACATTTGGCAAAAGGTGCAAGTAGCACACATTGCAGATAAAACGAGAGAAGGTCGATTGAGATGGTTTAGTCATGTACCGACGTCAACATCTAGATATGCAGATTCGTAGGTGTGGAACAATGGTGCGTGAAAGTGTTAAAAGGGGAAGAGGTGGCCTAAAATCAAATTGAAGCAAGATGTTCCCAAGGACCTTCAAACTCTTTGAATTCATGCAGACCTATATAGACCTAGTGAAGAATAGGGCAGAGTGGGAGAAAAAGATCTATATAGGTACAACCGATTAGTTGGGATTATTTTCTACTCATGTTGTTTCCTTCTGGAGCCTATGTTTTCTAGGAATCTTTCCGTCCAGTTAGATATTTATAAGACAGTAGAAACTACAAAGAACTTTTAGTTTTCAGTAGAAAGCTGCCAAGCAACCCACAGCTTTTTTAACCTTTACCTTATCAAAAAAAAAAGAACTTTTAGTAGGTTTATCTGTATTTTGTATTTATTTCTTCTTCTTCTTCTTCTTCCTTTGCATAATACTAGAATAAGATGTGTTTAGATGTGGCAATATGGTAGGTGAGAATTCATATAGCCAATTTCAACTTGCTTGGGATTGAGGCATAGTTGTTATTGTAATTGCAGTTCATGGTAGATTGAGATGGGAAGGACAACATGGTGGTTATTCACCATGATATACCTATACATAAGTCTTCACAGTTCACAGAATACACTATTTCCACTTTCTCATTGTGGATTCAAGTCTGATGCCAGGAGTGGCTTTTAGATGATAGGAACGATTCTTCTGCAGAAAATCCTCTTGACAAAAGAAAGAAATAAACTCAGGGGAGGATGTAAATCACTTCTTCAATACCAACTTCCATTCAGCTGTGGACAGGACCTGTTTGAAATGGAAGGGGCAATCCTGTCAAAGATAAACCTCATTACAGAGTTGGAAGATCAGCCGAGATGCAGGAAGGGTAGACATGGGAGTTAGTAGTTAGTACCACTTGTTATCATGTGAACAGCTTGGAAGGAAAGAAATGGAAGGGCTTTTGAGGGGACTGAGAACTCTCCTCATATATACTTGGGAACTTTTTTTTTCTATGCATTTTTAGAGGATACTTATAAACTCCTACATGTTTAGATGATTGATTGCTTTTCACTGCAAGGTCTGTTTTGGACTTTCTTCTTTTTTCATACAGCATTTGTAAAAGACTTCCCTTTTATGCAATCAATTAAAAAGAAATAATTATAAACAAAAAAGAGTTTCAACAAGAATAATCAAAGTTTAGTACGACAAGATAGCAGTGATTTTGCTTCATGTGATCGATCAGAATAGGAGAAACTCATGTACAACAACATAAGTGAGTATTCCAGTGTAAGAGATTACCAGAAACACAACTGAAAGAATTTTTTGGCGCTTCTCCAATCCTGTGTGATTAATTTCTTCTCTGGCATCTGGACCTTTGTTATCACCCTTAACTTTTATCTTAACTGCCCTTCTTCGCAGACCATATAAAGACTCAGCAAAAGACCCATCTGAGAACAAGTAAAAAGGAACAAATTTAATAAAGCCATAGCAAATAATTAGCCTGCCTTTAAATAGAAACTGCATTGTACCACAGAATTCATACACGCTCGGATGAAAAATAAAATACTATTCATGGACCCACTTGCAAATACTAAGCATTAGCCATTGGAAGAGTAAAAAACTACAGTCTTTTCATGCATTTCAAAATAAGTTCTACATAAAAAATGTAACTTCAGTATTTTTATATAGTTTCTACATTAGTAAACATTATGTTAGAAAAAATAATATTCAGAACAACGTAAGAATAAAGACAAAAATTTGATCATTTGAGTCTCAAACACCAAGCCAGTCATTCTTTTTGGTACAAAGGAGTATCTGGAAAGACAAATACGCATACCTGTAGTTCGTAAGCTATGCGTTTCAAGAACTAGTGTAAGCAAAGCGAAGCACTCATCCTCGTAATCTAGAATTTTGTGGATGAAAGGTCTTCTTAAAGCTAAAACCTGCAAGCAAGCAACATTAATAATTACCCATCACACCACGTAACTACAGTTAAACATGAACAATGACGCCTCAATTCCAAACTAGTTGCAGAACACGGATATAAATCCTCTATATCAATTCTGCCGTGTTTTATGTCAACACTACTAATTTGCCTTTTAAGAAGCATCTACAAATTACAGTTGCACAACAATAACAGTAACAACCATTCCTCGACTATTCCACGGGATACCTGCCACCTCCCACCAAAAACAGGTACAAGGTAAGTCTGTCCACTATAACAAATGAGAACAGATGAGAAGAAATCACCTAGTGTCTGTCTCTATTGGGAATTGAACCTGAGACCTCATGGTGCTCAACCCAACTTCATTTTGAACCACTAGGCCACACCCTTGGTTGCAGGTATGTTTTTCTTTTTGTCGTTTCTTTTTTTAAAACCTGTGGTGTCCGGACTAGCTTATGCGCACCTCGACTACTTGCTACCTCCCATCAGCAATAGATACCAGTTAACTCTGTCCACCAAGGCTAGAACAGATGGAAAGAAATCACCTAATGTTTGTCTTTGTTGGTAATTGAACCTGAGAGTCTGAAACCTCATGGTGCTTAACCCGACTTCATTGAACCACTAGACCACACCCTTGGTTGCAGGTATGTTTTCCTTCTTTTGATAACTGTGGTGTCTGGGCCAGCTTGCGTGCACCTCAACTAATTCCACGGGATACCTGCCGCCTCCCACCAGCAACAGGTACAACGTAACTCTATCCACTAGAACCAGATAAGAAGAAATCACCTACTGTCCGTCTCCATTGGGGATTGAACCCGAGACCTCATGGTGCTTAACCCAACTTCATTGAACCACTAGCCACACCCTTGGTTGCTGGTATGTTTTCTTCTTTTTTTATTTTTATTAACCATGGTGTCTGGGCCAACTTGTGCGCACCTAGACTATTCCACGGGATACCAAGGTAACTCCGTCCACTGGAACAACAACATACCCAGTGTAACTCCGTCCACTGGAACAAATGGGAAGAAATCAACTAGTATTTGTCTCGGTTGGAAATTGAAACTGAGACCTCATAGTGATCAACCCAACTTCATTGAACCACTAGGCCACACCCTTGGGTGCTCAACTTGAGATTATTGTATCACATAAATTAGTAATCACAGCATGAATTATATTGTGTTTGGTTAACGGTACAAGGTAACTCTGTCCACTAGAATAGCCGAGACGAAATCACCTAGTGTTTGTCTTTGTTGGGAATTGATCCCCAGACCTCATATTGTGCTCAACCCAACTTCATTGAACCACTAGGCCACACCCTTGGGTGCTCAAGTTGAGATTATTTTATCACATAAATTAGTAATCTTAGCATGATTTATATTGTGTTTGGTTAACGGTATAAATTTATCCTCTCAATATAAATTTTATCTCGAGCTTAATCACACTATATCTCACCTTATCCCTTTCAAATTGAGATTCTTTTTTTAATAATCATGATGTCTGGGCTAGCTTGCATGCACCTCGACTATTCCACAGGATACCTACCACCTCCCACCAGCAATAGGTAAGACGTAACTCTGTCCACTAGAAACAAATGTTTTTAGAAATTACCTAGTGTTTGTTTCTCTGTTGGGAATTGAACCTGAGACCTCATCATGCTCAACCCAACTTCATTGAACCACTAGACCACACCCTTGGTTACAAGTATGTTTTTTTTTTTTTATAATCGTGATGTCCGGGCCAGCTTGCACACACCTCGAATAATTCCACGGGATACCTGCCACCTCCCACCAGTAACAGGTACAAGGTAACTCTGTCCACTAGAACAGATGAGAAGAAATCACCTAGTGTTTTGTCTCTATTGGTAATTGAACCTAAGACCTCGTGGTACTTAACCCAACTTCATTGAATTACTAGGCCACACTCTTGGGTGCTCAACTAATTTATACTACATTTGGTTAACGGTATAAATTTATCCTCTCAGTATAAAGTTTATCTCGAGCTTAATCACACTATATCTCACCTTATCCCATTCAACTTAAGATTCTTTTTCTAATAACCGTGGTGTCCGGGCTAGCTTGCACGCACCTCGACTATTCCACGGGAAACCTACCACCTACCATCAGCAACAGGTACAACGTAACTTTGTCCACTAGAACATATGGGAAGAAATTACCCAACATTTGTCTCTATTGAGAATTGAACCTGATACCTCATGGTGTTCAACCCAACTTCATTGAATCACTTCGCCACACCCTTTGGTGCTCAACTTGAGATTATTTTATCACATAAATTAGTAATCCTAGCATGATACAAGGTAACTCTATCCACTAGAACCGGATGGAAAAAAATCACCTAGTGTATGTCTCTATTGAAAATTGAACCTGAGACCTCATATAGTGTTCATCCCAACTTCATTGAACCACTAGGCCACACCCTTGGGTGCTCAACTTGAGATTGTTTTATCACATAAAGTAGTAATCCTAGCATGATTTATATTGTGTTTGGTTAACAGTACAAAGTAACTCTATCCACTAGAACCGGATGGAAAAAAATCACCTAGTGTATGTCTCTATTGAAAATTGAACCTAAGATCTCATTTAGTGCTCATCCCAACTTCATTGAACCACTTGACCACACCCTTGGGTTCTCAACTTGAGATTATTTTATCACATAAATTAGTAACCCTAGCATGAATTATATTAAGGTAACTCTGTCCACTAGAACAAACGGAACGAAATCACCTAGTGTTTGTCTCTATTGAGAATTGAACCTGAGACCTCATATCGTGCTCATCTCAACTTCATTGAACCACTAGGCCACACCCTTGGGTGCTCAATTTGAGATTATTGCATCACATAAATTAGTAATCCTAACACGATTTACATTGTGCCTACAGAAATTATAATCTATTATAATCCCATGATTATAATCTATTACAGCTGAATGGGAATAATGAATAACAAAATTATGAAGCAACTTACACCAAGGGAATAAGTTAACGCGGCTCGGAGACTAGAAGGCAACTGTTGTGCAGCAGCCATTTCGAAGAAAGTGGGACGTGTCCCTTGTCCTCCTACTTGAAACAACATTTTCTCTCTTTCACTTCAACAACAACAATGGCTGCTTGAGAATGAGGGAGATGAAGATACATAAATACAAAAACAACTCTTCTTTCTTTCTCCTTTCCTTTTTTGAGGCTTTTATTCTTTTATTTTATTTTAGGGTCACTAGTTTGTTTGTTTTTTTCTCCTTTGCTCCAAAGTTGGCACTAGTGCACTAGCCAGTGGGAGGTCGTTGATTTGGAGGTGAGTTATGTCGGAATTAAAATTAGGCACAATATATAAATGTGTCTTTTAATTTGATTTTGGATTACATGATCTTCAATCTTGGGTGTGCATGAGTAGACATTTAAAATTGTATAAAGTTGAACAAATAGACGTATATGTGTTATATGTCGTCCGTATTCCTGAAACTTGCAATATTTTTTTTGGCTTTAAAGACCCCGTCTGTTCACTCTTCCTATGATAGTGTACTATGTTACATAGGATGTGTGTGTCTACTTATAATTTTATACAAATTTAAATATCTATTTATGCACACACAAAGTTGAAGATTATAGATAGTTTTGAGGCTAAGTTAAAAGACATGTTTATGTATTGTGCCTTATTAACTCCATTTGTAGATAGATATAAGGTATATGTACACTTTAACCTCTCTAACTCTCAAGATGGTCCCAAACCTCGCTTCGTCGCTTAGTGCCTCATTCCCTTGCTTTTTTTTTTTCCTTTTTAGCTGATTATACCAATGTGACAAAGTTAAAGTAAAATATTATACTAGATATATTATTTTTATATTCAAAACTAAGTCTTATTTCATAGATATTTATAATACTTTACTATCTTTTATTTGCCTAACATATCTTCATTTTGAAAATATTTTCGCCATATAAGTGGTCGCAACAAATTTTCGTTAACGCTGAAAATTAACTGCAAGCAAAAATAAAATAAATAAAAAGAATAATTTTATTTAAAGTAATTTTGTGGGTACAATTTCATTATTCTCTCGATTCTTCTCTCCTAAGTTTTTTCGTGATTCGAGGACCTTTGTAGCGTGATTCTCGAATGTAGGATGATTTGAGCCTCCTAGAAATGTGTTTGGATCTCCAGAAATTGTCTGACAGCACTCGTCTTGTCGAATTGATCTCCGGGCAGAACTCCATTAGTCAATTCGTTGAAGAGTTGTGTAGTCAGTACAAAAGCTTCCTCCAATGCTTGCAGAATGTCCTCCTTTTTCTTTTCTCCCCTCTAAAATGTTATGTTACTCTCCTATTTATAGTTGTAGGGGGTAGGCCTAGTTGCTTGTGATTGGCTGAAACATATCACATTGTCACTTGACGCCTTTTGATTGGTTGTTGAATTTGAATGAGATTTTCACATCATTTGTACATGTGGCGACATCTCATTGGTCTTGAATTTGACTGGGATGCCACGTCACTTGATGAGTTTGGGCTTCAAGGTGAGATGGACCTTGATGAGGAATACAATAGGCTTATTATTTTTTTAAGCCCAAAATAAGTTTAAACCCAATAAAACGTGGATCAAATTTAAATTTTATATGAATTTGATCCAATAAATTTTATGTGTCCACAAATGCCCCATACTTTAAGGTTGGTCGACGTGTAGGCTTGCCGAAACTTGGCGGCGAGGCTTAAAGTACTCATGAATGTGTTTTCATTCTCGTGATTTCAAAGGTATTTGTTTCTCCGAATGTTGATCATGTCAAATTGAAGCATCATGCATTTGGTACCAACACTTATCGCTAGATTGAAGTTTCACGTAGTTGGCATCAATCCGCATAGAACCGAGAAGCTTCATCCGGTCAACACTGTAGATGTGTTACATCTTCATTTTTTGTGCAGGTTTATGCAAATGGTATTGATGTTTGATGTTGAACCATTTAGTGCACTACTTCCATACTGCTTGATAAGAAAGTGACTTGGAATGATCTGATTTTATCTTTGACGACGCTGAAAGTTTTCCATTTTAGCTTCAGTGAGCATGTACTTGGTGTCATTCTTGCGACCTTTTAATGATGAAGTTTTGAGTGTCTGCAGTCTATCGTTGCAAAGCAAGCATGTGGTGTATCTCATCCGTGGGGCTCAGCGATAAAGAGGCTTCGAGTGAGAACATCTCATTCTTTTTAAGGAGCGCGTACGTGGTGCCATCCAGCTTGATAATATTGATACATGGAGTAGCCTTTTCTGGCTTTGGTGAGCAATTACTAGGCACACGTCCACAAAAAAATTTATTCTCCGATAGGAGAACAAAAATACGAGTTGTTTGATTCATAAAAAATGGAATTCAATGTCCTATTTTATCAGTTTTGCAGCGTCACAATAAATTTTGTATTTTGATGTAGGAATATCCAAATCAGGAGTCATTTTTTTGTGTTAGAAAATAAACTCGTAGATCTACGTCTTACGCGGGAATCACAATCAGATTGCATCGAATCATCCCAGATATTGCTCCAAAAACAGCCTTCTAATCTTGGTTCGTTGGTTATTTCAACTTTGCGCAGCGTCGTGATAAATTTCATATCTTGATGTGAAATTATTGGAATCAGGTTCTGTTTTTTGCATTGGAAAGTAGATTCGTAGAACTACGTCTCATGCGAAAACTACAATTAGATTACATCCGAATCGTCCCAGGATATTGCTCCAAAAATAGCCTTCTAATCTTGGTTCGCCGGTTATTTCAGCTTTGCGCAGCGTCACGATAAACTTCATATCTTGACGTGGAAGTATCGGAATCAGGTTTCATTTTTTGAATTGGAAAGTAGACTCGCATAGCTACATCTCGCGTGAAAAACACAATTAGGTTGCATCCGAATCATCCCAGATATTGCTTCAAAAACAGCCTTCTAATCTTGGTTCGCTGGTTATTTCAGCTTTGTGCAGCGTCACGATAAACTCCATATCTTGATGTGGAAGTATCAGAATCAGGTTCCGTTTTTTGCATTAGAAAGTAGACTCACAGATATACATTAAGCATGGAATCCATCAGCATATAACCTTTATATTTTCTCAGTTACTTTTTCAAAGTTGCAGCCTAAATCTTGTAATACTCTATTTCTCAGATTTTGTATACTTCATGAATTTCATCATCTACTTCAAGTTTTGGGCCGCATCACTTCCGCAATATGTTGAAGGCCAGACTAGAGCAATATTCAAAGTCTTTTTCTTGTCGAGAAGACTTTATTGCTTGGGAGATAATGAAGAATCTTTTTGCTTTAAGATGACATCTTCAAAGGACTCCAAATATGCATTCAAGCTTCATACTTTTCCTTTCTTTTTTTTTTCAGAGAGACATTCACAGTTTAGACTCATGCAGGCCAGGAGTGATATGCAGTTTAAGCTCGTGCCTTAAGGAGCGTTTTGACTTACAGTTTAGACTTGTACGTCGAGGAGCGTCTTGAGTTGCAGTTTAGGCTCGTGCATAGAGGAGCATTTTGACTTGTAGTTTAGGCTCATGCGTCGAGAAGCATCTTGACTTGCAGTTTAGGCTCGTGCATCGAGGAGCATTTTGGGGAGAAATTCTTGTAATGTAACTTTCCTTCCAACCCTTTGTAATGGAGTATTGTTGCACTTCAGTTTGGTATTTATTACCCCCATTGGTTGAAGCAGATTTGCACTTGATCTTGCGTCGACTTTTAGAAGTTGGAGTTTAGAAGTCCTTTAACATTTTATTCTTTTGCAAGTGATTGATGTTCAAGTATCACCCTTCTTGCTATTGGAGAAGTTATTTTGCATGGATTTTCCCATTGTTTTCTTCAAGGCTGGAACCCCAAATAGGTCAAAGCTCCCAAATTGTATCATGATGATTTCTACAACTTTTGGTGATTCCACAGAGCGCATAGCTTGTAAAGCTTTTGAAATTGAACCTTTCATATGGTGCAGTTTGGGGCTAACATGATTTGCGTCAACTGTATTGCCTTCATCAATGATGATTTTTCCCTCTTGCATCAATGCCATGATCTTTTCCTTCAAGATGAAGCATTTTGTGGTGTGATGACCAACAATGCGGTAAATTTTATAGTATTTAGGATCATCGACTTTGTTTGATACTTTGGGTCGCTTTGACTTAGGAAGTTCAATGACTTCTTTGGCTAACAACTCGTCAAGAATTTCAGGAACATCAGAGTCGGGAAAAGGATATACCCTTGCTTGTAACTCTTTTAAGGTTGGTTGATTTTTCACCTCTCGTATTTGTTGCTTTAGAGCTTCCTCTTTTAACTTTTGTCTTGTAGGGGACTTCGTAAAACTCACAGTTATCGTCATAGATTCCCTAATTTGGTTTTCAGATGAGTCTTCGAATTTCGTGACTTCCTTCCTAGGATCAAAAACAGGTGACGTCATACTATGACTTGCAATACTTAGCTCCATGTCATGAACGCGCGTAGCTAATTCTTCAAAAGTTCGAGGTTTAATTCCTTAGAGGATATACACAAGGTCCCAACGCATCCCTTGAATGCAAACTTCAACCTTGAAAGTTTTAGAAAGTTGATCCTTGCAATCGAAGCCCAATGTTCGCCAGCAATTTATGTAATCCAGTACAGGCTCATCTTTACTTTGTCTTGTGCTTATCAACTTCATTATACTGACCATACGACGGGTATTGTAGAAACGATTTAGGAGCTGACTTTCTAGTTGCTCCCAACAACCAATTGATCCAGACTCTAAGTCTGTGTACCAATCAAAAGCGTTGCCTTTCAAGGAGCGAACAAATTGCTTGACAAGAAAATCGTCATGTGTACCAGCACTGCTACAAGTCTCAACGAAATGAGTGATGTGTTGCCTTGGATTTCCCTTTCCATCAAATTATTGAAACTTTGGCGGTTGGTATCCAATTGGTATTGGTAAGCCATCGATTCGCTTAGAATACGACTTTGAGTATCCTACGAAACTTTGTGACAGACCGCCATATTGTGCCTTGATGGTGTTTGCTATCATATCTTGCAGTTGTTGAACTGTTAGAGTAGCCACTGAAGCGGATCGATCATTGCAGTAATTGTCACTTGTCTTGATGAGAGATTCACCATCAACTTTTTCTCGCGGTGTTAGATTATAATTTGACTCTCCAGGATTGTAGAGATCTAACTTGCTCATAAGTCGGGCGATTTGATGATCTTTCTCATCAACGAACTTCTTTAAGGCTTCAATGGTTTGCTCCGTCATTGCAAACTTCTCGTCCAAGTCAATTGCATCAACCATGAAGGTGTTGACTTTTGTTGAAGTTGGAGAATTCATTAAATTTTCAGATTCTCCAAAGTTGCAGCCAGTTTTAGACGATTCATCTGATAAAATAGATGCAAAATTGCCCCCAAGGGTTGTAGTTACTGCCGAAATTTGAGATTTTCTCCTTTTTGTCATCTCTAAAATGATGAAGTATTGGGATCTATCCAAAGCACAAGCGTTGTGATTGCGTCGATTGATGGGGCCAACAAGTTTGATCTCAGTAGACGTGGCAGTAGTAGACTTTTTGCATGAAACTTCGTTGATTTTTCCGAAGTCCATTGTAGTAGTTGAATATGTGATTTGCTTTGACTTGTAGGAGGAAGAGATGAGGAGCAGAACTGGTGCTACTGGGCGTGCCAATTGTTCGCAACAAATTTTCGTTAACGCTGAAAATTAACTGCAAGCAAAAATAAAATAAATAAAAAGAATAATTTTATTTAAAGTAATTTTGCGGGTACAATTCTATTATTCTCTCGATTCTTCTCTTCTAAGTTTTTTCGTGATTCGAGGGCCTTTGCAGCATGATTCTCGAATGTAGGAGGATTTAAGCCTCCTAGAAATGTGTTTGGATCTCCAGAAATTGTCTGACAACACTTCGTCTTGTCGAGTTGATCTCCGAGTAGAACTCCGTTAGTTAATTCGTTGAAGAGCTGTGTAGTCAATGCAAAAGCTTCCTCCAATGCTTGCAGAATGTCCTCCTTTTTCTTTTCTTCCCTTTACAATATTATGTTACTGCCTTATTTATAGTTGTAGGGGTAGACCTAGTTGCTTGTGATCGGCCGAAACATGTCACGTTGCCACTTGGCGCCTTTTGATTGGTTGTTGAATTTGAATGAGATTTTCACATCATTTGTACATGTGGCGACGTCTCATTGGTCTTGGATTTGACTGGGATACTACTTCACTTGATGAGTTTGGGCTTCAAGGTGAGATAGACCTTGATGAGGAATACAATAGACTTATTATTTTTTTAAGCCCAAAATAAGTTTAAACCCAATAAAATGTGGATCAAATTTAAATTTTATATGAATTTGATCTAATAAATTTTATATGTACACAATAAGTGATTTACAATGCTCTTTCATAGTTGAAATTGAACCTATATATCTCCTTTCAAATTTCAAAAAAATAAAAAATCCATGTTCACATTTAACCATTGTCATATTTCTGGGACTAATACGCACAATAAAATAACTTTAGGACTAAAGTAACACAAAATAAAACTTCATGGTACTAATATGGAGTTCCAGAAAGAGAGGTCAATTTGCCAAATGAATATTTGTCTGAATACACAATTGAGCTTCCCGTACAAATTCGCCGTTAAATCTGCTTCCACCGGCGCCGGAAAATACATAACAATGGCTAACTCCGTTAGAATCGCCGCCGCTCAGATGACGTCCGTTAATAACCTCGCCGTTAACTTCGATACTTGTTCTCGCCTCGTTAAGGTAACTCCAATCTCTGTGTTTTACACTTTGTTTTTATGTATTGTTTCATAATGTATTGTATTGTACTGTATTATTTTTAATGAATTCAAATTGTATAATTTTCGGTCGTTGCATAATGTCACACATCAATTTGCAAATAGAGCTGAAATTTTGATATATTTTTCAGCTACATTTACATTCGAACTCGGGGAAGGTTCAGTACAGATGTTGCTAAAGTTGTATTGTATTGCGTTCTACTGTATCATATTATATTAATTTAATGAATATAAATTGTGTGATTTTGGTCATTGCATAATGTCGTACATCAATTTGCAATAGAGCTGAAATTTTGAGATAATTTTTAGTTAGTTACATTTGCATTCGAACTCAGGAAGGTTCAGTACGGATGTTGCTAAAGTTGTATTGTATTGTGTTGTACTATATCATACTGTATTAATTTAATGAATATAAATTTTGTGATTTTCGATCGTTACATAATGACATACATCAATTTGCAATAGAGCTGAAATTTTGAGATAATTTATAATTAGGTACATTTATATTTGAACTGGGTAAGGTTATGCTAAAATTTATTCGAAGTAATTGTATTATATTGTGTTGTACTGTATCATACTGTATTAATTTAATGAATACAAATTGTATCATTTTCAATCATTGCATAATGTCATACATCAATTTGCAATAGAGCTGAATTTTTGAGATAATTTTCAGTTACATTTTACATTCGAACTCGGGGGAGGTTCAGTACTGATGTTGCTAAACTTTATTAGAAGTAATTGCATTGTATTGTGTTGTACTGTATTAATTTAATGAATGCAAATTGTACTTATCATTTTCTGTGGTTACATAATGTCTTGCATCAATTTGCACTAGATCTGAAATTTTTAGTTACATTTATATTCGAACTCGGGGAAGGTTTCAGTACAGATGTTGTTATTTTATTGTGTTGTACTGTATCATACTGTATTGTTTTCTGTGGTTTCATAATGCCATACATCAATTTGCAATAGAGCTGAAATTTTGAGATAATTTTTAGATACATTAATATTTGAACTGGCGAAGGTTTAGTACAGATGTCGCTAATGTTTATTAGAATTAATTGTATTGTATTGTGCTGTACTGTATCGTACAATGTTTTTTCTGCGGTTACATAATGTCATACATCAATTTGCAATAGAGCTGAAATTTTGAGATAATTTTAGTTACATTCATATTCGAACTCGGGAAGGTTAAGTACTGATGTTGCTTAAGTTTATTGGAGTAATTGTATTGTATTGTGTTGTACTGTATCATGTATCATACTGTATTAATTTAACGAATACAAATTGTATCATTTTCGATCTTTGTATAATGTCATATATGACCCTATATAGGAAGTTGTGGAGGAGGCGGGTTAGGGTATAAGGATAGTAGGAACGAGTGCGTCAGTGCTAGTAGGTAGGAGGACTTTGTTATCCGTGTAGTAGCTATAGTACTAGTATAATTTCAAAATGTTGTATGATTTGTTGTATTACTTGATGAATCTTGTCTATGTATCACTTATGCATTGAACTTTGCCATTTTTTCAACTTAAGAACTATGGTTTCTTGAAATTTAAATTTGTTCTGTCATATATGCTTGTGTTCCAAGGATGTGAAAACTTTAACCACTCTAGTCATTGAGTTGGCACAAAAAATTACCTGCAAGCCGGTAGTCTGTATTGGATTGCACTAATTTTTATGGAAAAATAAAGTTTCTCACATGATCCAACACGAACTGATTCATGTGGACAATATTTTTATCATCTCCAAAGAATTATGGCGGTTGCGGAAATATATGTTGATGTTGCTGAAATTTTTTATCTTTTATAACATTTCATATTTTGTACATTGTTATGAGTAAATGAAGTCAACGAAATATCTATCCTTCTGAAATGTTGTTCTCAATAATTTCTGTTGATTGGTACTGATATTTGCACTATTTTTTGCTATACCATATCTTCTATACCAGGAAGCAGCTTCAGCAGGGGCAAAATTGCTATGTTTTCCTGAAAATTTCTCTTTTGTGGGAGACCTACAGGGAGAGAGTCTTAAAATTGCTGAGCCCCTAGATGGACCTATTATGAAAGGCTACTGCTCTCTTGCAAGGTGTGACCATGAGAGAGAAGTTGGCTTTCTCTCCATCTAATGCACATTATCCTGTTTTTAAAAGCGCTAATACGTGTTGTCCTAAGTCCTAACAACTTGCTATATCATTATTTGGCATTGTTCCATGCTTTATGACTATGTGAAAATACATACTGGCTTCCTCTATCAATCTATTACTCACTTTTTTCTAAAACTTCTACTGGTTGGTGAAGATTTTTTCTGTCTCTTTCTCTCTCTGCTTGATAGCTTGTGGGTGATTCCTGAACTTGAAGTTAGTGTTAGTGGATTCAGTCAAATGACATCTTTTTTGTCATTAATGGCAGGGAATCAAATATTTGGTTGTCGCTAGGAGGATTCCAAGAAAAAGGGAGTGATGATGCACACTTGCGCAACACTCATGTTCTCATTGATGATAATGGGAATATTAGGAGTACGTACAGTAAGATGCATCTGTAAGACTCTTAAAACTTGCCTTTCTTAGACAATAGACTGAGGTTATCGTCCTTTAGTTTTTCCGTAATTTCATACTGTTGGTGATAAAACAACCGAATTTCGATGAATGAGTCATTGTGAACAATCTGAACACAACGTGACCCCTAGCTGATCCTTCATCTACCTAAAATGCTAATGGTGGTTTCTGCTGTATTTATAGTTTTGATGTGGATGTTCCTGGAGGTGCAGTTTATAAAGAGAGCAGTTTCACTGAAGCTGGTAAGAAACTCATATAACCATGTTAACATTTATTAGCATTTATAATCTTAGTCAATATATGGATTTCCTTGACTCTTTTTTTTTTTCTGAGAAAGTAACATATTTGGATTTCCTTGACTTACTAGAAAGCAGGATGTAACTGACTGTATGACCATCCCCTGCTGGTCATTTGTACCTTTTTAGTACCATCTTGGTGCATTTTTAATAAACCTTTGCCTTATCAAAAAAGAACCCTGCTAACATTTATATCCCTTAGACAATGTCTTGATTAGCTTCTTGAATATTGTTTCCTTGTATGAGAAAACATTGAGTAAGAGTCTTAGTGGGTTTTGGATTGAATAACGTACAAAAAAAAGGATGTGCAACATAATTAGTAGGGTTAGCATAAAATTTTGAGAGGTCAGTATGAGTGGTCCATGTTGAAACATGTACTTTCTTCTTAAATTTATTTTGTACCGTTTTCGTTGTCTTGAGAGTTGCTTGCACTGAACATTCTGTTTGTCCTTTTTTCTTATTGATCATGTATAGGAATTAATAATCAGCATATTAACTTCTTATTCATTACGGATCCTACTGACTAATCCTCACAGGAAAGGATATTGTCGTGGTGGACAGCCCCTTCGGACGTTTGGGTGTCACTGTTTGTTATGATTTAAGATTCCCTGAGCTGTATCAACAACTGAGGTTCAATCACGATGCACAGGTATTATGGTTCCCCCTCTTGTTTCTATTTCTCCAAAAGCAAATAATAAGTTAGTGAAAAAACTTCCGTATTCTTTCAGGTTTTGTTAGTGCCTGCCGCTTTCACAACGGTGACAGGTCAGGCACATTGGGAGATTCTTCTCCGCGCTCGTGCAATTGAAACACAGTGTTATGTATGGTCATTATCTGTCTTATTTTAATCCTGGCCTTTTCTTTTTAACACTATTTGGTTGTTCATGATGTTTTTCTATATTGGAACTGCAAATATTAGTTAGCAATTTTAACTTTATGGAATCAAACAATATGTTTTGTCGATTATGTGTAACCAGACTATTCTGTCCTTGGATTGACGATTTAATAGCAATTTTAACTTTATGGAATCAAACAATATGTTTCGCCGATTATGTGCAACCAGATAATATTCTGTCCTTGGATTGACGATTTAAAACTAACTTTTTTCTGGTGTAACCTAGCTAAATTATAGTTCCTGGTAAGAGTATCATCACCAGTCAGTTCCTTTTTTCGAAATCTCTGTAAAGATCTTCCAAATTAACAAAGCATCAATAGCAAGTTTGGCTGAATGTGTGAAGTGCCTCTTAAAAAAAACTAGAAGCCGAATCTGTGTACAAAATTTTGTCCGTAGCCTCCTTCTTGGGATTAGGTACTATCTTGAATGGGGACCATCTCTGGGTCATGGTGAATTTGTCGGTGACAGACAGATTTTACATGCTACTTTGGTTTTATAAATTCCTGGACAATGTTAATGTTGTCAAAAAATAATGCTTTGAAGTTCGATTTTAAAATTTCCCGTGAGAGCGTTAGTTGATTTCTTGGATAAAGTTATCAAAGAAAGAAGTTTCATGCATTTTGTCTTCTTCCTATTGTGTCCCTTGTGGATAATTATTACGACAGGTCATAGCTGCCGCTCAAGCAGGGAAGCATAATGAAAAGAGGGAAAGTTATGGAAATACCTTAATAATTGATCCTTGGGGAACAATAGTTGGTCGATTGCCAGGTACCATTTAATTCCATACTTAGGTACTCATTTGTTGTAACTTTTTGTTCTGTTTATAACGTATAGACGATGATTTTATGCCACGAGATTGTCGCTTTAAGAGCAAAAGGGAAGGCTAACACATTATCAAGTTTTTGCTGATATGGAAACCATTATTGATCCTTCAAAAATGGTTTTGGCATCACCACTTGGCCTTTTTAAAAAGAAATTATTATATTCCGCCCCATTTCTTTAGATAATCGCTTCATCCTCTCTCCCTCCCAAAGGCTACTTTTTCTATTATTCCAAGGAAAACCTCATTAAGTATTTTGCTTCATAGGAAAAATTGTTGTAAGAAAGCTTGAACTCTGATGGCCACTATCATTTTGGATGAAAATACAGTGTAAAATTGAATTCCTGGATTTGTATTGACTAGAGGGTCTTGTATGAGGAATGACGAATGGATACGAATGGACGACACACTGGCATTAGATCTCCAAGTTCTTTTCGTTTAGTAAACTTCTCAATGTTGTGTAGTTGATCGTCGCTCCCACATATCCACCTTAGTATTTAAAAAAGACAAACTACTTTTTTTCCCTTTTCATGGTGATATAGACAAATTCATTCATCTTGTTGTTTCTGCTTCAGATCGATCGTCAACAGGTATTACTGTTGCAGATATTGACTTCTCATTAATAGATTCAGTCCGAGCAAAGATGCCAGTCTCTAAGGTAAGAAAAGTATGCTTATGTATATCAGAGATTGAGATTTGTTTTCATCCATTTGCAATGACACAATGGTTTCGGTTTTCATCTCTATTTGTGCATGTCCACATCCTATACCACAACTCATATCTATGTATTCAAAACATTCGAGCAATTTGTTGTTCTGAAATTTGAATGTTTTCCTTTCCAGCACCGCAAGCCTGCTGAGTTTTGGAATCGTTCTGTATGAGTTAGCGGGTATGTCATTCCATAGCTGTTGTATTCAACCAAATGTTTCTGCCGAACTTTGGTCCATTCATGTACATGCTACTTAAAGGGCGCACTGATCATGTGGGTTCTTAACATATATATACATTTGACATAATATCCCGTCTATCAGCAGCACCTATAGTCGAGGGTCTGTCGGAAACAATGTCTCTACCTCCTACCTTCCCTCGACCTCATTAGTGCGATTACACGGGGGTATATGTTGTCGTTTCATCATCATCAGCTACTGATGCTGAATTCTCTCATGCTGCATTATGAATAAAATCTATCCTTCTTTTTCCATTTATCTTCATGCTCGACATAAAGCGCGAAAAAATTATTGCGGCGCTGTGATCCTACATTTCGTGCTCTTAATTACTTGAGGTGAAAAGGGAAAAGAAATAGCAATTACGCTAGTGGTCAATGAAGGGCATTGTGAATTGAGGTTCGGATTTGAAACTCCACAAATGCAAAAAAGCACTTGGTGATTCTTCATATCTATTCAATTTTTGGTGAACAAATGGTACATGTACTGGGGAAAGGTTGCTATACCGTGAAATTAGTCAAGGTACATGCAAGTTGGTGAACAGATGGTACATGCTGAACATACTATCGCGCGGTTTAATTCAACCTTAGTGAAAGAATACATCAATGAGAAAGTTAACTCATTAAGCCTAATGAGCCTTTCCTTGCGAGGAATGACCCGATATCAAATATACGATTACTGTTACACACACAATCACCATACAACAACAACAACATACCCGATGTATTCCTATAAAATGGGATTTTGGGGAGGATAGAATGTACGCAAACCGTACCTCTGCCTCATACACAAGTAGAATATGGTAGCAACAATCTTCACTAAGTACTTCACACTACTAAAAACTTGGCTATTAGCAACCAAGGTTAGTGAGGGACAAATTGTATGTAACTATTGCAAGGGGATTTGCAACATAGTCCCTTGCACAAGTCAAATACTTTAATTTTTAATTTTTTTGTGAAAGTAGAGAGGGACGTCCCTCGCTAAATTATAATGATAATAAAAAATTGATATTAAACTAACTATGGCGAGAGACTCTCTCTCGCTAAATAATAACAAATAAATTAATATTTCAAAAGAAAAAAAATATAATTTTATTATTTTTTTGGTTGGTACCAACAATGTATTAATAAAAGGAAAATGAAAATGAAAAATAGGTTATCCAAGGAGTCCCTCGATGCGGCACATATAATAATTTTATGATTTTTTTTCAATGCAATGAAAGTTTCTCACTAAACTAAATATGTAAAATTTAGTATTTAATAAATAACTTTATTATATATTTACCGAAAAATAATAGCAATGATATCAGTTTTTTAATCTCTCAATAATTCCTTTAATTTTTTCTTTCATTTCATACTTTTATATTACATTCTCTTTCCTTGAATTTCATAATATACCCAATTTGTGACAAATTATTTTTTGTCTTAAATTTGTTAAATCTTGAACACGAATAAATTATCCCCAAAAAATTATGTAATGGACAATCATCGAAATTAGCACCATTTAAGTAAAAGGTAAATCAATAAATTTAAATGTTTAAGTAGAATCGTCATAATAACGTAATCCTCCCCCCGCGCGCGCACACACACAAAAAAAAAGAAGATATCATATAAGAATAATGTTATTAATTACATAGGCAAGTACTTTTATCCATTTATTTCTGCTTGTCTACTATTTAAAAAATAAATTTTTCACATTTTTATTTGTTTTTTAACATCTTAAAAATAATAATTAATATTTTTTTCATATTTTATTTTTCACATTAATTACTTATTTTTCAATATGTTTCTAAGATCTAATACTAAATATTGATTAATATTGATATTATAATATAATACTCATATCAATCGTCGACATGTCTGCTTGCCAACTTCTCTATGATTTTACTATAGCACCCTTAATTAATTATTATATGTCAGTTATATATTAGAAAAAATAATAATACTTAATAAAATATAAAATAGATATTTATGACATGTCTATTTCAGTTGTTTCAACCGTAATTTTACTATAACATCCCTAATTAATTATTATAAGTCATCTAAATATTAAAAAATTAATAATATTTAATAAAAAATAAAATAAACATAAAATGATAAATTAACTTTTGATGTTTTGAATTAATAATGGTATATCACTTCTACTTGGTTATTATGAGTCATTTAAGATATGTCTACTTCGCTATTTTAATCGTGATATTTGGTTGACTCTCAAAATTTTTATCAGTATCGCTTAAATTGGAATAGAAAAAAATTATTATAAATCACAATAATTAAAAACTTAAATTATTTTAAAATATATTTAACTATCAATGCCACAAAAGTTTGAACAAGGAGACTATTATAAATTAGCTAACAACTTAAAATATTAAATTATAATGTCAAAAAAGTTTAATAAATTATAATAATTAACAACTTTAAATATCTAAAAAATAATTAATTTGCTATATATTTTTAAAAATATATTATTTAAAAATTACATAAAAAGTATTCTAAATTACAATAGTTAACAACTTAAAATATCTAAAAAATAATTAATTTGTTATATATTTCAAAAAAAAATTCGTAAAAATCTATTAATCATAATAATTATCAGCTTCAAAAATTTTAAAAGTATAAAACATTTGATTGACTCTCGAAATTTCATGGGTGTCATATTAACAACTAAAAATATTCTTATATAAATTTCATTAATTTAAATATAATAATATATGTCTAACTAAGAATTTATCAACTAAATAGTTGAAGGTTTTAATTAAATAAAAATTACACATAACATAGAATTTTTAAGTTCAATATTGGGCCCGTGCGTAGCATGGGGTAGCCAACTAGTATATGAGAGGGAGTTAAAGATGTCGGAGCAGGCACAAGATCGATATGTTTGTTTCAGTTGTTTCAACTGTAATTTTACTACATCATTCCTAATTAATTATTATAAGTCATTCATGTATCAGTAAATTAATAATATTTATTAAAAATGAAATAGACATCTATGACATATTTGCTTCAGCTGCTTCAATCGTAATTTTACTGTATCACCCCTAATTAATTATCATACCCCTAATTAAATAATATAAGTCATTTACATATTAAAAGATTAATAAAAAATTAGTTAAAAAAAGTAAAATAAACGTTTATGACACGCCTGTTTCAACTGCTTCAACCATAATTTTACTGTATCACCCTTAATTAATTACTCCAAGTCATTTAAGTATTAAAAATTAACAATAGTTAATAAAAAAAAGATAAAATAGACATAAAATAAAAATTAACTCTTGATATTTTAAATTAACTTGACGTCTTATATGAGATCCTCTTAAATTTTTTCACAGGTATTTTTTTAGAGTAATTTTGATAGAGGGAGTTCACTAGCTGAAGCAGGCAGCAGGCAGCAGGTTGACATGCCTATTTCAGTTGCTTCAATCGTAATTTTACTGTGCCACCCGTAGTTAATTATTATAAGTCATTTATGTATTAAAAAAATTAAGAATATTTCATACAAACAAGTAAAATAGACATTTCTGACATGTATTTTTTACTATATGAGGTCCACGTATTTTTTTTTTTGACAAGTATTTCTTATAGTAATTTTGCTATATCGCCTCTAATTAGTTATTACAAGTCATTTAAGACATGTATGCGTCGTTTCTTTCGTCATGATTTTACTATATCACCCCTAATTAATTATTATAGTAATTGAAACATTAAAAAATTAATAATATTTCATAAAAAGGGTAAAATGGACACAAAATGATATACCAACATAAAAAATTTGATTGACTATCAAAATTATATTAGTGCACGTAAATTGGGATGAGACAGAGGAAGACATAAAGTAACATATATTATTTAAAAATGAGATAATAATATGTTACAAAAAATGTTTATTCGTGTCATTATTTTTAACGATAATTTTGCAAAATCATTTTATCATATGACCTCTAATTAGAAATCAATGTCATCAAATCTAAATCAATCAATGTTATTTAAAATTAAAATTCATTAAAATAAAACCTGATCCATTTTAGGATGTTGTGTTCAAAGCATATATGTCCGGTTCCACTAGAACTGAATTTCAACTCAAAAGCATGTCTAGGATATTAAGATCATCTTTTTCCTTTTAACTTTTAGGTTCAATATTGACTTAGAAATCTTGCAAACAAAGAAACTCTCTTTTGCTGGCTGGATGTAGCTGGCGGCGTGTATAAGGAAAGGGCGTACGACCTGTGCTTCGAGAAGAACCTTCATCGCCTCCAGTGTGAATTACAAGGTATATGGGGGTTCGCCACCATGCTAGATGAGTAACTTGATAAGATGCTACAGGAGGAACGAAAAAGAAGGATAGAGGAGGAGCGACGTAGGACGACACTTGAGTCAGACGTCCAAGAACTCAAGATTCAAGTAAATACGTTAATCAAGCTTCCTCGTTCTCCGCCCCTTAGCTCTGCTGATGATGGTGGAGAGGGTGAGGATGATTAAAAGGATGAAATGGAGTATTAGGTGGTGGTGTTATTTTAGTTTTGAATTTTGTTAGTTTAGAGTTTTTGAAAGACTTTCTTTTGCTACTTGTTTGCATACTTTTTTATATTTGTTTTGCATCTTGTTTAAGTTGGCTGAATATGTATGAAGTTTAGTTGCTTAATTTTATGTTTTAATTGTTTTGAAAGCATTCTCCTATTGTTTTGCTGGTTGTTATTGATTGTACATTGATTTTCTATTGAAATATGTAGTTTTGGTGTAGCAAAATGCTAAAAATAATACCATATTAGCAAGGGTCTTAGGGAGGGATATCTCTCAAAATATCAAAATATTAAATTATTTTTTTATTTAATTTAGCGAGGAATATCCTTCAATATATTTAAATTTATAATTTTTATTATTTTTCACATACCAAGGGTTGTCCCTCACTAAATAATAAATTAATATTATATATTTTTTTAATATATAAAGGGACATCTCTTACTAAATAATAAATTAATATTATATATACTTTTATTATAGCAAGGGTCGTCCCTCGCTAAATTATAAATTAATATTATATATATTTTTAATATAGCAAGGGACGTCCCTCACTATATTATATTTTTCTAAAAAATTGTGAAATTAAAATAGCGATGGTTGAGTGTCAGAGTTCGTCACTAATTTGTGAGGGTCTCCCTCACTAATAATTCGCAAGACACCTTGTAGCGATGGCTACCCTCACTAAATCTTAATTAGTGAAGAACGTCCCTCACTAAATCACATGGCTAAAACAAGACTTTTTAGTAGTGTCATCAGACCAAAAAGAGACAATACTTACAAAAGCAAATGAAGCAAAAGAAGTCAGTCCATTGTCTTGATCACCACAAGCAAAAGAAATGTTTACAATTGGAGATTCAAAAAGGGATGCAAAAGAAAGAAGCAAACTTTCTATTTAACAAGTATCAAAAGGGGGGAAGTATATATAAGAGTAAAGCCAGCAAGTATACGAGACATATGAACACTAGTCAATGAACAAAATATGTTGTAGTAGTTTGGCCATTTATCATCACTTCACTCCAACAGAAATTCTCCAGCAGAATCAGGACTTGCAAGAAGGTCGAAAGGTTTGCCGCCTATCGAGTCTTTCAAGATTGTGATTTGACCCTCTTTCATAAGAATGTCTTCGTCGAGGGTATCTACCTTCTTTTTCAACATGTTTATCTCAGAATTCAACAGCATGTTCTTCTCACTATAGCTCTTAACTTCCTCCCACATGTAATCTCTCTCCTGAGACACTTTTGGTAGTATCCCCTTCACGACGCCAAGTTCCTTCATGCATTCTTGCAAATCATTTGTCAGCTGGTTGATATTTTCATCCTTTTTTAGCAGCTGCCAGAATCAACCGTAAACCACAAGAAAGAAGAAAGACAGAAAGATCAGAAATAACATTTCATTAAGTAGGGTAACATGTCCAAGAACTAAGATGAACGAACAAACTTAGTGAAACCCCTTCAAGTAACTTTACCACAATGGGTTTGAGGATATCACAAACATTATCATGTTCTTGGTTGGTACAAGTGATTACACATTAAGGCAATCAGACATGTCGCAGAAGACGACCACATGCCAGCAACTCATGTATACAAGTCCATAAAGAAAACCATGAACTTCAGAAAGAACAAAGATGAACCTAGAAATCAAAGAGTAGTAGAAAGCTAATGCAGAGAAAGTAATATGCAAACAGCCTATCATATATGTGGACGAGGCATCCAAAGTTGAAAAATAAAAACTATTCCGTTGCAGTGAGATCTTAATACTGCCTGCTTACCTGAAGCTCGAGATCTTTCAACTTGTGTTTGGCACAAGAAAGAGTGTCCAACGCATTTTGCACTTCACATTTGAGAATGTCGTTAACTCTAACTTCTGCAGATAGATCAGCCTGAAGTTGCTCTATGTCCATCTCCTTGGAATAGAGCTTCTCCCTTAACACAGTTGTCAGCAAAGTCTCCGATTTAAGCTCTGATTGTTTAATTTCCTAAAACAACACAAAGAGCAAGCAAAATTAATTTAAAACGCTGAGCACAACAGGCAGCTAAGCAAAACGACAGCGTCAACTTACATCTGGTTTCTGACTATTTTGCTGGTGATGTGCATCACCCCTGCTAGAATCCGAACTCACTAGGTAGGACTTCTCGTTTATCGCGGATGACACTGTCTGCAAACTGCTTGTCAGGGTTTCAATTCCCCTCTTAAGACCCTGGATCTTTACATTGCATTCAATTAGGAATTGACCATCAATGCCCCCATTTTGTCTGACATTTTCTTTCGTGTACTCTAATAGCTTTCCACAGAGCTGGCTGTTCTCTCGAAGCAAATTGAGCGCCTGATTTTGCAAGCAGCAAACACGACTGCATAATTCCTGATCTAGCTTAAACGTTGAAAACCCACCCTCCTTTCCACTGCCTCTTAAACGATTCAGCAAGCTAATATTTTCATGACGTAGAGAATCAATTTGGATCCTGGAAGACTCCACCTCCTTCCTTAGAGCACACTCCACACCTACCAGTCTTATTTGCTCTACTTGCAACTTCTCCAGCTGGTTGTCGTAGTTTGCTGGACACTTCTTGCCAACATCCTCACAAAATCCTCGCAGACCATCAATTGTCTTCTCTTGTTCATTGCAAGTCCTTTGCAATCTAGCAATAGATCTGTGCTGGTCCTCGCATTCTTTAACCTTTTCCTGGTAGTTTTCCCGGACATAATCTCGATCATCTTGAGCTACTCGATATTCCTCTTGTAACTGAGAAAGCTGCTGCCTTAGATTTTGATTCTCTTCTGACACTTCCTCTGTTCTTTTAGACAAATCTTCGACTTGTTTCTCTGTTGATGATATTTTGCTTCTATTGTCTACTTCCTTCTCATTAAATGTAGACACTTCCCGTTGTAGAGAGACATTCTGCTCTGCAAGCTCCCTCACCCTTTCACGGAGTCTATGTTCTTCAATTTGGTACTTCTCAAGTTTTAGAGACCACTCGCTGGATCTTCTATCCAACTCCTTTTCCAGCGCTGATTGTAACTCATTCTTTTCTGTCTCCAATCTTCGTGTCCGTGAATCTAGTTCTGCCTGTAATATTCCGGTTTCTTCCTTAGCAGAAGCCCTTTCAGCAACTTGATTCCGTAGCACGCTTGAAACTTCAAAAGCCATTTGTACCTTCTCCTCTGTCAAGCTTCTAATAGTCTGAATCAACACTGGAACACTAAGGCCTCTGCCATGAAGAAACTTTCCCTCTTCAAGCTCTTCCGAGAGCAACACAGCACGCTCCTCGGCTTCCTTAAGTTTTCTCAATAGTACCAAATCTGAATCATCTTCCACTCCCAAATAGTTTTTCTCACCAAAGCCAGGAATCTCTCCATGGTGATATTCATAGGTCTTACCATTAGAATCATCTGCTGAACAGCTCTTCCGGGGAACACCGTCAGAACATACACTCGGACATCTACTTAAATTTCCACTGTAGATATCTTCAATAGTAATTGGACCATCAGAACCAAAATCTTCTGAACTTACTTTTGCCATTGACCGAGACTGAGAGAGCCTCTCAACCACCTTCTTTGCAAGTTTTCGTGGAGATTCATGTTCAAAACCCATCTCGCCCAACTCTCCAGACGTAAAACCAAGTTTAGACGGTTTTGTCTCTCTGAAAGATTGAGATATTGGTCTCTGCTTCCTGACATCAGGTAGTGGCGAACCAGGACCAGTATGGAGAACTCTTGGAGGCAGTTGTCTGCCAGCATAACCAATCTCACTATGATCTTCCGTAGGATAGTGATTCGCTGAGGTGCTCTTTTCTTGCTCTTGCTCCCCATCTATATAGCGATCCAAAACTTTGCTTGAGACATTACTGGAGCTACGAGAGGGGCTCTCCGATGGATCATAGTGGTGTGATCTGAAAGATGCACCATAACAGTGCTTCCCTATGAAATAACCATCTTCTGTATCACACGTCTGGAAGAAATTCTCTGGGGGTTGCCTTTCAGGAGTACGTGTACGACCACTGACAGAAATCATGAAATTTGTCATTACTTTGGAGAAGCAAATGCAAATTAAAGCATCAGTGTAAGTGTTAAAAAGAAGCTACAGAAAATGAGATGCATACCGGCTTGAATCACGACCAGATTTCTTAGGCTGAACTTTCTTACTGTGACAGGGAGATTTGCTCAGATCCCTGAAATTCTTTTTTCCTGACCCGCTGTCGTAGAAGGATCCAGATGACAATGAAACACTCCTTCTAAGACTTGGAGAAGAAACTTCCTTCGACTTTGATGGTGGTGACGGGGTCTTGTTTGCATCATTAGTTGATGATCGAAAAAAGAAAAACTTCTTCATCTCTATGTATGGAGACTGTACATGAATCTACACATACAAACTAGTCCATGAGATTTCAAAGGACAAAGGGCCTAACTGAGGTTGGTTAAGAAAACACATTGTGTTCCAGACACTCAAAATCAAAAGTAATTCAGAGTTTACAGAGATACTGGAACAACAGCTAGCTAAACTTGACCAGAATTATCAATCGATCAACTACACCTCAATCCCAAATAGTAGGATGCTATGCTAATCGTTCATACCAAAACAATTTCAAAAGGCATTTAGTTCTAACACACCTCAAGGGGAAGAACATTTTTCAAGAAAACACTCATAAACAACCACTCAAGTGCACTCACAAATCATCCATTCATGAAAATATTGCAAGCTAACCAAAAGTTGTTGTTGTAGTCTTCAACAACAACATACCCAACCTTGGTAAGTAGAAAGGTTGTTTCCGATAAACCCTCGGCAAGGAAAGCAAAAACACAATATTTATGAAGACATAAGCAGTAACAACAGTAGGATAGTAAGAGAACAGAAAACGGAGGTATACAATACAAGAAGTAGTATAGAAAACTAAGAATGGGAAATACGGAATAGTAAAATAATACTAATACTACTAAGCAGAAGACACATGAAGCGAAACTATTTACTGCTAGCCTTCTACCCGAATCCTCAACCTCCACACCCTCCTATCATGTCCTCGGTAAGCTGAACGCCATTAAAAGAAGAAAGATATACATGTTCTTTCATCAATCCGAATGAGATTCCATCATTGAACTACCAAGAAATAACTTTTTACCTGCTAGTACTGAGGTTCAAGTGGATCAATTAGTTTTCAAGAACTAACAAACTCCAAGCAGAAAAATGTAAAACACATTTGCTTGCTGTGTGCAACATAAGCTACTATGAGTTTTCACCAAGGGGGAAGCAAATGGGAGCATCTATTTCACTAACCCTTCTTTAAAAGCAAGAAAATTTTCAAAAGACCCCCACATGCCACAAGGAATCAATCTGTTTCCTAAACCTGATAAAAAATCATTAATGTCAGAAACAGTTATGAGCACACTCTGTCAATCTGAGAATGATAGTCTACCATAACATAAAAAGACCATACTACCCCTACCCCTGTTAAACCCTATAAACACCTTTTAATCATTCAAATCCACCTGAGATTATTAATCCATATTTAATACATGATAATTAAGAAAACTTCACAAATTTATGAACTATATCAGAACACCAAATCAAGTACCAAAGAACAACAACATCCCCAGTGTAATCCCATAAAGTGGGGTCTGGTCTGAGGAGGGTAAAGTGTATGTAAACCTTACCCCTACCTTGGGAGGTAGAGAGGTTGTTTCCGACCTTCTGCTCAAGTAAAAACATATCAAAGCCAATTGAAAAAAACAAATAACAAAAGTGAAAAATCATGGAAAATACTACAAAAAATCATGGCAAAGAATTATGAAAGAAGTACAGTAACTACAACAAGAAAGTATGATAATCAAAGTACAAGAGACGGTAGATAGTGAAAAAATCAAAGGACGAGAAACTATCGGATATATACTACGACTATTAGCACGGAAGGATAAGCCAGACAACCCTCTACTACTCACTAACAACTCAAATCAAGTACCAAAGGATGAAATAGCAGGCAGCCCGATGAACTAAAGCTCCCGCCATGCGCCAGACCAGGGGAAGATGCCGGATCACAAGAGTTCTATTGTCCGCAGCCTTACCCTACATTTCTGCCGGAGGCTGTTTCCGCGGCTTGAAACTGTGAACGGCTGTTACCATCTCAAATTACAATCATCACATTTATCCAAAAACTAAAACTAGAAAAAACATTAAAACAGAAAAAAATGAACAAACCCTTGAATCCCAAATATCAAACAGAAACCAGATACATTTATCAACCAAGACAAACCCTTTTCAATAAACCTCAAAACAAGAAACTATACTACTTAACTTTCCAAAATCAACCTTCTACTGAAAATAAATAAAATACCCCACAAAACAAATAGCACAAGAACAACTCAAATAACTTCAAAAACTTATCAAATCCTTCTGAAAAAACAGATAATCATGGTAAATAATCAAAAAAAAAAAAAAAAACATCTGAAAAATCAAGTCAAAATTCATTTTTAATTAACATTTCCACCAATTTAACCCCCCAAAACAAAAGAATCCAAAAGTAACACTTACAAGATTCAAAGAACACATATACCTACATGAAATTACATAGATTTGTGGCTCCAAAACAGTTCAAGAACTCGATAAATCAACTAAAATCACTAAAAGTCACACACATAAAAAAAAAGACTATATATCAACTCAATTAAAATTATATATCAAAAAAATACACACAAAAAAAACAAAAAGAATTATAAAAAAATAAAAGAAAGAGAAATTACTGAATCAAAGAGTTGAAAAAGTAAGAGCGGCAAAAGGGTGTCAGAATCTATACGATTCTTGGAATTTTTTCTTGAAAATGCTGGAGGTTTAGTTATTTTTTTGGACTAATATAAGGTAGTTAAAGGGAATTAGATGATTTGTTAGGGGTATTTATGTCTAAATAAAAAAATTTAAAATTCCAATGTGACGGAAGTAGCGGGGCTGAATAAAAGTAGTAACGTTTTTATTTATTTTTCTTCCTTTTTTGGTTGGAATTAATGGGCCTTTTTGGGCTTGTGGGCCTTATATGGAGCGTCTTGACCTTTTTAAAAAAAAAAAAAAATGTTTTTGTAATAAATTATAATAAAAAAATATAAACATACACTTTAACTTACCATATTTACACAAATTTCCATCCTTACAAAGTAATTATAAAAATTTCAATTAATTATGTATCTTCATTGGATGTATCGAGAGCTAATTATGTATCTCGACAGACCCAAAATTGAAAAAAAAAGTACCGGGAACTAATTATGTAGCTTTACAAAAGAAAAAATGTATCTTTATTGGATGTATCGGGAGCTAATTATGTATCTCGACGGATCCAACATTGAGATTTTCAGTAATTATGCAAAATCTTGAAATTTTCTGGAATTAAACTCTAAATTGTCGAGATTTATGTTAATAATAATAATGATAATAATAATAATAATAGTAAACAATATAATAAGCAGTTAAAAAGATATGGAGGACGTGAATTAAAAAAGGAATACTTGCTAATAGGTAGGAGTAATATATTTTGTTATCTGTGCTGGTAATAATACAGTGCTATGTTTGTAGCGTCTTGTTCTTGAATTTTTTGTGATTTTTGCGGTAGTCTTGTTTTTGTCGATATCCGATTTTTTGTTAGCTACCTATTATTTTCTTGTACTTCTATTGTTATTCATTTCTAGACTGTTGTTGCCTTGAGTTGAGATCTATCGAGAAACAACCTCTCTACCTCTCCTCTAAGGTAGAGGCAGGGGCGAATTTATTAAGGGTTTTGGGAGTGGCACGCCACCCGCAAACTTCGACTGAAACTCTATATATAAAGTGTATATATATATATATTAAAAGTGTGAAGACCCTTAGAAAAGTGATTTTGAACTTTTTGCCCTTCATTAAAAGACTGTTATTTAGGCAAAACTGTCTTTTCACTTTTTTTTAATTTATTATTTACTAATTATTTTTATTATATTAACTAGAATCTTAAAATATATGGGACTCCTAAACTATATGGAAAGAAAATTAATTAATATTTTCCTTTGATGAATTAAAAAAATACTCCTAAAATAGAATCCTATTAAGGAAATACTTCTATATATATTGAGATGCACGTTAAAATGTTTATGGTAAAATCTTTAAAAGGAATTAAATTAACGTAAAAAGGAAATTAAAATATTTAAGGAAATACTTCTATATATATTGAGATGCACGTTAAAATGTTTATGGTAAAATCTTTAAAAGGAATTAAATTAACGGGGAAAGGAAAAAAAATATATTTAAGAATTAAAATTTTATATTATTTAAGAAAAGTATGCATGGTAACAAAAAATTCCTATCACTTTTTAAGGTAAGAATTTTAGGAAGCAAATATATTCTCTTTAAAAAAAAATGAATGGAAAGGAAAAAGATTATTGGATTCAAGCAAAAAATATAATATTTAGCACTTCTATATCAATTAAAATTTTACCTTATATAAAAAAGAATATCTATAATTCTATTTAAATAGTATTTTTGATAAATTTTACTAGAAACATACGTATGATTCTTCTACTTCTATGTTTTCTTTTTGTTTTGATTTTGATTGATGATTAATAAGATTTTTCATTCTTGAATTCATTAGGGTTTTCTAGCCTTCTATTGCATGAAAAAAATTTATTTACAACTTAATAAAACAAAAGACGTATGTTTCAATGATTCGGTTATTGTCTAGATTGGTGGACGCTTAACTTTTTAACCCTCAACTTCTTTATTGTTTTTGTCAATGGAGGAATTTTCGTGTGTAAAATTTAAGTTTAATTGTATTATTTTAATATCTATTTTATCGTATTATTTTGTTGTAGTTTACAAGTGCTACATAAATGTTGGTCGGCTTTGAATAATTTTTATAGGTAAAGGTTAGGTTTAATTGTGTTATTTTAAAATCTTTGCTTTGAATTTTTTTTTTGTGCAAAGTTTAGGTTTAGTCGTATTATTTTGATATCTCTATTATCGTATTATTTTATTAGAGTTTACAGGTATTAAATGACTGTTGGGCCTTGAGAAATTTTTTGTGTAAAGGTTAGATTTAATTGTATTATTTCATTGTCTCTATCATCGTAATGTTTTATTGCAATTTACACGTGGTAGATTTTTTTTATAAAGGTTAGGTTTAATTAAATAAAGTTTTCAGCTTTACATATTCACGTTGAATTTAATTATTGTATTCGTCTTTATAATTTAAACACATATCTTATTTAGTGTGATGTTTGAACTCATTAAAGTGAGATACACGCGCGAACCGTGTACAAACTTGCCACCAAAACAACCAAAGTGGTTTGTTGTTCAGGTGGCACAAGGCTGTTAATTTCACCCAACAGACCCAGGTTCGAAACTTGCTGACAACCTGCCTTTTTCGTAAATTTAATCAATCACTACCGTGTAACTCTGAAAAATTTCTTGTTTTATCAAGTTCAGTATTTACTATATAAACGTTAAAAAAAAACTAATCATGTATAAATAGAATTGTTTTTCGTCGAAGGAGATTCAATGAACCTCTTGTCCATAAGTTGGCTCGGATTTATGATTTGGAGTCTCCGATTAATTTAAGCAATGAATCTACTTGGCACTCTGAAACTCCGAATCCTAGATCCGCCTTCGAATAGAGGTTCGAACTACAAATATTTTACCTTCCTCAGATCTCATTTTGTGGGAATAAAATTGTTGTTGTAATACTAAACTATATAATAAGTAGTTATAAAATATATAATAGTGGATATAAAGGTTATTATTTATTACGATGGTGTGAAAAAGAAGGTTGAATAAAAGAAAATGTTGTTAGCTTTGTTTCTTTTTTCAAAATACTTTGACAAGTGATAAAAAGTGTTTGATAAAGTCAAAACAAATAGTATGATCGCTAATATTATTTTATTTTATAATCGTGATGTTTCAGTCAGCTTACGCGTACCTCGATTAAATTCATCAGTGAAAGAAGCGAGCGAAAGTGTTTTTTTTTTAATATAATTGTGGTGGTTGAACCATCTTTCCCGCAGCTCGACTAAAACCATCAATGAAAGGCGCGAGAGAAATTGTTTTTCTATTTATAACTGTAGTCTTCGGATCAGTTTTAGCACATCCTGATTAAATCCATTAGTGAAATGAGCGAGAGATATTGTTGCTGCTTTTTTGTAACCTCGGTGTTCAGGTCAGCTTTAACGCACTTTGACAAAATCTATCGGTGAAAAGAGCGAGAGAAATTGTGTTTTTTTTAATAACCATTATATCCGGGACAATTTTCTCGCACCTCGACTAAATCCATCGGTGAAAGGAGCGAGCGAGATTATGTTGTTTTTAATAATTATGGTGTTCGGACCAACTTTCGCGCACCTCAACTAAATCCATCGGTGAAAGGAGCGAGAGAAATTATTTTTTTATAATCGTGGTATCTGGGTCAGCTTTCGCGCACCTCAACGAAATCCATCAGTGAAAGAAACGAGAGAAATTGTTTTTTTTGTATAACCGTAGTGTTCAAGACAGTTTTCGCACACCTCAACCAAATATACAGGATACCTACCACCTCCAGTGGTGTCTGAACCAGCTTTCGCACACCTCGACTAAATTCACAGGATACCTGTCATCTCCGAACAGCAATAGATATCAGATAACTTAGTCCACCAAGGATATGACAGATGTGAAAAATCACCTAATATTGTTTATCTCTGCTGAGATTCAAATCCGAGATTTGAAGCTCTCAACTCGCTTCATTAACTACTAGGTCACACTCTTAAATGAAAAAGCAAATTGTGAGAAGAAAAAAAAGGTTGAAAAAACAACATTGTTACGTTCTTTGCATCATTTCTTTGTAGAAAAATTGACAAGTGAGAAAAAGTAAAAAGCCAAAAAAAAAGTATGATCACTTAGTTTAGAAAGCAATTTAATTAGTGAGGAAAAAACTTTTGGGAAAAGAAAAAAAAAGTTTCAAACAACATAAATTCCGACAATTTGAAGTTTAATTATAGAAACTTTTAATATTTTATATAATTACTAAAAATTCAGATTTTGAATTTGTCGAGATACATAATTAACTCCCGATACATCCAACGGAGATACATTCTTAATTTTTCTTTGTAAAGATACATAATTATCTCCCGGTATATTTTTTTCGATTTTGAGTCTATTGAAATACATAATACATCCAACGAAGATACATTTTTTCCTTGTAAAGATACATAATTACCTCCCGATATATTCTTTTTTTATTTTGAGTCTTTCGAGATACATGATTAGCTCTACGATACATTCAAGAAAGATACATAATTAGTTGAGATTATTGTAATTACTTTGTAAGAATAGGAATTTGTATAAATGTGGTCAGTTAAGGAGTATGTTTATGTATTTTTTTATTTTTTTTTTATAAATGATCATTCAATTTATTTATTTCTATTTCGTGAAAGGTATATTATTCGAGTAATTTAATGAAATAGTTCGACAATATTTGAAATACATTCGATTTTAAGCTACTCAAAATCTTTTTGGTTGTTTCATATTTTGAAATTGAAATCAATATAATTGAAGTCTAATTTAAGTTACTAATTAATGAGTTATTTTGAAAATATACATAATATCCTATAGGTATTATAATGGAATATAATAAATTTATGACACAAACATGGTAACTGATCTTTGATTTGAAAATTTAAAATCATTATTAACAAATGACATTTTCTTATCTATGGCTAGTTACAAGTATTCACTAAATAAATGAGTTTAATGTTTGTATATATCATTAGTGTTTAATAATTTATTATAGAAAAAAGGGTCAGAAATATACCTAAATTTTGACGAAATTTATTGTAATACGCCTCAACTTTGAGGTCCTATGACCCCCTCGATTATTCATCATTGTATTTCTGTGGCATATATTTATCTGCTGGACCACTTCAGACTCTCACGCGCCCAATGTGTTTGTAACACGCCCAACTTTGCGGGGGTCCTATGACCTCCTTCGATTATTTACTACCGTATTTTTGTCTAGCTGAACCACTTCAAGACTCTTACATGCTCAGTATGCGAGTATTCACGCAGTGGTCCAGCACTTTCCTTTCTCCTGCTATAAAAAAATAAGGTGACTAGGCAGAGACTTTTTAACATGCAAACTTTATAATTTTTAAAATAAAGATAGATAATCTGTTACAACTGTTAGAGTTTGTGACCTGATTTTTTTTTTATCCGGCCCTGAAAAGTTCACGGTGCGATCTATGTTTGTAATTTTTCATGGGGTCTGTGGTGGTAGCGTAATGATCGGGCCGATCGTTGGGGTTGCGGGGGCTTCGCCCTTGGGGTGTGGACTTGTACGTTTTTAGGCCTAGAATTTATAATACGTGTGATTTAGTGGGTCGGTTTTGGACGTTCAAAAAATACGTCATTCTCCTCATTATATTCTCCATCCACTATAGTGAAATTCCTCTGCCTCTGCCCGTGTTTTTTTCCGCAAGGATTTTCACGTAAATCTGTGTGTTCATTTTGTTATTTTTTTTGCTTGTGGTATTATTTATTCTGTCCGATTATAACAACAATATATAAAAAATGACCAAACAATATAAAAATTCATGATGAAATAAATAACCTAAAGTCCTAAATTATATTTATTTCCAAGAAACATGCAAAAAAGTTATAAAGAGGTTATCAAGAAACATAATATAGTGGGAAGGAGCATTTGGTAATATTATGTTTGTTCATGTTCATCCTTTGTGATGCATAATGATGCAAAGCTTATAATTAATTAAATATAATGACTAATGAACTTTTAACTTTTTCCACTCTAAGGTACTTTTCTTTATTAATATGATAAGACTTTCTTAATTTTTATTTATTTATTTTAAATAATATCAGTGATGTTCGAGTCAATTTATGTAACTAGATATTCATACATATTTAATGAATTTTTCTAATTCAAACACAAAATATTAAATAAAAATTATCAAATTTATTATGTGGTGGAATTGACCTCTTATTTGTCATTTTCTTTTGGAGCTTTAGTTGATTGTTAGGTCACACCCTCAAATTTATCAAAAAAGCAATTCTAATTTTGATAAATGGTCACAATACTTTACTATATGGTCCAGAGTACCACTTGATGGATTTTTACTTTTATTTTTATTTTTTTATTTGCTTTATTCATAAATTCTCACATGTAAATACATTAGATTGCTTATATATGGAATAATAAGGGTGTGTTTGATGTGGTGGAAAACATTTTAAAATCAAATTGGTCCCTAGTTAGGTTGAGGGTGTGTTGGATGGTTTTAGGCGGCATAGAGGTAAGTCGAAGAAATATTGAAGAAAGGTAATTAGGCATGGCATAAAACAGTTACAGCTTACGGAGAACAGGACTCTTGATAGGAATGTGTGAAGGACGCGAATTAGGACAGATGGTTAGTAGGTAGGAGTACGTCCGTAATAGTAGGAAAGAGTGTTCTTGGTGATCGAAGTATATGATTTCGAATAACTAGTTTATAATATTATCATGTGGGTGTCTTGTTTCCTTTATTACCTAGCGGTGTGATATTAATTTTTGTTGTTTGTTTTTATGTTTTTTTTTTTTATTGTTATACTGTTATCTATTCTGAGCCGGGGATTTATCGAAAATAGCCTATCTACTTAATCTGCGGTAGTGGTTGGACTGCGCATACTTCACCCCCCCCCCCCCCCACAACCCCACGTTGTGATCTATCCTGAACCGAAGGTTTATCACTTCGCTCTCTCACACACACACCAACCCCACGCTGTGATCTGTCGTGAGCCGGAGGTCTATCACTTCACACACACACCCCGACTCCAGGTTGTGATCTGTCCTGAGCCGGAGGTCTATCAGAAACAGTCTTTTTACTTTATTTGAAATAGTGAAATAGTGTTATGGACTGCGTACACTTTACACACACCTTCCCCCCACCCCACCCTCACCGACACCCCAGATCCCACTTTGTGAGAATACACTGCTTGTTGTTAATGATGACATAATTCTTGAGCATTTCTTGAATATTTACGTGCAAGTAAAGATGTCTTGCATTGGTACTTGGTATTTGCAGAAAATGATTTGTTACCAGAAAACTTTTGGGTTGATAGATGTGTAAAACACAAAGTACATTTATACATTAAAAGTACTGACAAGAACCAGGTGAATAAAATAAGTATTGAAATCATACTAATCTAATGATGGTTATCATTAGACTGCTTTGCTTTTGGTACCTTTTTATGTAGGAACTAGCAACCAATGTGTCTGATATATTTACTGTACTAATTTTTATTTTTTTTCTTGGTTTTCCATCGGTGTTCGATACCCGCATTGAAGTCTGACTAATCCAAATTCGCACCGCGTAAGACCCCATTCGGGTGGAAGCGCTCCTTACCAAGGATTTTTCCATACCCAAAGCTCAAACCCGAGATCTCTGATTAAAGGAGGAGCAACCTCATCTACTGCACCACATCCTTTGATGGTTACTATACTAAATTTTGTATGTTCCAGACAGTGGCGGAGTCAGAATTTCTATTAAGGGATTTCAAACAAATAACCAAGCACGTTAACAGGATCTAAAAAATAAATGGGTCGAATTTGATTTGAGTGAATTAGACAAAGTTCAACTCTACCTCAACGTGAACAACAAAACGGCAGAAGTTAAAACTTCTTTATTTTGATTGTGTGTTCAAACATACAATCTTTAATTTAAAAAAAAAATAAAAAATTTATACATTTAGAAACTACATAAAAGGTACAATAAGTTATCAGAATTGCATTTTACGTTCAAGTTGTTTATACATTAACATGATAAAACTAATATTATTTTTTTCTTAATTTTAAGGAGAGAAGATGTAAAATATTATAAATCAGTCAAAATAGATAAACAACAAACAAAAGTATATACTATAATTTTGTGGAAAAATAGAAAAAAAGACCCACCATCAAATTAGTAACCATGAAAGTGAGAGAACATAAACCAAAAAGGGGACAAAACGTAAGAGAGCAAGAACATAAGTAAGTAACTAGGGATTTAATCCAAAAACTAATATAAAAGATTGAAAAAAAATGGAGTTATTCAGATTCGGATGCATGCTAAATGAAAAATTCTGCACCTCTTCACCCCTGTACCAAGTTTTAGCCTTGTGTCAAGGGGGTTCAGCACTTAACACATATACGGTAAATCAAAATTTTGACCGTATATATACAGTATAATTTTTCAACAAAGAGGGTTCGGATGAACCCTGAGCTGCATGTAGATCCGCCAGTGGTACCAGACTGTGTTTAGTTAGACCTACATTTGTAGGGTGTTAGTTCTAAGGGGTCATTTGATAGGAGGGATAAGGAATCTTATCCCGAAATTAATTTATTAGAGGAGCTTATCCCATGATTGGTTGGGACAATGCATGGGGGTTGTTTGGTTGGGAAAGGGTTATCCGGGATAATTAATTTCAAAATTAGTTATCCCACCATGTATTTGGTACAACTTATCCCATCACTATGGTGTAAATGGTGAAATAAGTTATCCCGACCTTGACAACCAAGCGCTGCACTAACAATTTTATCCCGAGCCTATTATTTTATCTCGGGACTACTACCAAACGACAGATTAGTTATCCTGGGATTATAGTATTTTTCTTATACCTCCCTAGCTATCCCGAGATAACTTGTTTTCCAACAGAAACAATATTCCTGCAGGACTCACCATATATCCAATCGATCAGCCACATGAATCTTGAATTTGCAATGACTAATGCATTTCAACTTCACAATTGGTGAAATATCTGGTGCAGTATTTTGGAAGTGACATACTTCCCCCAGATCTTGCGATAGCGGGAGCTTCAGTGCACCGGGCTGCACTATCTTTACGATCCTATAGTCAAACCACTTCCGAGAAGTGTTCGTCTCAAAGAAAGAACATACAATGTGCAAGACAGCTTCAAATTCAGGTCATTTGAGAAATTCAATGACATGGTTTCCAAATATAAAGAAAAAGTACTATAAAAATCGAAATGGAAGGGCGGTAGTTACTTGTGGATGAACACACACTCTCGCCCTATGAACTTCACGATCATATGCACCTTTTTAAGGCGACTCACTGCCTCTAGGAGAACCCCCTGGAGAACCATGATTTTCATAATCACCCGTTGGGCTTCCATCCTCCACTGGGCGTCCGTTGTCCCTATGGATGGGGCTATTGCTGCGACTGCGGCCATTTTCTTCAACAGGGCTCATGTCTCTCGGGTCATCCATTCTAGCGTCATCTTTAGGGCTCCTGCTACGGTCGGAACCATTGGTTGCTCTATCGTCCCTTGGTGATGGCGTACCTCTCTCTTGTGGACTTCTTTCGTCGGGTGAAGGGCTGTGTTTCCTTCCCTTTGATGGAGGTGGTGATGATCTACGATGGCGAGGACTCCTTGATCTTCTCTCTTCATGCTCAATGCTACGGTCCCTCTTCACGGGCGACCTGGATCGGCTGCAAAGAAATCAAACACAATATATAAGATAAGGTGATGGATATAAACTATGTTTTACTACCATAAAATCCAGTTGACATAACAAGAATCTGTTAGTAATCCGGCGAAACAGTAACGCTTTCTTGGTTTAACAACGGTAGCTTTCATAAATTATTCACATAATACATCGATGACAAGACATGCTTACTTATCCCATGGTATTATTTCGACCATGGGCTCAAAACGCAAGGCTAAAGCCATCAATGAAGCGAAAACGAGCAGATTCCAGAAAGCAGGAGCAAAGGGGACCTGTAGCTGCGACCCCTGCTGTAACTACGGCTGCGGCTGCGACTGCGACTTCTGCCACGACTAGGAGATGGCGAGCGGGAATAACTTCGTCCACGTCTGAAATTCAATAACAAATGAAATAACTTAACCATTAAAGCGGACTAGAACATTAAAGCATATACAGGGTGGAAACAAGATGGATACTTCATTTTCCTGGGGCTATTCTGACAGTTTCTTTCTATATGACCTCGATCTCCACAGCGGTAACACTTGTTCTTCCAGTCTCCAGCCTTACAATCTCGAGCCCAATGGCCATCAATTCCACAATTAAAGCAACGACCTGTACCTGGGGGAGGACCTCTGCCGACAAATTCTCGGGATCCACCTGGACCACGAGGCACCTGCAATAAAAGAATAAATTTTAATACGAAAAGGTCAAATAACGACATAAAGATACTGTGTATATTGCAGTTAGGAACACATAACAAATGCAGATTGCGTACACTCACCCCTTTTGCGAACTCCACAATAAGGCGGCTTCCATCAACGTCCCGCCCGTTTAAGCCGTATCTTGCATCATCGGCATCTCGAGGATCACTAAATTCCTAGTTTAGCAGTATATGAAAAACAGAAAGAAGCTTATAGCTCAAATGTATGAGACAAAGATCAGATAATCACACAACAACCCTAAGAAATATAATTAACGAAAAGGCGAAAGAAAAAGGAAGAAAGGACGTACCACAAAAGCATAGTCACGCTTCATATCCACATCACGTACTCTGCGTAAATGGGTTCCAGAAACAGTAAGGCCATCAAGTCATAAGAACCAAAGGGTTGATACTTCGCCCCTCAAAGATGAACTAAACACCACTTTGGGGATTGCGCCCTTTCCATCAAAAAAACACGCAATAACAATATAGAAAGAATCGCCACACTCCGCGAGAATGGGAACCAATTCCACCAAGGGCAACCTCCCACCACAAACCTCCGGGTTGGCAAAAACATAGAAACCTTCATAAACATTATTCGAGTTAAAAAACTAAGACACAGGGAGGTTGCGCTCATACATTTTCAACAAATTCAATTAAAACGGCCAACCCCAAAGACCACCTTACTTCCTAGAACAAAGATTGTGAACTAGTAAAAGCAACATAATTTCTATAAATAATCACTACGTACATCAATCAATTAATCAATGCCTCAATACCGAACAAGCTGAGATCAACTACATGATTCTTTATATTCATTCTACTCTGTTCGGGCGCATTTGATTCCGTTGCCAAAATTAAATCACTAGAAAGTTTAATCTTGGTCCTCTTGGAATTTCAATTTCCAACTACTCAAATTTGATTTACAACAATGTGTCCAATCACCGCATAAAACTAATGAATGGTTAAAAATGACCTCCCGATACCTCTACCTAAATTAAATCAATATAAAAGTTAATCCTGGTCCTTTCGGACTATCAACTTCCAAGTACTCAAATTTGATTTACAACAATGTGTACAATCACTTCATAAAACTAACAAACAGTTAAAAATTACCTCCCGTATCTGCTAAAGACATCCTCCAAGTCTCGAGATCGCGTTCGGGAAGACAAATGTCCAACATATAGGCGTGTACCACCATACCGATCATCATACCTCGGCATCTTCTCTGAAAGAAACTATACAATTAGCTCCTATCCCAAATTATATTATCGCTTAATCTTAAAAAAGAATAGTTCCATTACTTTTTTTTCAAATGAATTTAGCACAAATTCCAGCTCAATAAACATCATACGAAACTAAAACGGAAAAAAACACCTCTTGAATGAATTTATCAAGTCAAGAAACACATATAATCTAAGTTGCACGGACTCTTCATTTTTTATGCCGCACCCGTGTCGGATTCTTCAAAAATACACTAATTTTGGCGAATCCGACACGCATCCATTGACATTTTTGACGAATCCAAGCAACATAGCATATAATACAGAATCTCATCACACTGTGGAATCTTCTTTGAAAGAAACTACCCAATTCACTCCTCCCAAATTATATTATCTTCACTCCTCCCAAATTATATTATCTCTTAATCATAAAAAGGAAAATAGCTCCGTCGCTTCTTTTCAAATGGATTTTGCACAACTAAGCCGGGGGTCTATCGGAAACAGCCTCTCTACATCTGAGATAGTGGTATGGTCAGCGTACACATTACCCTCCCCAAACCCCACTATGTGGGAATACACTAGGTATGTTGTTTTTGTTGTAGAATAGAAGAAAAAAACACGTCTTGAATGAATTTTCCGAGTTGAAAAACACATAAAACTACCCAATAGCTTCTTTCCCAAATTATACTATCTCTTAATCATAAATTAAAAAATATTGCTCCATTACTTTTTTCCAAATGAATTTAGCACAGATTCCAGCTCAATAAAACATCATACGAAACTAAAACATAAAAAAACACCACTTGAATAAATTCGCCGAGTTCACAATCTCATCAAATTACTCAGGGTTAATAGCAACTCCTAGATGAATTATGCATGTGCATATATAGCGACGATGAGTGAAGAAACTACCAAAATAGCTCCTTTCCAAAACTATATCATCCCTTAATAATCGAGGAAAAAAAAAGCGCTCCATTACTTTTCTTCAAATGAATTGAGCACAAATGCCAGCTCATTAAACACCAAACAAAGTTAAAACGACAAAAAAACACACATAACAACAAATTAGCCGAGTCAAAAACACATATAATACAAAATCTCGTCCAAAATTCTCAAAATTAATAGCACTTCCGAGATGAATTATGCACATGCATATATATCGAGGATGAGTGAAGAAACTACCTAATCAGCTCCTTTACAGTGTTACATTATCTCCTAATCATTATAAGAAAAAGACCGATTACTTTTTTTCAAATGAATTTAGTACAAATTTCAGCTCACAAAAATCTCAACTGAAACTAGAACGAAAAAAAGAACTCTTGAATGAGTTTTCCGAGCCAAAAAGCACATATAATACAAAATCTCATCATACCGCAGCATGTTGGCTGAATTATTATTTTCTTTTCAAGTGAATTTAGCACAAATTCAGCTCAATTAAATATCAACCGAAACTAAACCAAAAAAACACGACTCTTGAATAAATTTTCAGACTCAAAAAACACATTTAATACAAAATCTCATCCAAATTACTCAAAATTAATAGCAATTTCTTGATAAATTATGCACACATATCGACAAATTAGCTCCTTTCCAAAATTATACTAACTCTTAATCATACAAAAATTAGCTCCATTACTTTTTTTCAAATTAATTTAGCACAAATTTCAGCTCAATAAAACGTCTAACCAAACTAAAACGAAAAAAAAAAAACTAATGCACAAATAATACAAAATCTCATCCAAATTACTCAAAATTAATAGCAATTTCTCAATAAATTAGCTCCTTTCCAAAATTATATTAACTCTTAATCATACAAAAAAACTATTGCAGAAATAATACAAAATCTCATGCAAAGTTGTCAAAATTAATAGCAATTTCTTGATGATTTATGCACACGCACATATATCGAGGACACTTGAATACAATTTTATCAAAAAAAAAAAAAAAAAGAAGTGACAAAAAACAGTTTGAAAATCGAAAATCGCTTTACCTGTAATAACCCTAGATCCGATTTGTTGAAAAGCAGTGGAGCAATATGTGTAGATGATATTTATAACTAGTGTGTAATGGGCCTCACTGTCCTGGGTTTTTTTTTGTTTTTTTTGACGTTTTGATGGGTGTGGGCTTTTAACTTTGTAAAGTCCATTTTGAGTTCTTCACAATATTGGTTTTTGAAATTAAGTTTTATATTGCAAAAACTCATTTCAGTTTTTTGGTAGGTGGTCTACGGCTGACCCTCTGGCCAAAGAAATTTAGAAAA